>NC_086448.1:732718620-733033342 GCF_028390025.1 Pseudophryne corroboree | reverse complement strand
CATTATTGTGTGGGGCATAACATAGTGTCAGGGGCATAACTGTGGGGCATAATTTGTAAGGGGCATGATTGTGTGGGCATAACTGGGGTGTAATGTAGTCTTTTTCCTGCAAGGCCATGGCCCTTTTATCGAGGCCACACCCCTTTTTTATTTTAATTTTTTTATGTCAAGGGGTGGACACATTTTTTACTGTTTGCACTGGAACCAAATTGTCTAGAAACATCCCTGCTTACACAATACAGAGCAGTGGGAGGGCAAAACCATGTTGTACTGCAGGTGGGGCAGATGTAACGTGCAGATAGAGTTAGACTTGGATGGGGTGTGTTCGACCTGAAATCTAAATTGCAGTGTATAAGGTAAGCAGCCAGTATTTACCCTGCAAAGAAACAATGTAACCCACCCAAATCTAACTCTCTCTGTAAATGTTATATCTACCCCCCCTCCCCCCCCCGCAGTGCACATGGTTTTGCGCAATTGCCAACTTTTTTGGTTTGCCAACATTTCTGAATAACCCCCTTAGTCTTGTTTTATGACTATGTTCAGAATTGTAAACTGTAATATAATATGCACTATGAAAATAAATGTTAGCAATAATAAGTTTGGAAAAAATTCTAATTTCTTATATTTCACACTAGGGGTGTAGCCAGAACTTTGTGGGCCCCATAGCAACATTTTGAAGGGGCCCCCTTCCCAATGCTTCTAGAGAGACACTTCTCTGCAGCAGCTGTTAATTTTATGCCATAGTGCCCCAGTTAATTTTCTGAACCATAGTAGAGCCTTATTAATGTTATGCTCTATAGTAGTGCCCTAGTTTCTTTTATGAATTGTAGTAGTGATTAAGTTCATTGGGGGTCCTTGGGGGTCCTTCTGAGTTGATCGCTAGCTGCCAATGTTCGCTGCATAGCGATCATTTAAAAAACCGGCAAAACTACGCATGCGTATGGGGCGCAATGCGCACACGCGGCGTACGGGTACAAAGAGCATTGTTGTTTTGCACTGCTTCTAGCGACAATTCTATTCGCACAGCCGATCGCAAGGAGATTGACAGGAAGTGGGAGTTTATGGGTGTCAACTGACCGTTTTCTGGGAGTGTTTGGAAAAACGCAGGCGTGTCCATGCATTTGCAGGGAAGGTATCTGACGTCAATTCCAGGACCTTCGTCGCAGCAATCATCGCACAGAATAAGTAACTACAGGGCTGGTCTTGTTTTGCACAAAATGTTTTTGTGACGCTCGGCTGCACAGGCATTCGCACTTTTGCACGGCTGCTAAAAGTAGCTAGTGAGCGATGAACTCGGAATGACCCCCCTTATTAGATGAACTCATGGTGAATAAACTCATGTTTAGTCCCAATTATGTCATGGAAAGCAAAGGATGAATGTCAAAACTTAAATTTTTTTAACAAAGTACTATGTATAAAATGTATAACAATAGAAAAAATATTAGTGAATATATATTTGTCAACAGTCCTAAACGGTGAGTTGACATATTTACATATACAGAATGATCAGTTCTTATCCGTTTTTACTAATGACTCTTTACATGCAGACTGTACTAGACTTTGTTCACCACTACATTTCAACTTCATGTATTAGGTATGTTATAAGGATTTGTGTACTTTAGGGGCTGATTAATCACCATCCGCATCTGATGATGCGGATGACAGGTGATAATATTGGCCAAACTCGCAATGTGATAATTGAGTGCATCACATGGTTGTATTAATTATTGCATACAGGGATACAGCTTGCGATAAAGGTCCGTTCCTGCGATGCCTGTTCGCGGCATCATTGGGGTATCTTAAAAAAATGCACCGCCGTCCATCGCTACCGCCACCGGGATTTCCCCCACCCACCCCACCCCCGTCGTGACTACCCTGGTGCAGCAAACAGCCCCCACGATTTATACTTACCAGTGCCATGAGCCGGTGCCTGCTGCTTCCAGGAGGCTGCTGGTCACCGGATCCTGCTTCTGTACTGTGACACCTGGTGCTGTAAAGTGAGCTGCCGATTTGCAGCGTCACTTTACTGCAAAGGGGTCATAGAGCATGAGGGACCACTGGAGCACCGATCCCCGACTCCTGGGACTGGTAAGTATGAATTATAATTTTTTTTACCTTTTTTGTTACAATGTGATCAGCTTGTATGTCCATTGGACACATATAGCTGATCACCGGAGCCCGGTCCCGCATAGCTTTCTCTGCCGGAGGGCAAACAAAGCTATGCAAAAGGCTGCTTATCGCAGTGCTGCCCTGTACTTACGCCATTATTATTATCCCAGGGCACAATGTGAGGTTTTTTTTTACTTGTTTTTTTTTCCATTATTCGGCCATATCGTATTTCTCATTATAAGTATGGGAATTACGATGTGAGTTACTAAAAAAAATCACAATTAACCACTTAACTGGCGATTTTTCCCTTCAAAAGCGTTAACAACATTGTTTTTTAAAATTAATTTTATTTAATAAAGTTGAAAAAGTATTTTTTTTAAATATTTAAACATTATATTATGCACATCTGCAGAACGGATCTCCTCATCAAAAACGGGGGGACAGGGTGGGACGGCGCAGTTGCATAAAATCTGACCATGCCAGTTAAGTGGGGTTTGGAGCAATTTTTCACGAAAACTGCTCCAAAAGTCCCTTTAATATATTTAGTGATACTAAAATGTACAACAAATTCGCATCTTGTAAATAAATAGTCCCAAAACGTGGAACATTAATAATGAATCAAAATTAAGGTTGACTAATTGGAGCCATTCATTTGAGCATACCTCCCAACTGTCCCGCTATTCGGACCCTGTCCCGCTGTCCCACCCGCGGGCAGCAGTGTCCCGCGGGTGAGGGGGCAGTTGGGGGAGGCTTTGATCACCCGCTGCTCTGCTCTGCAAAGCAGCCTGTGATCACTGAATACATGCTGTGCGCACGCGCACAGCATGTATTCAGAGCTAGGAGGGGAGCGGGGGTTGCCTAGCTGCTGGGAGAGCGCTGGGCACGCCCCCAAAAGGGAAAAAACGGGCCGTTTGGCAAGGTCACGCCCACTCGAGTGAGGCCACGCCCATCACAGTCGAGGTCACGCCCCCCTTTCGGATCGACGCGCGGCTTCGCCGCGCAAGAGTCCCGCTATCGACAAGCCAAAAGTCGGGAGGTATGATTTCAGTGAGTCCCTAACATGAAATAATTGAGAAGAACCTACTGTATCTCTAATACTCCGCCAGAAAATCTCTCTTTTACCTCTCCGGCAGTTGTGCAGGATTATGATTCTGTCTCTTCTGAGATTGACTGATTTTGGCCACAAATGTGGTCTCATTGGAAAACACTTCGTCAAAATTGCAATTTCCATTTCCATCCATATGTGCAGATATATTGGTGCATATGGCTGGGTGTACGGGCATTATTCTAATAAGGTACACATTTATTTTATAATCAATGCTATAAATAAGTGGGCTGAGTAAGATTACCTGATATGTAATAATAGGATTTTACTTACCGGTAAATCTATTTCTCGTAGTCCGTAGTGGATGCTGGGGACTCCGTAAGGAACATGGGGAATAGACGGGCTCCGCAGGAGATAGGGCACTTTAAGAAAGCTTTGGATTCTGGGTGTGCACTGGCTCCTCCCTCTATGTCCCTCCTCTAGACCTCAGTTAGAGAAACTGTGCCCAGAGGATATGAACAGTACGAGGAAAGGATTTTTGTAATCTAAGGGCGAGATTCATACCAGCCACACCAATCACACCGTATAACTTGTGATAAACTACCCAGTTAACAGTATGAACAATTAACGTAGCCTCGGTTCAAGACCGACCAACTATAATATAACCCTTATTGAAGCAATAACTATATACAAGTCTTGCAGAAGAAGTCCGCACTTGGGACGGGCGCCCAGCATCCACTACGGACTACGAGAAATAGATTTACCGGTAAGTAAAATCCTATTTTCTCTAACGTCCTAGTGGATGCTGGGGACTCCGTAAGGACCATGGGGATTATACCAAAGCTCCCAAACGGGCGGGAGAGTGCGGATGACTCTGCAGCACCGATTGAGCAAACACAAGGTCCTCCTCAGCCAGGGTATCAAACTTATAGAACTTCGCAAAAGTGTTGGAACCTGACCAAGTAGCCGCTCGGCAAAGCTGTAATGCCGAGACCCCTCGGGCAGCCGCCCAAGAAGAGCCCACCTTCCTAGTGGAATGGGCCTTAACCGATTTAGGTAATGGCAATCCTGCCGTAGAATGCGCCTGCTGAATCGTGTTACAGATCCAGCGAGCAATAGTCTGCTTTGAAGCAGGAGCGCCAACCTTGTTGGCCGCATACAGAACAAACAGAGCTTCCGTCTTCCTGATCCTAGCTGTTCTGGTCACATAAATCTTCAAAGCCCTGACCACATCCAGGGACTCAGAGTCCTCCAAGTCCCGAGTAGCCACAGGCACGACAATAGGTTAGTTCATATGAAAAGATGAGACCACCTTGGGCAGAAATTGAGGCCGAGTCCTCAACTCTGCCCTATCCACGTGAAAAATTAGGTATGGGCTTTTATATGATAAAGCCGCTAATTCTGAAACACGCCTTGCAGAAGCTAAGGCCAACAACATGACCACTTTCCAAGTGAGGTATTTCAACTCCACTGTTTTGAGTGGTTCAAACCAAGGTGACTTGAGGAAACTTAATACAACGTTAAGATCCCAAGGCGCCACCGGAGGCACAAAGGGAGGCTGAATATGCAGCACGCCCTTCACAACAGTCTGTACTTCAGGAAGAGAAGCCAATTCTCTTTGAAAGAAAATGGATAAGGCCGAAATTTGGACCTTTATGGACCCTAATTTTAGGCCCAAATTCACTCCCGTTTGAAGGAAGTGAAGCAAACGGCCCAAATGGAACTCCTCCGTAGGAGCAGCTCTGGCCTCACACCAAGAAACATATTTCTGCCATATACGGTGATAATGTTTCGATGTCACATCCTTCCTAGCCTTGATCAGGGTAGGAATGACCTCCTCCGGAATCCCTTTTTCCGCTAGGATCCGGCGTTCAATCGCCATGCCGTCAAACGCAGCTGCGGTAAGTCTTGGAACAGACAGGGCCCCTGCTGCAGCAGGTCCTGCCTTAGAGGAAGAGGCCACGGATCTTCTGTGAGCAACTCTTGCAGATCCGGATACCAAGTCCTCCTTGGCCAATCTGGAACAATGAGAATTGCTCTGACCCTTCTTAGTCTTATTAATCTCAACACCTTGGGTATGAGAGGCAGAGTAGGAAACACATAGACCGATCTGAACACCCATGGTGTCACCAGAGCGTCTACCGCTACCGCCTGAGGGTCTCTTGACCTGGCGCAATACCTCTTTAGCTTTTTGTTGAGACGGGACGCCATCATGTCTATTTGAGGCAGTTCCCACCGATCCACGATCTGTGTGAAGACTTCTTGATGAAGTCCCCACTCTCCCGGATGCAGGTCGTGCCTGCTGAGGAAGTCCGCCTCCCAGTTGTCCACCCCCGGGATGAACACTGCTGATAGCGCGCTTACATGGCCTTCCGCCCAGTGCAGAATCCTGGACGCCTCTGCCATGGCCACTCTGCTCCTTGTGCCGCCCTGGCGGTTTACATGAGCCACTGCCGTGACATTGTCCGACTGAATCAGAACCGGTTTGTTCTGAAGCCATTCCTCCGCCTGGCGTAGGGCGTTGTAAATGGCCCTTAACTCCAGGACATTGATGTGGAAGCTTGACCAGAGACCTTGGAAATTTCTTCCCAGTGCAACAGCTCCCCAACCTCGGAGGCTCGCGTCCGTGGTCACCAGGATCCAGTCCTGAATGCCGAACCTGCGACCCTCTAGGAGGTGAGCACTGTGCAGCCACCACAGGAGAGATACCCTGGCCCTGGGAGACAGGGTGATCCGTTTCTGCAAATGTAGATGGGACCCGGACCATTTGTCCAATAGGTCCCATTGGAAGGTCCTGGTATGGAACCTGCCGAAGGGGATGGCCTCGTATGAAGCCACCATCTTCCCCAGAACTTTTGTGCAATGATGCACAGAAACCTTTTTTGGCTTTAAAAGGTTCCTGACCAGGGCTGTGAGCTCCTGAGCCTCCTCCACCGGAAGAAAAACTCTTTTTGGTCTGTGTCTAGAATCAGGCCCAAAAAGGTCAGACGCGTTGCAGGCACTAGCTGGGATTTCGGTAAAGTGAGAATCCAACCGTGCCTCTGCAACGTCTTCACGGACAGAGACAGAGACACGCTGTCCAGCAACTTCTCCCGAGATCTCGCCTTTATAAGGAGATCGTCCAAGTACGAGATAATTGTGACTCCCTGCTTGCGCAGGAGCACCATCATTTCCGCCATTACCTTGGTGAAAATTTTCGGGGCCGTGGAAAGACCAAATGGCAACGTCTGAAATTGGTAGTGACAATCCTGTACTGCAAATCTCAGAAACGCCTGGTGAGGGGGGAAAATCGGAACATTAAGGTACGCATCCTTTATGTCCAGGGACACCATCCAATCCCCTCCCTCCAGGCTGGCGATGACCATTCTGAGCAATTCCATCTTGAACTTGAACCTCTTCAAGTTCAGGTTCAGGGATTTTGGATTTAGAATGGGTCTGACCGAACCGTCCGGTTTCGGTACCACAAACAGGGATGAATAATAACCCTGAGGAACCTTGATTATCACCTGTTGAATGTACAATTTGTGAATTGCCGCTAACACTAGCTCCCTCTCTGACGGGGAAGCTGGCAGAGCCGATTTGAAAAACCGGCGAGGGGGCATGTCTTCGAATTCAAGTCTGTATTCCTGGGAAACAATCTCTATTGCCCAGGGATCCACCTGTGATTGAACCCAGACGTGGCTGAAAAGACGAAGACGTGCATCCACTTGATCTGAACCCCCCCCCCCCCCCCCCCCCCGGAAAGCCCCAGCGTCATGCTGTGGACTTTGCGGAAGCAGGGGAGGACTTCTGCTCCTGGGAACTAGCTGAGTGCAGCCGTTTTCCCTTGCCTTTACCTCTGGCAACGAAGGACGATCCACGTACCTTCTTGTTTTTATTGGAACGAAAGGACTGCATTTGATAATGCGGTACCTTCTTAGAATGCTGCGGGGGAACATAAGGTAAAAAATTCGATTTACCAGCCGTAGCAGTAGAGACTAGGTCCGAGAGGCCTTCTCCAAACAACTCCTCCCCCTTGTATGGCAATGACTCCATATGCCGCTTCGAGTCGGCGTCTCCCGTCCACTGTCGGGTCCACAAGAGCCGCCTAGCAGAAATAGACATAGCGTTTATTCTAGAGCTTAGTAAACAAATGTCTCTCTGAGCATCCCTCATATACAAGGCAGCATCTCTGATATGTTCCATGGTCATTTGGATGGTATCCCTATCTAAGGTGTCAATCTCCGTAGATAAGGAGTCTGCCCATGCCACGACAGCACTACAAACCCAGGCCGACGCCATGGCCGGCCTAACTATAGTTCCTGAATGTGTGTAAATGTGCTTCAGGGTGATTTCCTGCTTGCGATCAGCAGGATCCTTGAGGGAAGCTGTATCCGGAGAAGGCAGTGCCACCTTCTTGGATAAGCGTGTCAGCGCCTTGTCTACTTTAGGCGCAGATTCCCATCGTATCCGATCCTTCTGTGGAAAGGGATACGCCATGAGAATCCTTTTGGGAACCTGTAGTCTCCGATCTGGAGATTCCCAAACCTTTTCGCATAATTCGCTTAGCTCAAATGAGGACGGAAACGTGACCTCAGGCCTTTTCCCTTTATACATGTGAACCCTCGTGTCAGGGACAGGGGGTTCCTCCGTAATATGCAAAACCTCCTTTATGGCAATAATCATGTACCTAATACCTTTTGCCACCTTCGGCTGTAATTTTGCATCCTCATAGTCGACACTAGAGTCAGTATCTGTGTCGGTATCTGTGTCAGCGACCTGGGATATGGGGCGCTTTTGAGACCCTGAAGGTCCTGGCTCCACAGGGACAGGCACGGGCTGGCTACCTGACTGATCCCTAGCTTCAGCCTTGTCTAATCTTTTATGCAGCAGATTTACATTTGCATTCAAGACATTTAGCATATCCACCCAGTCCGGTGTCGGCGTTGCCGACGGCGACCTGACATTCAAGCACTCCCCCTCCACATTTAGCGAGCCTTCCTCATCAAACATGTCGACACACCCGTACCGACACACTGCACACACCCAGGGAAACTTGTTCTGAAGACAGTATCCCCTGAAAGGCCCTTTGGAGAGACAGAGAGAGAGTATGCCAGCACACACCCCAGCGCAACAACCTGGAGACCAACACAGAATGTTTTTCCCCAGTAGCGCTGTATTATATTGTATCCGCCAATTATGTGCCCCCCCCCCTCTCTTTTTAAACCCCCTTCACCGTGTGTAAGCAGGGGAGAGTCCGGGGAGCTTCCTCTCAGCGTTCTGTGGAGAGAGAAATGGCGCTGGTGAGTGCTGAGGGAGAAGCCCCGCCCCCTCGGCGGTGGGCTTCTATCCCGCTCAAAATCGTGAAAAAATGGCGGTGGCTCAATTATATACATGTTCAGTGCCCAGCTGTACATGTATATACCTATTTGCCATCCAAGAGGTGTAACTATTGCTGCCCAGGGCGCCCCCTGCGCCCTGCACCCATACAGTGACCGGAGTGTGTGAGGTGATGTGGAGCAATGACGCACAGCTGCAGTGCTGTGCGTTACCTCTGTGAAGCTGAAGGCTTCTGCCGCCTGAGACGTCTTCTTGCTTCTGCTCTTCTGGCTCTGTGAGGAGAACGGCGGCGTGGCTCCGGGGTTGGACGCCCAGGACGAACCTGTGTTCACCCCCTCTGAAGCTAATGGTGTTCAGTAGCCGAGGCAGCAGATCCTATCAGTTAAGTAGGTCTGCCCCTCTCTCCTCAGTCCCTCGATGCAGGGAGCCTGTTGCCAGCAGTGCTCCTGTAAAAAAGTGAAAATCCAACTCAAAAATGCTTTCTATAGCAAAGAACTCAAGAGAGCTCCCTGCAGTGCGCCCTTCATCCTCTGGGCACAGGATCTAACTGGGGTCTAGAGGAGGGACATAGAGGGAGGAGCCAGTGCACACCCAGAATCCAAAGCTTTCTTAAAGTGCCCTATCTCCTGCGGAGCCCGTCTATTCCCCATGGTCCTTACGGAGTCCCCAGCATCCACTAGGACTTTAGAGAAATTGTATGTTTTCTTGGACAACTTTATTGATTAGACACCTGTTATTCACAGGTGTTATACATTGATGAGCACCAATAGGTTATTTGTTGCTGCATTCAGATGATAGATGCATGTATAGGCTATTTTCTAAGTATCAATCAATGTATATCAGGAACATATCACGCCTCTACAGTATCTTTTTCCAGGTGAGCCTTCTCCGTGATGCAAAAAGGGAGTTCAACAGGCATGGCCACCTTGACTGTGATCTTCTACTCTTGGCAACAACCAAAGAGGAACCACAGCAGTAGGAGACCAGGGGGGTCATTCCGAGTTGTTCGCTCGTTGCCGATTTTCGCAACGGAGCGATTAAGGAAAAAATGTGCATGCGCATGTTACGCAGCGCGCATGCGCTAAGTATTTTAGCACAAAACTTAGATTTACTCACTTCCGAACGAAGAATTTTCATTGTTGAAGTGATCGGAGTGTGATTGATAGGAAGTGGGTGTTTCTGGGCGGAAACTCACCATTTTCTGGGAGTGTGCGGAAAAACACAGGCATGCGAGGATAAAACGCGGGAGTGTCTGGAGAAACGGGGGAGTGGCTGGCCGAACGCAGGGCGTGTTTGTGACGTCAAACCAGGAACGAAACAGGCTGAGCTGATCGCTGTGTAGGAGTAAGTCTCGAGCTACTCAGAAACTGCTAAGAATTATTTATTCGCAATAATGCTACTCTTTCGTTCTCTATTCTGCTAAGCTAAGATACACTCCCAGAGGGCGGCGGCCTAGCGTGTGCAATGCTGCTAAAAGCAGCTAGCGAGCGAACAACTCGGAATGAGGGCCCAGGACAGGTAACTAATGATTATTAATTACTGATAATTCTCAGGCTAGAATCTAGTTCTAGACCTGTAGAGGCGTGATAATATCTTCCTGGTGTACACTGATACTTAAACAATGAGCCTAATTCAGACTTGTACACTAACCCGATGATGAAATGCAGGTAGAATGTGATCTATAACCTTAAGAGGTTGATCATGTGACTTGCTAAGGTACTGTCAGTTATCAACTGTTTCCATTATTATGCGTACTACTGACCATGTAATGTATGCTTATAGTAACTTAATTGTTACAAAGATACTGTAGATTGATAGATCAATAAATACTGTAGGTCACTGTTTTGTAGATTCCTGTCAAATATCAACTGTACCTACTGATATGTCATCTCACATATGATATGCTTATTTTAATGTAAATATTATATGAAAATAATGTTAGATAGATAAATATATATAGTAGCGGATTTACCGATATGGGGTATATTCAATACTGTCGGAAGCTGCCGTCTTGTCGGAAAGACGGCAGCTTCCGACAGTTTTAGGTCGGAGGGGTTCCGACCTATTCATTTGGGCCCTGTTTACTCCGACAAGACTGGAAATCCGACTTGTCGGAATGCTGTAGGAATGCATACTGATCGGCAGCTTCAGCCACCGATCAGCGTGCATTGTCGGAAGCGGGGCCAAACCCGACAGGTTTTAGCTCCGTTTCCGACAATCTCAATTCGACTTTAAAAAAAGTCAGATTGAGATGAGGTAAACTGAGAGCAGGAGACGGAAGGGGGAGGGGGGATCGGCGGGGAGAGCAGGAACCCAGCGACAACGTCCACCCGGCTCCAGCAAGCGAGGTCCCGCTTGCTGGAGCCGGGTGGACGCCGCCGTGAGCCTCCGCTGCTGCAGCCGCTGCTTTCCCGTCTCCTCCTCTCCTCCCCCCATCCGCTCCATCTCCTCCGCTGCTCCCCCCACCGCCGCAGACATCTCACCCCCGGTGCCGCTGACAGATCCCCCCTCACCCCCGGCGCTGCTGACAGCTCCCTCTGCTGCTGCTGTCAGCGCACCCGCAGCGCTGACAGCAGCAGCAGGTCAGGAATCCAGGAACGGACAAATCCGACAGTCGGATTTGGCCTCTCTTTTGAATAGGGGTGCATATCGGAATGGACCCGATTCTTATTGAATATACCCCTATGCATCCAAAGCAGCCGCATAGGGCCCGGCAGGTCCCAGGGGACCCCACCACCATTGCCCGGTTTAATCACAGCATTTTTGATATCCATGCGCTGGGCTAGCTTAATAATACCGGAAAGCTGTCAGTGATTAGACAGCTGCCGTCTCCAGCACTCACCTGTGTCCTCCTTTATATTTAATCCGTTGTGCATGTGATGTCATGACGCACATGTGTATAACATCACACGCATGGAGAGAGGAGCCAGCCAGTACGCAGTGCAACCGCTACTGCTGAGAGCATCGGGCTGTGGTCTCTAGAGCCCTGCACTGTGTCTGGAAGCAGACTCAGGGAAGCAAGAATTATGCTCATTTTCTGTAGGAGAAAGAGAAGCGCATTTGATACACTAAAAGGCCGTATTGCCAATGTATTCCTGGCGCAAGGTGAGAGGGAAAGGGATCTATTTACCCATGCCCCCCACTACCAGCACTGGGACTAAAAGCCAGGAGCCATAGAAAATACCTGCTGCTGGCTGGAGTATATGTGTCTGCACATTGGAGGGGAGGAGAAGAGACACCTGGATACAGCATAGACGGGCAGAGGGGGCATTTATGACATTGGAGGGTAGGGGGGAGAATACTAATGGATACAGCACAGAAGTACAGGAGACACGTGAGACACATAGCTTTTGTGTGACTGTGGTTATCATGGAGTCCTTGTGAATGAGTGAGTGGGAATGTGTTACAGACAGTCAGTGAGTGGGTATATGTGACCATGAGGGGTGAGTGGGTTTGTGTGACAGTGACCGGCGAGGAGGAATCTGTTACCTTGAGTGTGTATGTGTGACACTGAAGGGTGATGGGGAATGTGTTACAGTGAGGGGTGAGTGTGTATGTGTGACAGTGACGAGTAAGTGGGTGTTACAGTGATGGGTGAGTGGTAGTGTGTGACAGTGATGGGTGAATGGTAATGTGTGACAGTGAGGGGTGAGTGATAATGTGTGACAGTGGGTAAGTCTGTGAGGGGTGAGGGGGACTGTGTTACGGGGAGTGGGTATGTGTGACAGTGAAGGTTAAGGGTGATGTGTTACAGTAAGGGGTGTTTGGGTATATGTTACAGTGAGGAGTGAGTGGGAATTCGTTACAGAGAGGAGTGGGTGGGTATGTGTGAGAGAGAGGGGTGAGTGGGTGTTACAGTAAAGAGTAAGTGGTAACATGAGACAGTGAGGGGTGAGTGGGAATGTGTGACAATGGGTATGTGTGCCTGTATGGGGTAAGGGTGAATGTGTCACTGTGAGTGGGAATGGGTTACAGTCAGGGGTGAAAGGGTAATATGTTACAGGGAGGGGTGAGTGGGTATGTGTGGCAGTGAGGGGTGAGTGGGAATGTGTGACAGTGAGGGGTGAGTGGGAATGTGTAACGGGGGGTGGCCAACACTGACTGGTGGTCGAAATACACTGACTGGGCAGAGGCCTGCCTGCTACAATTGGTAGCGGTGAGAAGTCTACCATCACTTTAAGAGCCAGCAAGGGCTGCACAGTGCTGATAACACCGAGGATGAATCCTGTTCTAGTGAGATAACAGTCCAGCCTTGCAAGGTCCTGCTGGAAAACAGCATTTTGAAAACAAAAATAAATCAAAATCCAATCGACAAAAATCTATAAGAAACGTAAATATTTTCATGCTATATTCAAATGATTCCTGAAAACTATTTGCCTAAAACTGTAGAAGTTCTTGGCATGTTTCTCATTGATTTGACAGTATGAACCCAATAGAAACATTCAAGCAAATGATTTGATAAAAATATAAACAATAAAATACTGTAAATGAATTTGTGAAGCCAAACCTCAGACAGCTGGGTCACAAGCAGAAGTGCATCTGCTAGCATTAATCTTAGATCTACCCCTTGATTAAATGAAAAAGTATGAAAAAAATCACATACTGTATATGTGTGAATTGTACTGTTGTTCATTTCATATGATGCCACTTGAATTTTAGGTTTAAGGGTCCTTCAAGTAAACAGCATGAGCGCCATGTTTCAGGCAAGGTGCCTCGCTCTGCTACTGCCACTGCTGGGTTACTATTCCCAATCGTAGTCCATGTGGATAGTAAAGTATAAAAAAAGTGAGAAAAGTCGGCCATATGTGTGTCGACCATTGGCATGTCAAACTTTCACAGATTGGCCTGAGGACCATGTCGACCTAATGTGTGTCGACAATATGGTTTTGACCTATTGACTGTCTAACTAGACACTGTAGATCTATTGACCGCATACTGTACCTTTTGTAATGAGTCTCCTCTTTGCTATACTGTTTTATCATCCAGAACGTTACTATTCCCAATCATAGTCCACGTGGATGGTAAAGTATGAAAAAATGTATTAAAATGCTTACAAAAAAGAAAAAAGCTGCGTCAACCACATGTGTGTCGACCGTTTTAACCTGTCTATCTTTTGTACCTGTCAACCATAAGCAATGTCGCCCAATAGTGGTCGACCTAATTACTGTCAGCCTGTTCATGGTTGACCTATAGTCCGGATACCATCTACCATTCAATTGAATTATGAGAAAGTGATTGTAGATGCTCAGTGCATTTCTATAATAATTATGTCATAAAATAGCTCATTTCCTTTTCTGAATTTGCATCAAGGAAATAATTCATACTTTAATGTTATTTCGATAGCATAAAAATGTCATATTATTGTAATTCAGTCTGATATTGCCAGCTGTTTTCTGTCCTTTACTGCTGCCTTTGAATGGAAAATAATACCATAATCATCATCATCATCGTCGTCTTTTCTTTTTTCTTTCCTTTTTTGCTAAGGCTAAAACTTTGACCTAATATCTTCCTGTTCTCTGCACATTCAGCATCACCGCCACATGCCAAAATTAACAGTCGCTATTTATCCATGAGATCACGGTTGGAAAATTAAAGCATATAAAACTAGTCTGAAACGACATATTTAATCTAAATATGCCATTTCAAATTAATAGCTCTATTTGGCTTTTATGTTCAAGAAGGGCCGACTTATATTAAAAGCTTAAATTCCTAAAACATTTATAACACATTTTGAAAAAGCAGACTGTATAATCTGGTGCTATTTCAGGAGACTGTACTGAAGTGTAGTTGGATTTTATAATGCTATCATGATCTTGCTAATATTATTTAAAGTCAAACACCACATACCGTGTCTCCCCGATAATAAGCCCTACCCCGAAAATAAGCCCTACCCTTGCTTTTGGAAACTGGTCCAAAATAAGCCCTACCCCGAAAATAAGCCCTATCAAAATTCTTATTACCCGAGTCCGTGCACTAAATTCAATGCCCCCAGCTCCACCCCCGCTAACCCCCTTCACCGCCGCCCTGCTTGAGGGATGCTGTACAGTACTGAAGACTCCATCTCCAAGTCCCAGGGATGCATTGCGCCCTGCGCATGATGTCACCGCGCACATCACGCGGCTTCTGTACACGGCGGGAGCGGAGTAGCAGTGGCGCTGGCAGAAAGCAAGAAGAAGAACTGGAAAGTGCTGTAGGTGAGGAGCAGGACTGGGGGCATGGTGGCTGTAAAAGGAGGACTGGGGGCTGTGAAAGCAGGACTGGGGGCATGGTGGCTGTAAAAGGGGGGCTGTAAAAGCAGGACTGGGGGAATGGTGGCTGTAAAAGGAGGACTGGGGGCTGTAAAAGCAGGACTGGGGGCATGGTGGCACCTGTTTTTTTAAATTTGCTGTCAATGCTAATTAAAATAAGCCCTACCCGGAAAATAAGCCCTATGGTGTTTTTTGTTGGAAAAAAAAAAATAAGACAGTGTCTTATTATCGGGGAAACACGGTAGCACAAATGTAAGTTTTAGTGCAGTTTAATGCATGCATTGCATTAAGCAGAACCAGGAGCATATTAAGAGAGGAGGGGGCCCACTGGTGTTTCTATAATCGGTGCAATGTGTGAGGTGCACACAGGCCCCTGGGTCATGGGGAGCCCTCATCGCACACACTGCACCTATGTTTTAATACTTGGGCACTGCAGCTACGGCAAAAATCACAGTCAAAATGGCCGCTGCGCGTGTGCAGCAGTGAAGTTAGTCACCAGAACATTGCGGGCACCATGTTTTCAGCGACCTTAGTATGCACAGTAAACTCCGACGCAATGCTGGAACCTACTGCGCCGTGGAGAGGAGGGACCCAACTGGAGTCTGCACACGGGCCCCCTCCTCTGTTAAAATGCCCCTGAGGGGGTCCGTGTATAGTCTCCATCTGGGCCCCCTTCTCTCTAGCAAGCAGCAGCTGTGAGAGTGACTCTGACTCAGGTAGTGTGCAAGTCATGGGAAAAATGGTCATTTTCCCAGCGATTTCCCTACTGTGAATGTGCAAAATGCCAGGAAAATGAACGCCACGCCATTTTCCCAGAGACCTGCGCACCACCTATTGTTCAGAATCACTTTCACTGTCATTGCTGCTGGATTCTAGATACTTAAGTATTGAAAAAAATGGGGGCAGAGTGTGCGTTGTGGGCCCCATTATAGAGACACCACTGAGCAGAACATTTACAGTATGTGTGCCACTTCAGCAAGGTTGCAGAGAGGGTGTGGAGTAAGGCTAATCAGCAGCCGCAATCTCTGTAACTGCATCTTCTGATTGGTTGTAAGAAAGAGGAAATGTAACACAAGTGTAATACAGTAATAACTATTGTTACTTTTTTCCTCGATTTTACTTGGTTATTGAGGACCAGTTACCAGCCCGTCAAAATGATGGAACAACATAACAGTAAAGTCAGCGCCGACGGCTATACGCGCCCCCAAACAGAGCAACGCTTGAATCGCTCCGTTTGGTGCCATCTAGTTGCCCCCGGCACGCAAAACATTTGAATTCTGCCCATAGAGGTGAGGAGCAGCATTAGCCCTTTTTTTTATATAGAATTGATGACTCGCTTCACCTGAGACCTTGTGAACTTTAAGGGAAGTTTGTTTCCTCTATTCTTCTTATATATTTGAGCACCTTGAGGGTTCCACATCACTGTTATCTGTATCATTCTCAGGTTGTGTCATGGGTAAAACTAAGATTCACTCAGGCTGCACTATACCCAATAGGAGCTCCATTGTGTACTTCATATCCCATTTGCTCTGATACTGTATTTCAATCTTGGTGGCCCCAGATGATACCCGGCAGCCAAGTCAGTCCGGTGTTAGCACAGTATAGACGTGTATTGCTCAGCTCAGCATCCTATCAGTTTTGGTGATCCAGCATCACCTACATATCCAATCTGCCTGAATAAGACATTTGTGCAGGAGAGGCATCCGTATTCACAAGCCCTGTTTCAAATAGGTTGAGCGTTAACAGTAGAAAGCAGTGCATCATGGGATTGTAACAGCCATCTTTGGATCCTGATTATCTAATCAGTTTCATTTTACATTTTACCTCTTTTAGGGGTATATGCAATTAGCGGCGAATTGCGGCAAATTATCGCCGTTTTTTAATTCAACACAATTCGACAGGTGAAGTCCGGCAGGTGGCTTCCGGAATTCACCATATTCAATGAAAAACGGATTCGACAGTCCCGCGGGCGAAAAACGGCCAATTTGCCGGATTTTGCCGCGATTTAAAAAAACGGGGAAAAACGGGAAAAACCCGGAAAAAATGGCGTGGGGTCCCCCCTCCAAAGCATAACCAGCCTCGGGCTCTTCGAGCTGGTCCTGGTTCTGAAAATGCGGGGAAAAAATTGACAGGGGATCCCCCGTATTTTTAAAATCAGCACCGGGCTCTGCGCCTGGTGCTGGTGCAAAAAATACGGGGGACAAAAAGAGTAGGGGTCCCCCGTATTTTTTACACCAGCATCGGGCTCCACTAGCTGGACAGATAATGCCACAGCCGGGAGTCACTTTTATACAGTGCCCTGCGGCCGTGGCATTAAATATCCAACTAGTCACCCCTGGCCGGGGTACCCTGGGGGAGTGGGGACCCCTTCAATCAAGGGGTCCCCCCCCCCAGCCACCCAAGGGCCAGGGGTGAAGCCCGAGGCTGTCCCCCCCATCCATGGGCTGCGGATGGGAGGCTGATAGCCTTGAGTAAAATGACAGAATATTGTTTTTTCCAATAGTACTACAAGTCCCAGCAAGCCTCCCCTGCAAGCTGGTACTTGGAGAACCACAAGTACCAGCATGCGGGAGAAAAACGGGCCCGCTGGTACCTGTAGTACTACTGAAAAAAAAATACCCAAATAAAAACAGGAGACACACACCGTGACAAGTACAACTTTATTACACACTGCCGACACACATACATACTTACCTATGTTGACACGCCGACTGCCACAGTCTCCGACGATCCAAGGGTACCTGTGAAAAAAATTATACTCACCTGCCAGTGTCCAGAGATAAATCCACGTCCAGAGATAATCCTCGTACTTGGCAAAAAAAAAACACGAACACCCGAACCACCGGACTGAAAGGGGTCCCATGTTGACACATGAGCACCCTTTCCCCGAATGCCGGGACCCCACGTGACTCCTGTCACTGAGGTCCCTTCAGCCAATCAGGAAGCGCTACTCCGTGGCGCTCACCTGATTGGCTGTGCGCGTCTAAGCTCAGACAGCGCATCGCACAGCTGCCTCCATTACTTTCAATGGTGGGAACTTTGCCGTCAGCGGTGGGGTTACCCGCGGTCAGCCGCTGACCGGCGGGTGACCCCACCGCTAACCGCAAAGTTCCCACCATTGAATATAATGGAGGGAGCTGTGCGATGCGCTGACAGCTCAGACGCGCACAGAGCCAATCAGCAGAGTGCAAGGACGTTGCGCTCGCTGATTGGCTTACGAGACCTTTCAGTGACAGCAGTCACGGGGGGGTCTCTCTGCATTCGGGGAAAGGGGTCCCATGTGTCAACATGGGACCCCTTTCAGTCCGCTGGTCGGGTGTTCGTTTTCTTTTTTTGACAAGTACGTGGATTTATCTCTGGACCATGGATCAGGTGAGTATAATTATCTTTTATTTTCAGGTACCCGTGGATTCTACTTGGAGAAGAGGACTGACTGCTTCGTGTCAACATAGGTAAGTATGTGTGTGTCGGCAGTGTGTAATAAAGTTGTACTTGTCACGGTGTGTGTCTCCTGTTTTTATTTGGGTATTTTTTTTCCCAGTAGTACTACAGGTACCAGCGGGCCCGTTTTTCTCCCGCATGCTGGTACTTGTGGTTCTCCAAGTACCAGCTTGCGGGGGAGGCTTGCTGGGACTTGTAGTACTACTGGAAAAAACAATATTCTTTCAATTTTGACAAGGCTATCAGACCCCCATCCGCAGCCCTTGGATGGGGGGGGACAGCCTCGGGCTTCACCCCTGGCCCTTGGGTGGCTGGGGGGGGACCCCTTGATTGAAGGGGTCCCCACTCCCCCAGGGTACCCCGGCCAGGGGTGACTAGTTGGATATTTAATGCCACGGCCGCAAGGCACTGTATAAAAGTGACCCCCGGCTGTGGCATTATCTGTCCAGCTAGTGGAGCCCGATGCTGGTGTATAAAATACGGGGGACCCCTACTCTTTTTGTCCCCCGTATTTTTTGCACCAGCACCAGGCGCAGAGCCCGGTGCTGGTTTTAAAAATACGGGGGATCCCCTGTCAATTTTTTCCCCGCATTTTTAGAACCAGGACCAGCTCGAAGAGCCCGAGGCTGGTTATGCTTTGGAGGGGGGACCCTACGCCATTTTTTTTCTGAATTTTACCATTCCATCTAAAAATATATATATATATATATTATTTAAAAAAATATATAAATAATACTTGTGCCTCCAAAAAAGACAAACCAAGTACCTAATCCCTTCTAATATAAATAGATATGCTATTATCAATAAAAAAAACACACAAAAAAACATGTTTTAAATTTTTTTTATTAGTTTCACCCACCAAAGTGTGGCGGATTGAAAATGTCGAATTTACTGTCTAAAAGCACTGTTGTCGAATTTCCAAACTTCAATTGAATATACTTTGGTCGAATTGCAGCACTTGTATCATTGCAGAAAAGTCGATTTTGACAAAAGTCGAATTTCAAAAAGTCGAATTTTGAAAGTCCGTTTTTTGGACGGAAAGTACTGAATTGCATTGACGATTTTTTTTTTTTTGGGCGAAAAAGTCCCGAAATTCGACAATTTCGGGAATTCGACCGCAATTGCATATACCCGTTAACCTAAACCTCTAGCTACAAACACTAGCAACCAGTAAGACATTAGCTTTCCTTTGCTAAACTGTGCTAATTATACTGCTATTTACATACTGCACATAGATTATGCAGTGCTTTACAGAGAATATTTCAGTCATTCGCATTAGTTCCTGTCCCAGTGGAGCTTACAGTACATTCCCTATCTCATGGACACTAGGACAGATTTTTGTCTGAAGCCAGTTAGCCTACCAGTATGTTTTTGGAGAGTGGGTGGAAACCTGAGCACGTGGTGGAAACAAGCATAGGGAGAGCATCCAATCTCCACACAGATACTGCCTTGGTCCAGAACAGAGCTCATGAACTCATGACATCATGGCTGTGAAGGAGAAATGCTAACTGCTAAAATTAATATTTATTAACAGCGCATATAACATACATTATTACAAAGTAAGTGATACTGCCAATATTTGTCATTGGAGTGTGGGAGAAAACTGGAGCGCCAAGAGTCAGAATCAGAATCAGCTTTATTGGCCAGGTATACTTGCGTATACTAGGAATTTGTCTTCGGTGTGCTATACAACAGCCAAGTAGGTGACAGACAAGCAGGTGGGGAGCAAGTAAAGATACAGACATAAACATGAGAAGAACTTAAAAATACCAGACAATAGGGTCCTGCTAGGATTAATGCTCATGACCCCAACTAATTACTAATTACTGCTCCACTGTACTGCCCGTGTTAAAAACAAAAGTCAGAATCTGACTGGTTGGTATGTTACAGCACATTCTTAAACTTTGTTGCATTTTGTTAATTAAGCCCACTTAGGTTTGATAGCTATAGACTAATACACTGCAGTGATTTTGGAAAGTGCATGTTTTTATTTCTTCTTACAGTGGTGAGAGGTGAAGTCAATATGGTAGAGGGCATGACATGCTGCAGTGCAAAATCAAAGTGGGACCACTGACCCATAAATAACTGTTCCTATCCACAATAACTGAGGCATGTAACTTATTCACCTTCTCTTATCATTACATTACATGGATTATTTGGATGGGTTCCTGAGCTGAAAATTGGCTAACTTGGCTGGGTATAGACAGAGGACAATTCAAGGTACTAATAGCCTCGTATAGCACCAGATGACTGTGAAAATGCAATTTCCCATCAGGCCAAGTTCCATCTTGCATGATAGCAAAATTCATAATGTTCATTATAAATTAATGATGCTATTCTATAAACACACTTTAATGCATAATGTGTAAAAGAAGTATAACGTTATTGAGAGGAGCGTTTATGCTTACTGGCATACATATGTCCTCATATACTATGGCTTCAGCCACATGTCTTTCTCGCTCAAAATGTGCATCTTATTCTAATACTGGCTATAGACTAGGTCGATATCGTGTACAAATACACGATTTCCACGTCTCATATGATGCATCGTGTGCACATTGTGCATGTTTTGGGTGCGATTACCCTGCGGGTCCAATGTTGTATACTCTGATCATACATGCAGCCCATATTATCCGTCATAGCACTTGGTACCATGGGCCCGATTCAGACCTGATCGGTGCTGTGCGTTTTCGCACAGCGGGCAATTATCGAACTACTGTGCATGCGTATGCACCGCAATGCGCAGGCGTGTCGCCAAACAGCGACAGGATTGATAAGGTGATTGCGGGGCAAACGCAGGATTTGTGAAGGGGGGTTTCCTAAGAGGGGGTGGAGCCAAGCATAAGGGGTCAGAGACTGAGGTAGTCTGCACGGGATCCGGTCTGAAGATCGACAGTGTCTAGGTCGACAATGTTTAGGTCGACCACTATAGGTCGACAGTCACTAGGTCGACATGGATGGAAGGTCGACAGGGTTTCTAGGTCGACATGTGCTAGGTCGACAGGTCTAAAGGTCGACATGAGTTTTTCACTTTTTTTTTTTTTTGGATTTTTTCATACTTAACGATCCATGTGGAGTACGATTGGAACGGTAAAGTGTGGCTAGCGAAGCGGTAGCGGAGCGAAGGCACCATGCCCAAAGCATGGCGAGCGAAGCGAGCCATGCGAGGGGGCGCGGTGCACTAATTTGGGAACCCGGTCACTTTACGAAGAAAACGACACCAAAAAAAAAAATATCCTCATGTCGACCTTTAGACCTGTCGACCTAGCACATGTCGACCTAGAAACCCTGTCGACCTTCCATCCATGTCGACCTAGTGACTGTCGACCTATAGTGGTCGACCTAAACATTGTCGACCTAGACACTGTTGATAAAACGAACCACACCCAGTCTGCACACTGTAACCTGCTGCGTTGCCTTCCAACAGTAATGCAATATGCAGTATAGAAATGGTGGCACTCACAGACTGTTCGCCACCCAGAAATGAAGACCCACAGGCACCCGCAGGCTAGTCCAACGTTTTGCTTTATAATAACCTTCGTCAGGGTATCCCTGACAAATGTTATTATAAAGGAAAATATTGGAGTAGCCGGCAGGCGTCTGTGGGTATTAATTTCTGGGTGACGAAGAGTCTGCGAGAGCCAACATTTCTATACTGTATATCAGTGATTTTCAACCTTTTTCAATTTGTGGCACACCAGCCAAGATTTTAAAAATGCCAAGGCACACCACCAGTAACCCCACCCCACCCCCCAAAAAAAACAACAACACTCACACACATTAGCCCCCACGGGGGTAAAACACACACATTGGCCCCCGCAGAAATTAAACAAATGCATTGGCCCTCACAGTAATTCCACACATTGGCTCCCCCACAGTAATACCACACATTTGCTCCCACAGTAATACCACACATTAGCCCCCACTGTAATAAAACAGATTTTCTCTGACGTCCTAGTGGATGCTGGGAACTCCGTAAGGACCATGGGGAATAGCGGGCTCCGAAGGAGGCTGGGCACTCTAAAAAGATTTATGACTACCTGGTGTGCACTGGCTCCTCCCACTATGACCCTCCTCCAAGCCTCAGTTAGATCTTGTGCCCGGCCGAGGTTGGATGCACACTAGGGGCTCTCCTGAGCCCTTAGAAAGAAAGTATAGATTTAGGTTTTTTATTTTCAGTGAGACCTGCTGGCAACAGGCTCACTGCAGCGAGGGACTAAGGGGAGAAGAAGCGAACTCGCCTGCTTGCAGCCGGATTGGGCTTCTTAGGCTACTGGACACCATTAGCTCCAGAGGGATCGACCGCAGGCCCAGTCCTTGGTGTTCGGTCCCGAAGCTGCGCCGCCGTCCCCCTTACAGAGCCAGAAGCAAGAAGAGGTCCGGAAAATCGGCGGCAGAAGACATCAGTCTTCACCAAGGTAGCGCACAGCACTGCAGCTGTGCGCCATTGCTCCTCATACACACTTCACACTCCGGTCACTGAGGGTGCAGGGCGCTTGGGGGGGGCGCCCTGAGCAGCAATAAAAACACCTTGGCTGGCAAAAATACCACAATATATAGCCCCAGAGGCTATATATGTGGTAAATACCCCTGCCAGAATCCAGAAAAAAGCGGGAGAATAGGCCGCGGAAAAGGGGCGGAGCTATCTCCCTCAGACACACTGGCGCCATTTTCTCTTCACAGTGCAGCTGGAAGAAAGCTCCCCAGGCTCTCCTCTGTAGTTTTCAGGCTCAAAGGGTTAAAAAGAGAGGGGGGGCACTAAATTTAGGCGCAATATTGTATATACAAGCAGCTATGGGGGAAAATTCACTCAGTTATAGTGTTAATCCCCACATTATATAGCGCTCTGGTGTGTGCTGGCATACTCTCTCTCTGTCTCCCCAAAGGGCTTTGTGGGGTCCTGTCCTCAGTCAGAGCATTCCCTGTGTGTGTGCGGTGTGTCGGTACAGCTGTGTCGACATGTTTGAGGAGGAGGCTTATATAGTGACGGAGCAGATGCCGATAAATGTGATGTCGCCCCCTGTGGGGCCGACACCAGAGTGGATGGTTAGGTGAAAGGTATTAACCGACAGTGTCAACTCCTTACATAAAAGGGTGGATGACGTAACAGCTGTGGGACAGCCGGCTTCTTAGCCCGCGACTGCCCAGGCGTCTCAAAGGCCATCAGGGGCTCAAAAACGCCCGCTCATTCAGATGGCAGACACAGATGTCGACACGGAGTCTGACTCCAGTGTCGACAAGGTTGAGACATATACACAATCCACTAGGAACATCCGTGACTTGATCCCGGCAATAAAAAATGTGTTACACATTTCTGACATTAATCTCTAAAAATGGGTTTTTATGTTTGGGGAGAAAAAGCAGGCAGTGTTTTGTTCCCCCATCAGATGACTGAATGAAGTGTGTGAAAAGCGTGGGTTCCCCCTGATAAGAAACTGGTAATTTCTAAAAAGTTACTGATTGCGTACCTTTTCCCGCCAGAGGATAAGTTACGCTGGGAGATATCCCCTAGGGTGGATAAGGCGCTCACACGGTTGTCAAAGTAGGTGGCACTGCCGTTTTAGGAACGGCCACTTTGAAGGTACCTGTTGATAAAAAGCAGGAGGCTATCCTGAAGTCTGTATTTACACACTCAGGTACTAGACTGAAACCTGCAGAGCGTGCTGCTGCAGCGTGGTCGGTGACCCTGTCAAACATACTAGTTTGCTAACATGAGAACATATTAAAGACGTCGTCTTATATATGAGGGATGCACAGAGAGATATTTTGCCGGCTGGCATCCAAAATGAATGTAATGTCCATTCTGTCAGGAGGGTATTAGAGACCTGTCACTGGACAGGTGATGCTGACTTTAAAAGGCGCATAGAGATTCTGCCTTATAAGGGTGAGGAATTATTTGGGGATGGTCTCTGGGACCTCGTATCCGCAGCAACAGCTGGGAAGAAATATTTTTACCTCAGTTTTCCTCACAGACTAAGAAAGCACTGTATTATCAGGTACAGTCCTTTTGGCTTCAGAAAAGCAAGCGGGTCAAAGGCGCTTCCTTTCTGTACAGAGACAAGGGAAGAGGGAAAAAGCTGCACCAGTCAGCCTGTTCCCAGAATCATAATTCTTCTCTCGCTTCCTCTGAGTCCACAGCATGACGCGGGGGCTCCACAGGTGTAGCCAGGTACGGTGGGGGGCCATCTCAAAAATTTCAGCGATCAGTGGGCTCGCTCACAGGTGGATCCCTGTTTCATTCAAGTAGTATTTCAGGGGTACAAGCTGGAATTCGAGATGTCTTCCCCCTGCCGTTTCCTCAAATATGCCTTGCCGACAACTCCCTCTGGCAGGGAGGCTGTGCTAGAGGCAATTAATAAGCTGTATTCCCAGCAGGTAATACTTAAGGTGCCCCTACTTCAACAAGGACGGGGTTACTATTCCACACGGTTGGGGTACCGAAACCGCATGGTTCGGTGTGACCCTTTTTTATATTTAAAATCCTTGAACACATACATAAAAAAATTAAAGTTCAAGATGGAATCGCTCAGGGCGGTTATTGCAAGCCTGGACGAGGGGGATTACATGGGATCCCGGGACATCAAGGATGCTTACCTGCATGTCCCCATTTACTATCCTCGCCAGGAGTACCTCAGATTTGTGGTACAGGATTACCATTACCAAGTCCAGACTCTGCCGTTTGGACTGTACATGGCACCGAGGGTGTTACCAAGGTAATGGCCGGAATGATGATACTCCTTCGAAAAAGGGGAGTTTTTAATGATCCCGTACTTGGACAATCTCCTTATAAGGGCGAGGTCCAAGGAGCAGTTGCTAGTCGGGGTAGCACTATTTTGGAAAGTGCTACAACAGCACGGTTGGATTCTAAACAGTCCAAAGACACAGCTGTTTCCTACGACACGTCTACTGTTCCTGGGGATGGTTCTGGACACAGACCAGAAATAAGTGTTTCTCCCGGAGGAGAAAGCCAAGGAGCTGTCATCTCTAGTCAGAGACCTCCTGAAGCCAAAACAGTTATCGGTGCATCATTGCACGCGAGTCCTGGGAAAAATGATAGCTTCCTACGAAGCAATCCCATTCGGCAGGTTCCATGCAAGAACTTTTCAGGGGGACCTGTTAGACAAGTGGTCCGGATCACATCTTCAGATGCATCGGCTGATAACCCTGTCTCCAAGGACAAGGGTATCTCTACTGTAGTGGCTGCAGAGTGCCCATCTTCAAGAGGGTCGCAGGTTCGACATACAGGACTAGGTCCTAGTGACCATGGATGCCAGCCTTTGAGGCTGGGGGGCAGTCACACAGGGAAGAAGCTTCCAGGGACTTTGGTCAAGTCAGGTGACTTCCCTACATAAATATTCTGGAACTGAGGGCCATTTACAATGCCCTGAGTCAGGCAAGGCCTCTGCTTCAAAACCGGCCGGTCCTGATCCAATCAGACAACATCACGGCAGTCGCCCATGTAAACCAACAGGGCGGCACAAGAAGCAGGACGGCGATGGCAGAAGCCACAAGGATTCTCCGATGGGCGGAAAATCATGTGTTAGCACTGTCAGCAGTGTTCATTCCCGGAGTGGACAACTGGGAAGCAGATCTTCTCAGCAGACACGACTTCCACCCGAGAGAGTGGGGACTTCATCCAGAAGTCTTCCAAAGGATTGTACACCATTGGGAAAGGCCACAGGTGGACATGAAGGCGTCCCGCCTCAACAAAAAGCTATAAAAGATATTGCGCCAGGTCAAGGGACCTTCAGGCGATAGCTGTGGACGCTCTGGTAACACCGTGGGTGTACCAGTCGGTTTATGTGTTCCCCCCTCTGCCTCTCATACCAAAGGTACTGAGAATAATAAGAAGGCGAGGAGTAAGAACGATACTCATGGTTCCGGATTGGCCAAGAAGAGCCTGGTACCCAGAACTTCAAGAACTTATATCAGAGGACCCATGGCCTCTGCCGCTCAGACAGGACCTGCTGCAGCAGGGGCCCTGTCTGTTCCAAGACTTACCGCGGCTACGTTTTGATGGCATGGCGGTTGAACGCCGGATCCTTAAATAAAAGGGCATTCCGGAGGAAGTCATTCCTACGCTGATTCAAACCAGGAAAGATGTAACTGCAAAACATTATCACCGCATATGGCGGAAATATGTTGCTTGGAGTGAGGGCACAAAAGGCCCCAACAGAGGAATTTCAACTAGGTCGATTTCTGCATTTCCTACAAGCAGGAGTGTCTATGGGCCTAAAATTAGGCTCCATTAAGATACAGATCTCGGCTCTGTCGATTTTCTTCCAGAAAGAATTAGCTTCAGTACCTGAAGTTCAGACATTGTGAAAGGAGTGCTGCATATTCAGCCCCCGGTTGTGCCTCCAGTGGCACCTTGGGATCTCAACGTGGTGTTGAGTTTCTTAAAATCACATTGGTTTGAACCACTAAAAACCGTGGATCTAAAATATCTCACGCGGAAAGTGGTCATGTTATTGGCCTTGGCTTCGGCCAGGCGTGTATCAGAATTGGCGGCTTTGTTATATAAAAGTCCTTATCTCATTTTCCATATGGATAGGGCAGAATTGAGGACTCGTCCCCAGTTTCTCCCTAAGGTGGTATCAGTTTTTCACTTGAACCAACCTATTGTGGTGCCTGCGGCTACTAGGGACTTGGAGGATTCCAAGTTACTGGACGTAGTCAGGGCCTTGAAAAATTATGTTTCCAGGACGGCTAGAGTCAGGAAAATTGACTCGCTATTTATCCTGTATGCACCCAACAGGCTGGGTGCTCCTGCTTCTAAGCAGACTATCGCTCGCTGGATCTGTGACACGATTCAGCAGGCGCATTCTGCGGCTGGACTGCCGCATCTTAAATCTGTGAAAGCCCATTCCACAGGGAAGGTGGGCTCATCTTGGGCGGCTGCCCGAGGGGTCTCGGCTTTACAACTTTGCCGAGCTGTTACTTGGTCAGGGGCAAACACGTTTGCAAAATTCTACAAAATTGATACCCTGGCTGAGGAGGACCTGGAGTTCTCTCATTCGGTGCTGCAGAGTCACCCGCACTCTCCCGCCCGTTTGGGAGCTTTGGTATAATCCCCATGGTCCTTACGGAGTTCCCAGCATCCACTAGGACGTCAGAGAAAATAAGATTTTACTCACCGGTAAATCTATTTCTCGTAGTCCGTAGTGGATGCTGGGCGCCCATCCCAAGTGCGGATTGTCTGCAATACTTGTATATAGTTATTGCCTAACTAAAGGGTTATTTTTGAGCCATCTGTTGAGAGGCTCAGTTACATTCATACTGTTAACTGGGTATAGTATCACGAGTTATACGGTGTGATTGGTGTGGCTGGTATGAGTCTTACCCTGGATTCAAAATCCTTCCTTATTATGTCAGCTCGTCCGGGCACAGTGTCCTAACTGAGGCTTGGAGGAGGGTCATAGTGGGAGGAGCCAGTGCACACCAGGTAGTCATAAATCTTTCTAGAGTGCCCAGCCTCCTTCGGAGCCCGCTATTCCCCATGGTCCTTACGGAGTCCCCAGCATCCACTACGGACTACGAGAAATAGATTTACCGGTGAGTAAAATCTTATTTTTAATAATGCCACACACCTGCCCCCATAATAATTATACACACCTGCCCCCATAGTAATGCCACACACCTGCCCCCCCCCCCCCCCCCCCAGTAATTCCACACATTGCCTGTCTGCCCCCACCCACTGTAATATATATATATATATATATATATATATATATATACAAAAATGTCCGGAGTGCGCTTAAATTATGATGCTGATTGAGAGTGTCTCAATTCAGTTTCCTTCAGAAGTCTTTCGAAAAGTATTTAGCTCTTTTTGGGTTCTTCCTACTTGTAGCCTGGAAGTATACCCTCTCACCAAGAAAACATATCACCCAGAAAAGGATTTTTAGTAAAAAATATTTTATTCAATTCCATTAAACATACTTCTAAAACCAAAGATGTGTCAACCAAGCCTTTTACATGCACACACCTCACACTGGTTGGTATACAAAAATATCACCCTCACCTTACGGTGTGAGCTCTAGGGTGAATTTACAAACAGGTTGGTGGTGAATGTAAAGGATAAACCCTATGCGTTTCGTCCAGTTGGACTTCTTCAGGAGTAGGTGATTTCTAGGTGAGAAAAATCTTTTATTTAACGGTGTATAGGACAAATTAGTGAGGATAAAGAGTGAAGAATTATGATAAATACCTACCAAAAAATGGTAGGTTCTATGAACTTCAAAAGAGTCCCACCAGATTGTACAGTAATTCATTATATGTAAATTAAATAAATTATCATTATAAGTGTACTAGTGACTCAAATTAGTGAGTATATGAGTGTTTGTGATAGTACCCACCTTTAACATAGGTGTGGTCGATGATTATCTTGATTGTTCTTTAAAATTATGTCATTAAAACATTAGGAATTCATCCTAAAAAGGGCCAAGATAGTGCCTATAATGTGAATACAGTGATAATTAGATACAATATAATTAATTTAATTTAGTTATCTATTGTCACAACTGAGGGCATGTGCTGACCAGGGGGAAGCCTCAGTTGTAGGGGCTGAGGTATATGTGTACCTGGGAGGCAGTACAGGTTTCTTAGACATGCAGGGAACCTTTAGAACAAATGCCCGAAGGCGTGACCAAGACAACGAAGGAAAGTTCAAAGGTTTATTAAACACAGTTCAGAGGAATACTGATGACTTGGTACAGGTAACAGGAATCACAGTTCAGAGAAATACTTGGGATCGATGACGGAACACCGATGGTGACTTGGAATCTATGACGGAACACCGATGGTTACTTTGGTATCGATGGCGGAACACCGATGGTTACTGGAGATCGATGGCGGAACACCGATGGAGACTTGGGATCGATGGCGGAACACCGATGGAGACTTGGGATCGATGGCGGAACACCGATGGTGACTTGGTATCGATGGTGGAACATCGATGGTGACTTGGGATCGATGGCGGAACACCGATGGTGACTTGTGATCGATGGCGGAACACCGATGGAGACTTGGGATCGATGGCGGAACACCGATGGAGACTTGGGATCGATGGCGGAACACCGATGGAGACTTGGGATCGATGGCGGAACACCGATGGAGACTGGGGATCGATGGCGGGACACCGATGGTTACTGGGGATCGATGGCGGAACACCGATGGTTACTGGCAGGGCAGGGCACCGCTGGAAGCTAGAAGCTGGAAGACGGTCTCAGGTAACTGCCAGTCACAGGATGCAATGATGAGACACTGCAGAGTCAGGCTGTACTGCAGAGAAAGTCCATGGGAGGACTGCACACTGGAATCACTGAAGACAATTGAAGCACTGACCTCTTTCCAGCCCCAGGAACAAGATATTTATACCAGCTGGGAAACAGGGATTGGCTGGCTGATTAAGCAGAGTCTAGAGTGCAGCTGCTGGGTAATTAGGTAGAAACCAGAGTGCAGCTGATTGGCTGAAAAGTAACATGTGATGAAAACAAACAAGGCTGCGCCCATGTTTGAACTTGGAGGGAAAGACTGTTTGTAACTTGCATGTGAGCTTTAACCATGAAGCTGCCAGAATCACAGTGAAGAGATTTGAGACAATGAGATGCAGCGTGCTGCATGCAGACAGTGCAGATGGAATCCAGGCTTGGAACACTGGGACAGTCTCAGGAGGCATTTGGAAGGTAAATACTGATAAGGAATTACCTGGATCGTGACAGCACCCCCTCCTTTAGGAGTGGCCCCAGGACACTTCTTATAAATTCTTTACCTGAACAAATGGAAGAATCTAGATTGAATCCTGATGAACTTGAACTGGCTGGAACCAGATGAGACTGTACTGGACCTATGGACGAGACCAGATTAAGTCCAGACAAACTTGAACCGGCTGAGACCGGCGGAGACTTTAGACCGACGGATAGGGCAGCATTAGATCCGAAGGTACTGGAGTCGGCTGGAACCGAAGGAGGCTGATCCGGACAGATGGATGGGACCGGATTGGGTCCGGAAAAGCTTGAACCGGCTGGGACCGGAGGAGTCTTTGGATTGACATTCGAATCAGCTGGAACTGAAGGAGTCTTTGGACCTACGGATGGAACCGGATTGGGTCCAAAGATATCGGAATCGGCTGGAACTGAAGGAGTCAGAATCCGGTTAGAACCGGAATGAGTGGTATCCGAGTGTTCAGTTAGACCATCCTGGACCTGGTCCATGCTGGATGCCAACAGGTTGGTGCTCTCTGAAGACGGCAAACAGGAGTTCATAACTGCATCTGTAGCACAAAAATTTCAATCTGGGAACTTGGCTCTGGATACTTCCCTTGGGGCTGAAACTTTGGTGACCCCTCCTGGGGTTGACGAATCAGACACCTCTCTCAGGGTTGTTTTCTCCAGCACCCCTCCTGGGGCTGACAGATCAGAAACTCCTTTTTGAGAAGACTCATATGCCCCTACTAGAGCTTGAACATTGGATACCCCTCCTGGGGTTGCAGAAACGAACGCCCCTTCTTGGGCTGTAGACACAGACGTCCCTTCTTGGGCTTTAGACACAGACGCCCCTTCTTGGGCTGCAGACACAGACGCCCTTCCTTGGGCTGAGGAAAGTTCGGACACTAGGATCTGGTACTGTACCAGATATTTACCGACTGTTTGTGTCCCCTGACATAGCCGGAGGATATCAGAGGAGGCTGAGGTCACACGACCTGGTTCATCAAAGATGCACCTGAATGTTGCCACGAAGTCTGCATATGAAGAGAGCAGGGCATCAGACTTCTCCCATAGAGGTGATGCGCAATCGAGGACGGAGCCACTGAGGAGGGAGATGATGTAAGCAACCTTGGTGCGGTCAGTTGGGAAACTGCCAGGTTGTAACTCGAAATATATCTCACACTGATTTAGGAAACCCCGACAGGCTTTTGGGGAACCATCAAACTTGGCAGGTGTCGGTAAATGGAGACAAAGAGCAGAAACAGGAATGGTGGGTGGGGATACCACCAAAGGTACTGCAGTCGGCACACTGGACGCCCCTGAACCACGGAGGGTTACTTGTATTCCATCCAGCCGAGAGGAGAGGTCCTGGAGACAGCGGATCACATGGCCCTGTGCAGTCTCCGGACGTTCAAGGCAGGCTGCAAGTTCTTGCATCGGCCTGGTCGCTTGGACCTGGTCTCCGGCCGGATCCATTAGTTCAGTGCTTACTGTCACAACTGACGGCTGGTGCTGACCAGGGGGAAGCCTCAGTTGTAGGGGCTGAGGTATATGTGTACCTGGGAGGCAGTACAGGTTTCTTAGACATGCAGGGAACCTTTAGAACAAATGCCCGAAGGCGTGACCAAGACAACGAAGGAAAGTTCAAAGGTTTATTAAACACAGTTCAGAGGAATACTGATGACTTGGTACAGGTAACAGGAATCACAGTTCAGAGAAATACTTGGGATCGATGACGGAACACCGATGGTGACTTGGAATCTATGACGGAACACCGATGGTTACTTTGGGATCGATGGCGGAACACCGATGGTTACTGGAGATCGATGGCGGAACACCGATGGAGACTTGGGATCGATGGCGGAACACCGATGGAGACTTGGGATCGATGGCGGAACACCGATGGTGACTTGGGATCGATGGCGGAACACCGATGGTGACTTGGGATCGATGGCGGAACACCGATGGTGACTTGGGATCGATGGCGGAACACCGATGGAGACTTGGGATCGATGGCGGAACACCGATGGAGACTTGGGATCGATGGCGGAACACAGATGGAGACTTGGGATCGATGGCGGAACACCGATGGAGACTGGGGATCGATGGCGGAACACCGATGGTTACTGGGGATCGATGGCGGAACACCGATGGTTACTGGCAGGGCAGGGCACCGCTGGAAGCTAGAAGCTGGAAGCCGGTCTCAGGTAACTGCCAGTCACAGGATGCAATGATGAGACACTGCAGAGTCAGGCTGTACTGCAGAGAAAGTCCATGGGAGGACTGCACACTGGAATCACCGAAGACAATTGAAGCACTGACCTCTTTCCAGCCCCTGGGACAGTCTCAGGAGGCATTTGGAAGGTAAATACTGATAAGGAATTACCTGGATCGTGACATCTATGTTTAATTAGAGGGACATACCCAAATAATTTGACAAATAGGTTCATGATACTTCATTTTAAGGAGTGATTATATTCCTAAAACCCAATTATGGGATTGTAGATATCCTGAATTGGGAAGCGATCAAGATGCCGCCGGCCGGTCGAAATACCGACGCCGGAATCCCGACCGCCACAAGCCCGACATATTCTCCCTCCGTGGGTGTCCACGACACCCATAGAGGGAGAATATAATAGTGTGCCGAGCGTAGTGAGGCACCGTGCCCGCAGCGTGGCGAGCGAAGCGAGACCGCAAGGGGCTGCGTTCCGCTCGCCACCCCTGTCGGGATTGTGTGGTCGGGATTCCGGCGTCGGGATTTCGACCGCCGGGATTCCGGCCGGCGGCATTTAGTACTGATCCCCCTGAATTAACAGGTCACTAAAAAATTTAAAGTGGGGAAATTAGTGCGCATGGTTCATCGTCATTCCATCAATCAGAGTGTACACATTGTGTAAAAAAATTAAATCGTACATACCACAAATCATATCACACCAGGATACAGTATGACAATTATGTTGATTTTGCAAACACCTTTTATGTTAAAGAATTATATAAGAATATAATAATACTTCTTAACACCTATCTATCCAGCAATATTGAAACAGAGTAAGCATTTACAGATCTTTACGTGCTTACTGTACTTCCAACAAATATATAATCAATTATTACGGATTACAATATTCAAGACAAAATTCAAGTTCAGTCACTGAATTAAAACACTACATAAAAATATTAGAGATGAGCGCCTGAAATTTTTCGGGTTTTGTGTTTTGGTTTTGGGTTCGGTTCCGCGGCCGTGTTTTGGGTTCGACCGCGTTTTGGCAAAACCTCACCGCATTTTTTTTGTCGGATTCGGGTGTGTTTTGGATTCGGGTGTTTTTTTCAAAAAACCCTAAAAAACAGCTTAAATCATAGAATTTGGGGGTCATTTTGATCCCATATTATTATTAACCTCAAAAACCATAATTTCCACTCATTTTCAGTCTATTCTGAATACCTCACACCTCACAATATTATTTTTAGTCCTAAAATTTGCACCGAGGTCGCTGGATGACTAAGCTAAGCGACCCTAGTGGCCGACACAAACACCTGGCCCATCTAGGAGTGGCACTGCAGTGTCACGCAGGATGTCCCTTCCAAAAAACCCTCCCCAAACAGCACATGACGCAAAGAAAAGAAGAGGCGCAATGAGGTAGCTGACTGTGTGAGTAAGATAAGCGACCCTAGTGGCCGACACAAACACCGGGCCCATCTAGGAGTGGCACTGCAGTGTCACGCAGGATGGCCCTTCCAAAAAACCCTCCCCAAACAGCACATGACGCAAAGAAAAAAAGAGGCGCAATGAGGTAGCTGACTGTGTGAGTAAGATAAGCGACCCTAGTGGCCGACACAAACACCGGGCCCATTTAGGAGTGTCACTGCAGTGTCACGCAGGATGTCCCTTCCAAAAAACCCTCCCCAAACAGCACATGACGCAAAGAAAATAAGAGGCGCAATGAGGTAGCTGTGTGAGTAAGATTAGCGACCCTAGCGGCCGACACAAACACCGGGCCCATCTAGGAGTGGCACTGCAGTGTCACGCAGGATGTCCCTTCCAAAAAACCCTCCCCAAACAGCACATGACGCAAAGAAAAAAAGAGGCGCAATGAGGTAGCTGTGTGAGTAAGATAAGCGACCCTAGTGGCCGACACAAACACCGGGCCCATTTAGGAGTGTCACTGCAGTGTCACGCAGGATGTCCCTTCCAAAAAACCCTCCCCAAACAGCACATGACGCAAAGAAAATAAGAGGCGCAATGAGGTAGCTGTGTGAGTAAGATTAGCGACCCTAGTGGCCGACACAAACACCGGGCCCATTTAGGAGTGTCACTGCAGTGTCACGCAGGATGTCCCTTCCAAAAAACCCTCCCCAAACAGCACATGACGCAAAGAAAATAAGAGGCGCAATGAGGTAGCTGTGTGAGTAAGATTAGCGACCCTAGTGGCCAACACAAACACCGGGCCCATCTAGGAGTGGCACTGCAGTGTCACGCAGGATGGCCCTTCCAAAAAACACTCCCCAAACAGCACATGACGCAAAGAAAAAAAGAGGCGCAATGAGGTAGCTGTGTGAGTAAGATTAGCGACCCTAGTGGCCGACACAAACACCGGGCCCATCTAGGAGTGGCACTGCAGTGTCACGCAGGATGGCCCTTCCAAAAAACACTCCCCAAACAGCACATGACGCAAAGAAAAAAAGAGGCGCAATGAGGTAGCTGTGTGAGTAAGATTAGCGACCCTAGTGGCCGACACAAACACCGGGCCCATCTAGGAGTGGCACTGCAGTGTCACGCAGGATGGCCCTTCCAAAAAACACTCCCCAAACAGCACATGACGCAAAGAAAAAAAGAGGCGCAATGAGGTAGCTGACTGTGTGAGTAAGATAAGCGACCCTAGTGGCCGACACAAACACCGGGCCCATCTAGGAGTGGCACTGCAGTGTCACGCAGGATGGCCCTTCCAAAAAAACCTCCCCAAACAGCACATGACGCAAAGAAAAATAAAAGAAAAAAGAGGTGCAAGATGGAATTGTCCTTGGGCCCTCCCACCCACCCTTATGTTGTATAAACAAAACAGGACATGCACACTTTAACCAACCCATCATTTCAGTGACAGGGTCTGCCACACGACTGTGACTGATATGACGGGTTGGTTTGGACCCCCCCCAAAAAAGAAGCAATTAATCTCTCCTTGCACAAACTGGCTCTACAGAGGCAAGATGTCCACCTCATCATCATCCTCCGATATATCACCGTGTACATCCCCCTCCTCACAGATTATCAATTCGTCCCCACTGGAATCCACCATCTCAGCTCCCTGTGTACTTTGTGGAGGCAATTGCTGCTGGTCAATGTCTCCGCGGAGGAATTGATTATAATTCATTTTAATGAACATCATCTTCTCCACATTTTCTGGATGTAACCTCGTACGCCGATTGCTGACAAGGTGAGCGGCGGCACTAAACACTCTTTCGGAGTACACACTTGTGGGAGGGCAACTTAGGTAGAATAAAGCCAGTTTGTGCAATGGCCTCCAAATTGCCTCTTTTTCCTGCCAGTATAAGTATGGACTGTGTGACGTGCCTACTTGGATGCGGTCACTCATATAATCCTCCACCATTCTTTCAATGGTGAGAGAATCATATGCAGTGACAGTAGACGACATGTCCGTAATCGTTGTCAGGTCCTTCAGTCCGGACCAGATGTCAGCATCAGCAGTCGCTCCAGACTGCCCTGCATCACCGCCAGCGGGTGGGCTCGGAATTCTGAGCCTTTTCCTCGCACCCCCAGTTGCGGGAGAATGTGAAGGAGGAGATGTTGACAGGTCGCGTTCCGCTTGACTTGACAATTTTCTCACCAGCAGGTCTTTCAACCCCAGCAGACTTGTGTCTGCCGGAAAGAGAGATCCAAGGTAGGCTTTAAATCTAGGATCGAGCACGGTGGCCAAAATGTAGTGCTCTGATTTCAACAGATTGACCACCCGTGAATCCTTGTTAAGCGAATTAAGGGCTCCATCCACAAGTCCCACATGCCTAGCGGAATCGCTCTGTGTTAGCTCCTCCTTCAATGTCTCCAGCTTCTTCTGCAAAAGCCTGATGAGGGGAATGACCTGACTCAGGCTGGCAGTGTCTGAACTGACTTCACGTGTGGCAAGTTCAAAGGGCAGCAGAACCTTGCACAACGTTGAAATCATTCTCCACTGCGCTTGAGACAGGTGCATTCCACCTCCTATATCGTGCTCAATTGTATAGGCTTGAATGGCCTTTTGCTGCTCCTCCAACCTCTGAAGCATATAGAGGGTTGAATTCCACCTCGTTACCACTTCTTGCTTCAGATGATGGCAGGGCAGGTTCAGTAGTTTTTGGTGGTGCTCCAGTCTTCTGTACGTGGTGCCTGTACGCCGAAAGTGTCCCGCAATTCTTCTGGCCACCGACAGCATCTCTTGCACGCCCCTGTCGTTTTTTAAATAATTCTGCACCACCAAATTCAAGGTATGTGCAAAACATGGGACGTGCTGGAATTTGCCCATATTTAATGCACACACAATATTGCTGGCATTGTCCGATGCCACAAATCCACAGGAGAGTCCAATTGGGGTAAGCCATTCCGCGATTATCTTCCTCAGTTGCCGTAAGAGGTTTTCAGCTGTGTGCGTATTCTAGAAACCGGTGATACAAAGCGTAGCCTGCCTAGGAAAGAGTTGGCGTTTGCGAGATGCTGCTACTGGTGCCGCCGCTGCTGTTCTTGCGGCGGGAGTCCATACATCTACCCAGTGGGCTGTCACAGTCATATAGTCCTGACCCTGCCCTGCTCCACTTGTCCACATGTCCGTGGTTAAGTGGACATTGGGTACAGCTGCATTTTTTAGGACACTGGTGACTCTTTTTCTGAGGTCTGTGTAAATTTTCGGTATCGCCTGCCTAGAGAAATGGAACCTAGATGGTATTTGGTACCGGGGACACAGTACCTCCAACAAGTCTCTAGTTGGCTCTGCAGTAATGATGGATACCGGAACCACGGTTCTCACCACCCAGGATGCCAAGGCCTCAGTTATCCGCTTTGCAGTAGGATGACTGCTGTGATATTTCATCTTCCTCGCAAAGGACTGTTGGACAGTCAATTGCTTGGTGGAAGTAGTAAAAGTGGTCTTACGACTTCCCCTCTGGGATGACCATCGACTCCCAGCAGCAACAACAGCAGCGCCAGCAGCAGTAGGCGTTACACGCAAGGATGCATCGGAGGAATCCCAGGCAGGAGAGGAATCGTCAGAATTGCCCGTGACATGGCCTGCAGGACTATTGGCATTCCTGGGGAAGGAGGAAATTGACACTGAGGGAGTTGGTGGGGTGGTTTGCGTGAGCTTGGTTACAAGAGGAAGGGATTTACTGGTCAGTGGACTGCTTCCGCTGTCACCCAAAGTTTTTGAACTTGTCACTGACTTATTATGAATGCGCTGCAGGTGACGTATAAGGGAGGATGTTCCGAGGTGGTTAACGTCCTTACCCCTACTTATTACAGCTTGACAAAGGGAACACACGGCTTGACACCTGTTGTCCGCATTTCTGTTGAAATACCTCCACACCGAAGAGCTGATTTTTTTGGTATTTTCACCAGGCATGTCAACGGCCATATTCCTCCCACGGACAACAGGTGTCTCCCCGGGTGCCTGACTTAAACAAACCACCTCACCATCAGAATCCTCCTGGTCAATTTCCTCCCCAGCGCCAGCAACACCCATATCCTCCTCATCCTGGTGTACTTCAACACTGACATCTTCAATCTGACTATCAGGAACTGGACTGCGGGTGCTCCTTCCAGCACTTGCAGGGGGCGTGCAAATGGTGGAAGGCGCATGCTCTTCACGTCCAGTGTTGGGAAGGTCAGGCATCGCAACCGACACAATTGGACTCTCCTTGTGGATTTGGGATTTCGAAGAACGCACAGTTCTTTGCGGTGCTACTGCTTTTACCAGCTTGAGTCTTTTCATTTTTCTAGCGAGAGGCTGAGTGCCTCCATCCTCATGTGAAGCTGAACCACTAGCCATGTGGTGTGGTAAATGGCATATTGGCAAGTTTACGCTTCTCCTCCGACAATTTTATTTTAGGTTTTGGAGTCCTTTTTTTACTGATATTTGGTGTTTTGGATTTGACATGCTCTGTACTATGACATTGGGCATCGGCCTTGGCAGACGACGTTGCTGGCATTTCATCGTCTCGGCCATGACTAGTGGCAGCAGCTTCAGCACGAGGTGGAAGTGGATCTTGATCTTTCCCTAATTTTGGAACCTCAACATTTTTGTTCTCCATATTTTAATAGGCACAACTAAAAGGCACCTCAGGTAAACAATGGAGATGGATGGATACTAGTATACAATTATGGACGGACTGCCGAGTGCCGACACAGAGGTAGCTACAGCCGTGAACTACCGTACTGTACTGTGTCTGCTGCTAATATAGACTGGTTGATAAAGAGATGTAGTAGTATGTATGTATAAAGAAGAAAGAAAAAAAAACCATGGGTAGGTGGTATACAATTATGGACGGACTGCCGAGTGCCGACACAGAGGTAGCTACAGCCGTGAACTACCGTACTGTACTGTGTCTGCTGCTAATATAGACTGGTTGATAAAGAGATGTAGTAGTATGTATGTATAAAGAAGAAAGAAAAAAAAACCACGGGTAGGTGGTATACAATTATGGACGGACTGCCGAGTGCCGACACAGAGGTAGCTACAGCCGTGGACTACCGTACTGTACTGTGTCTGCTGCTAATATAGACTGGTTGATAAAGAGATGTAGTAGTATGTATGTCTAAAGAAGAAAGAAAAAAAAACCACGGGTAGGTGGTATACAATTATGGACGGACTGCCGAGTGCCGACACAGAGGTAGCTACAGCCGTGAACTACCGTACTGTGTCTGCTGCTAATATAGACTGGTTGATAAAGAGATGTAGTAGTATGTATGTATAAAGAAGAAAGAAAAAAAAACCACGGGTAGGTGGTATACAATTATGGACGGACTGCCGAGTGCCGACACAGAGGTAGCTACAGCCGTGAACTACTGTACTGTGTCTGCTGCTAATATAGACTGGTTGATAAAGAGATCTAGTAGTATGTATGTATAAAGAAGAAAGAAAAAAAAACCACGGGTAGGTGGTATACAATTATGGACGGACTGCCGAGTGCCGACACAGAGGTAGCTACAGCCGTGAACTACCGTACTGTGTCTGCTGCTAATATAGACTGGTTGATAAAGAGATGTAGTAGTATGTATGTATAAAGAAGAAAGAAAAAAAAAACACGGGTAGGTGGTATACAATTATGGACGGACTGCCGAGTGCCGACACAGAGGTAGCTACAGCCGTGAACTACCGTACTGTACTGTGTCTGCTGCTAATATAGACTGGTTGATAAAGAGATGTAGTAGTATGTATGTATAAAGAAGAAAGAAAAAAAACCACGGGTAGGTGGTATACAATTATGGATGGACTGCCGAGTGCCGACACAGAGGTAGCTACAGCCGTGAACTACCGTACTGTGTCTGCTGCTAATATAGACTGGTTGATAAAGAGATGTAGTAGTATGTATGTATAAAGAAGAAAGAAAAAAAAACCACGGGTAGGTGGTATACAATTATGGACGGACTGCCGAGTGCCGACACAGAGGTAGCTACAGCCGTGAACTACCGTACTGTACTGTGTCTGCTGCTAATATAGACTGGTTGATAAAGAGATGTAGTAGTATGTATGTATAAAGAAGAAAGAAAAAAAAACCACGGGTAGGTGGTATACAATTATGGACGGACTGCCGAGTGCCGACACAGAGGTAGCTACAGCCGTGGACTACCGTACTGTACTGTGTCTGCTGCTAATATAGACTGGTTGATAAAGAGATGTAGTAGTATGTATGTATAAAGAAGAAAGAAAAAAAAACCACGGGTAGGTGGTATACAATTATGGACGGACTGCCGAGTGCCGACACAGAGGTAGCTACAGCCGTGAACTACCGTACTGTGTCTGCTGCTAATATAGACTGGTTGATAAAGAGATGTAGTAGTATGTATGTATAAAGAAGAAAGAAAAAAAAAACACGGGTAGGTGGTATACAATTATGGACGGACTGCCGAGTGCCGACACAGAGGTAGCTACAGCCGTGAACTACCGTACTGTGTCTGCTGCTAATATAGACTGGTTGATAAAGAGATGTAGTAGTATGTATGTATAAAGAAGAAAGAAAAAAAAACCACGGGTAGGTGGTATACAATTATGGACGGACTGCCGAGTGCCGACACAGAGGTAGCTACAGCCGTGAACTACCGTACTGTGTCTGCTGCTAATATAGACTGGTTGATAAAGAGATGTAGTAGTATGTATGTATAAAGAAGAAAGAAAAAAAAACCATGGGTAGGTGGTATACAATTATGGACGGACTGCCGAGTGCCGACACAGAGGTAGCTACAGCCGTGAACTACCGTACTGTACTGTGTCTGCTGCTAATATAGACTGGTTGATAAAGAGATGTAGTAGTATGTATGTATAAAGAAGAAAGAAAAAAAAACCACGGGTAGGTGGTATACAATTATGGATGGACTGCCGAGTGCCGACATAGAGGTAGCTACAGCCGTGAACTACCGTACTGTGTCTGCTGCTAATATAGACTGGTTGATAAAGAGATGTAGTAGTATGTATGTATAAAGAAGAAAGAAAAAAAAACCACGGGTAGGTGGTATACAATTATGGACGGACTGCCGAGTGCCGACACAGAGGTAGCTACAGCCGTGAACTACCGTACTGTACTGTGTCTGCTGCTAATATAGACTGGTTGATAAAGAGATGTAGTAGTATGTATGTATAAAGAAGAAAGAAAAAAAAAACACGGGTAGGTGGTATACAATTATGGACGGACTGCCGAGTGCCGACACAGAGGTAGCTACAGCCGTGAACTACCGTACTGTGTCTGCTGCTAATATAGACTGGTTGATAAAGAGATGTAGTAGTATGTATGTATAAAGAAGAAAGAAAAAAAAACCTCGGGTAGGTGGTATACAATTATGGACGGACTGCCGAGTGCCGACACAGAGGTAGCTACAGCCGTGAACTACCGTACTGTGTCTGCTGCGACTGGATGATAAATAATGATATAAAAAATATATATATATCACTACTGCAGCCGGACAGGTATATATTATATAATGACGGACCTGCTGGACACTGTCTGTCAGCAGAATGAGTTTTTTATAGAATAAAAAAAAAAACACCACACAAGTGAAGTCACACGACGAGTGTTTAACTTTTTCAGGCAATCACACAATATAGTATACTACTAACTATACTGGTGGTCAGTGTGGTCAGGTCACTGGTCAGTCACACTGGCAGTGGCACTCCTGCAGCAAAAGTGTGCACTGTTTAATTTTAATATAATATGTACTCCTGGCTCCTGCTATAACCTATAACTATTAACTGGCACTGCAGTGCTCCCCAGTCTCCCCCACAATTATAAGCTGTGTGAGCTGAGCACAGTCAGATATATATACATAGATGATGCAGCACACTGGGCTGAGCAGTGCACACAGATATGGTATGTGACTGAGTCACTGTGTGTATCGTTTTTTTCAGGCAGAGAACGGATATATTAAATAAAACTGCACTGTCTGGTGGTCACTGTGGTCAGTCACTAGTAAACTCTGCACTCTCTACACTTCTACAGTACTCCTAAGCTCCAGTAAATCAGGCCAATCTCTCTCTCTCTCTCTCTCTCTCTTCTAATCTAAATGGAGAGGACGCCAGCCACGTCCTCTCCCTATCAATCTCAATGCACGTGTGAAAATGGCGGCAACGCGCGGCTCCTTATATAAAATCCGAGTCTCGCGAGAATCCGACAGCGTCATGATGACGTTCGGGCGCGCTCGGGTTAACCGAGCAAGGCGGGAAGATCCGAGTCGCTCGGACCCGTGAAAAAAAACATGAAGTTCGTGCGGGTTCGGATTCAGAGAAACCGAACCCGCTCATCTCTAAAAAATATTAGTATTTTTCCATTATAGAGGCTTTAAAAAACCCAAGGCTGAGATTAAACCAAAGAAAACGACAATTGAACAATATCTTTCAAAAATAAGGAAGGTATGCTCACCAGAAAATCCCTGTATCAGCCCGACATGTGCCATTTTTCTGTTTTTTAATCTTTTGCCAAATCTGCTACTGGAAGTAGTAGTGCCCATTTGTTAAATGCCAAAGCCAAGTCATGTATGCACAGAAAGGACCAAATCTAGCCTGCAAAGTGGCTGACCAGTATTACTGAGAAGCAGAACATTGCTCAGCTGCCCGGGTGATGTTTTCTTTGTTAAATACACCTGAAAAGTACTGGATATCTCAGCATATATCACCAAACCTGTCCACAGCCTTTAACAAAAGTGAATACAGAGATCTATTATTATTATTATTATTATTATTAGTACATTTTATTTATAAGGCGCCACAAGTGTTTCGCAGCGCCGTACAAAGGACAGTGCAGGGAGACAAAACTTAGCATTACAGTAAATAAATAACAGAAATAGAGTACACAATTCTCAAGACATAATACTGCTAAGATGTAAGTAGTGAGGGAGTGATCATCGTACTATAAGGGGCTGGGGCCATAGATAGAGATGAGCCTTTACCAGTAGGAGAAAAAGCGGGTAAAGATGGTCGCTGAGTAGGGGAGAGCTGCGAGTGAAATGTGTTGAGAAGAGGGCTTAGATAACACCTCATGTCATCTGTCTGTCGACCCTTCCCACTAGATTGTTAGCTCTGCAGAGCTAACAATCTAGTGAGAAGGGTCGACAGACAGATGACATGAGGTGCAAGCAAGCGGGAGGTAGCCTGATGGCAGTAAATACTATAGTCCCTGCTCATATCACTTGGGGATTCCAGCTGCCAGGATAGCATTAACCTCCTGCAGTCCTTTAACACTAACAGTGCCCCCTGGGGCCATCAGAGCTCACGGTGGCATATTTACAGATCACTATATATTCCAGAAAAGGCAGCCCCAACACTGACACTCCTGGCGCTGTGATAAATAGTTCTACAAATGTAGATGTAAATAGATAATCACACTCTAAGAGTGCATTAATTCACCTCAACTGCACGTAATAAGGGTTTGGTTAGGACCCCTGGCTGGTCACGGGTGCCTCCGTATGGTGTTTCCCAATAGCTCCAGGTGATCTGACCGTGGATGCCACTATCCGCTCACGAGCGCCTGCTTGCTATGGCTTTCCCGGTGATGGTAATGATAGCTGCTGCGGGAACTGGTTCGGCTCTGTGTAAGAGCTGTGGTGGGCTCAATAGGTGGTAGGAGGAAGTCTGGAGGATAGCAATTGCAGCTCTGGTCAATGCGTTTCATCCCACAATGCACTGGGACTTTTTCAAGACAGTCTTGATTAAGTCCCAGTGCATTGTGGGACGAAACGCCAGAAGTCCCGCTAGCGTTGAGTGCATCACCATCGGGAGAAAGGGCTGTGCAGTGGAGATACATGTGGCTGATTGACTAAAGGCACCAGGAAGGATAATTATACCAGTGTATAGTGCTTGGATAAACGAACTTATTAGCCAGGACGCCGGCAATTGCAGCACTATTATATACGCCCAGCTCCGAGGTGCATATCGGCTACTAATGATACTATTTGGACACAAACAGCCGCTATGAAGATCATTGTTACAAATTAACTAACATACATTATTTTCATTCTTTGGAGGAGGATATAGGGTGATATGTACTAAGCAGTGATAGAAGTGGAGAAGTGAGCCAGTGGAGCAGTTGCCCATGGCAACCAATCAGCATTGACGTGACATTTATAATTTGCATGCTTTAAAAGTATACAGAGCAGCTGATTGGTTGCCATGGGCAGCTTCTCCACTGGCTCACTTCTCCACTTTTATCACTGCTTAGTACGTCTCCCAAAGTCTGTGAGTTTGCCAATAGTTACTATTTATACAGTATTTTATACTATCATAGGAATCAAATTACTTGTTTTAATGTATGCATATGAAGGAGAGAACAAATAATTGATCTTATCACTCTCCTTGGAATTTTACCATTTTATTGTCGCTTATTGATGTATATTTTCGATGCATATTTCTGATTGTAATTGCACAATAAATTTGACATTATATAAATACAGGCCTTCCTAATATTAATTCTTAATACTTATTAGTTTAATTTAATTTAATTTAATTTATTTGATGTGATATAAGTAACAAGCATCCACAAGCGCAGTAATTATCTATTTATTATATTTACAGATAAAGAACGTCCTTTTGAAAATATGGTATGACTGTGACCTGGGAAAAGGAGTTGGGAACTAACATCTTTAAAGGTGTTGTGTACCTCTACCCAGAATCCTAAGAATCCCATTCCACTAAGGCTTGGGAGAAAGACTTAGGAGGGCTATATAGAAAAAGACATTGGCCAAAACTTTCCAAACTTTAAACATTTCTCATGCCAGCTCCTTTGGAGTCAATTTCAGGTCCGTTTGGGTGAACGTGGTGCCCTAGCTTATTAAACAGAATCTCCCAGGCATCAAGGCAGCTACCTGCTGGGAATACAACATCCTCATGGCTTGCAATAGTTCTTAATAATGGATATTGGATATTTCATAGTATATAATTTACAACAAAATCTGATTTTTCATTAATGTCTATTCTGCAAGAAAAAAAGTCTGGTACACAAAGCTATTAGTAGAGTATAAGAAAACTATGTAAGCCTTCTCTTCATATGCAAGAACATCTTGTTACTAAGATTGGTAATGAAATGCTCAGCTGGTCAAGAATTCTAATAATCTGCAATTAGAACCTTCATCTGTAGCATTATTCATTCATATCTAATCTCTCTCTATATCACTGAGCCAGTATTCTATCCAAGTACACGTGTCCTCTTATCTGTCTGTTACACCTATATTCCTTAATTGTCTGCAGCCTCAGTTCTATTCTGCTGTATTCTGCTACTGTATAAAACCAGCCGGCTGTAAAATAGCTTTTTTTTCTAAGGTAATTACTATGCTTAATGGTTTTAAATGCAGATAGGACCGTTGTACCTGTCCACGTGTTCACTTGTGTTCTTATGGCTCTTTTAAAATATTTTATGGTATTGTTCTTTTGTGGTATTTATATTTTTGTGGTATTTGTATTTGCTTACATCGAAATTTCATTGATTGTTCATATGTTGAATATTTAATGACAATAAACCCAACTCAACTCAATTCAATTGTAAAGCTATTAATTCCCAGAACTGGATTAAGGCTTGTGGGGTCACAGAATCCGCTGCTGCCTGCCAGTCTCTGACATACTGTGATGCTGCTCAAGGCTCTCAAGTCCAGGACCCAGCTTGAGAAGAAAGCAAGTCTTGTGAGATGATGGTCCGTAATCTTGTGAGATATATAGGTCTGCAGTTGGCGCTCTCTTCACAGAATAGGCGAGTGAACCACCAAGAAGGATGGATTGGAGTGAGGGGAATAAATCCCGCCACCTGTGGGTGGAGACTCCTCGTGTGTGAGGGCCCAGGGGCGACTGTACTGGCCTAACTGCCATTAATGCAGCTCTGTTAACTCCAAGAAACATGGCTGTGCCATTATTAGAAAACAAATGGTTTAGTAGTAGGCTGTCATTAATATTTCAACTTCAAATGAAAATACATAAAAACCATAACTTGTTGAATTCACAGTCTTGTTCAACATTCACATACTAATGTTCTGCCTTAATTAAATATAGAACTTAATTCCATTTAATGATACTATAGAGGTTTTCACTTTAACAATCTTATTATTTTTTTTGTCATACCTTTGTAATTTGTAGCAATAGAGATCAAGTTGTCAGCAACATGTTAACTACTGCCATGGAAATAACTGTTTCCTGGACCCTTAGATTCACATCTGGAAAATCCGTCATTCATAAGGGTCTGTGAAGTATACATGAATGTCTAAGCCCTTAAGGGACACCTGGATTTGTATTTGTGATGTTCTGCCAAATGGCCAACAAAATATTTATTCAAGTAATGCAAACCCGGGTTATTTCACCACAGTTCTCTCAACCATGAAACATTTAACAGAAGGTATACTTTGTTTTAAGCATCACTAGATGTTGTGCGCTTGTCCTACAGCCACATGACACTTCTGTGTATAGAGGTAGCTTGCTTGTGGATATGGGAGCATCTCTTATTTCAACTTGCACTCTGATGATGATGATGATGATGATGATGATGATGATGATGATGATAATAATAATAGTAATTTTATTTATATAACGCTCTTTCTCCAATAGGAGTCAAGGCGCTTAACAGAGACATAGCATAATACAGTACAGAAACAATGAAGTACAGGACAGCTTTTCATAAAATACAGAAGCATGTAGATACTAAAGGGACATTTATGAAAATGCTTGAGTAAACAGGAAAGTCTTGAGTCTATTTTTGAAGGATTCTATAGTTGGCGCCTCTCGCACTGTGCGAGAAGTGAGTTCCATAGAGTCGGAGCCGCATGACTAAAAGCTCAACCCCCAGATGAATTCCAGGAGATTCTAGGTACTGCTAAAAGTCCTTAATCTACAGATCGCAGTAATGGAGTGGAGCAGTATTGAATCAGAAGCTGCTTCAGTTACCTTGGGCCCTGGTCATGTAGAGCTTTGAAACTCAGTAAGCCAATCTTGAAGATGACTCACCATCTTACAGGTGGCCAGTGAGGGGAGTAGATGATGGGTGTTATGTGGCTAGAACGGGACTGGTTGGTTAACAGCCAGGCAGCTGTGTTTTGCACCAGCTGTAAGTGGTGCAATTCTTTTGCCGGGAGACCAAGGTAGAGTGCATTAAAGTAGTCTAATCAAGATGATACAAATGCATGTATGACTTTTGGCAGATCATCTGAGGGAATTAAGTGCTTGATTCTGGCTATGTTACTCAGCTGAAAGAATGAGGATGTTATTGTGGCTGATATCTGATGTTTAAGTGTCAAGCCACCATCCAGGATATGCCAAGATTCCACACACGATCAGTGGTTTGTAATTCTGAATCCCCAAGTGTAAGTCCAGTTGGTTAGCTATGCTGCAGTCTTGTCCTTTGATGTTGCGGTCCTATCATAAGGACCTCTGTTTTATTGGAGTTCAGTCGCAGCCAACTGGCACTCATTCACTCCTGGAGCTCAGCTAGACAGCCATTTAGGATTGCTATTGGGTTATCAGTTCCCGGAACAAAGGACAAGTACAGTTGTGTATCATCTGCATAGCAATGTTAGACCAAGCCATGGCGCCTGATTATTTCACCCAGTGGGAGCATGTATACTGCAAAAAGCATGGGGGATAGTATAGAACCTTTTGGGACACCACATGGCAATGGCACTGATGGTGATGAGTATACTCAGACGATACTCTCTGTGACCTGCCTGTGAGAAATGATTTGAACCATCTTAGGACTGTGCCATACAGTCCACAAAAATGAATCAGTCGCTCTATCAGATGCCCATGGTCCACGGTATCAAAAGCCGCAGAGAGATCCAGAAGGATTAAGACTGAACAGTTACCTCTGTCTCTTGCCATCAGAAGATCATTTAACACACACACCAGGGCTGTTTCAGTGCTATGTCTTCTCCTGAATCCTGATTGGAATGGATCATAAATATCATGGGTTGTCAGGCAACTTTACAGTTGATTTGCAACCACTTTTTAACAATAACCTTTCCTAGAAAAGGAAGATTTGAGACCGGTCTGTAGTTGGTCATGCAGTTGGGATCTAAATTAGTTTTTTTAAGAAGAGATCTAACAATTGCTTCCTTTAGGGGTCCAGGAAAAATGCCTGTCTGCAAAGAGCATTGAACAATTTTTGCAAAGACAGGAACAATTATATCTATACAACCTATTAGAAGCTTGGTTGAGGCAGGGTCCAGATCACAGGTGGGGGGACGCAAAATCCGAGCAATTTCAGCAATGTCCTTTACATCCACTGGGCCAAAGCTGGTCCACGAAGGCAGGTGGCTTATATTGGCAGGCTTTGTTGTTTGGCACTCCTTTGATGGCACAGTGGAGATACCAGCCCGTATGGTGGATATTTTATCTGCAAAGAAGTTTGCAAACTCGTTGCATCTTGCCTGGGAGAGGGTTTCATCAGTCTGCAAGCATGCTGGCTTGCAAAGCATCTCCACTGTGTGGAAAAGTTGAGCTGACCTAATGTTTGCTGCCATGATCTCATTTGACAGGAACTGTGATTTCTTATGGGTGATTATCGATTGATAGTCTTCATTATGATTTATTAGTTTTATTTTGTCATCCACTAGGTTAGTCTTCCTCCATCATCTTTCCAGTCTACGCCACCTTTTCTTAAGCTCACTTACAATGTTGTTGAACCAGGGAGCTCAATGTTGTGGTTTACGAGGTCTTATACTCACAGGGGCGATAATATCAATTGCAGCCATAACATCCCTATTATAATAATGGACTAGGGAGCAGGGATCTTCACAGGCACCCAGTATAGCAGAGAGATCCAGATGTGCTGCAAGAGCCTGGGAAGTCATACCGCTCCTTGGACGATACCTGGTCAACTCCACGGACAAAGATCTAATTTGAGGGGTTGCAGCTAGGAACCAAAGGGTAATCCAATCTGAAAGACAAGATCAAGAGTGTGTCCACTTTTATGTGTGGCAGAAGGAATGACCTGTGTGAAGCCCAGACCATTCATTGTGCACAGGAGGTCTTGGCCAAGGCATGAGATGTCATCATCCACCCATGCATTGAAATCCCTGAGGATGAGCCATCTTTGATGTTCCAGAACCAGGCCAGCAACAGTGTCTGCAATTTCTTGTTAAAATGTCTTTCTATCTCCAGGGGGCTGGTAAATGAGAAGCACTCTGAAACCGAATCCTGTCGAACTCCAGGCAGCAGTGCACTCGAGCAAGTAAGTTCAATAGGGTGGACCCTAAGTTTAAGTACTTTTTTGAAACAGATAGCCACCCCGCCACCCCTGCAGTCCAGTCTTGGGTTGTGGATGACAGAGTAGTTTGTTGGGACTGCAGCCTCCAATATAGGTGCTGCATTGTCATCTAGCCAGGTCTCTGTAATACAGGCTAGATCTGCAGATTCAAAAAGGTTAGCAATTGTTGCAGTCTTGTTTCTTATAGATCTGGCATTACAAAAGACTGACCTTATTGGGCATACCAGAGGGCCTTCAGTTTTCTTTATGTTAAGTGCAGGAGCTCTGGGTATGGGAGTCAAAAAGCGAGAATTGACAGTTCTGTTCTTCCAAGCACAGGGCCATCTTTTGGGTATCACTTCTATTTGATTGTTCTTTGAAGCTGGGGGTGAGCAGGTGGGCAAAGGACTTAGGTGGTTATCGGGGAAAATACATTTCCGGCCTGCTCGCTTCCCATGATTGCGCCTATGTGGTTTCTTTCAAATGCCAAGGGATTGGAGAACAGATCCTGTGGGGAGGGTTTAGCTAGAAACTATGGGTCAGGCAGAAAGAATAGTAAGGATGGTGGTAGTGAGCTAAATGGGGATGGAGAAGGGGGGAGGGAAAGAGCAGTCCGCAAGGGCAAGGGTATTTTCATGGGTTCTAAAAAGTGTATTAACAAAGGTATTGCCAAAATATTAACTAACAACAATTATGTGTCATCATTACAGTATATAGAAAGTGATATCTGTAGCAAGAAGCATAACAGGTAAAATGAGGGAATTGGAATTGTTAGCATCGAAGGCTGAGTATGATATTATAGGTATTACGGAAACATGGTGGGATGACTCTCACGACTGGGTTGCAAACTTGGAAGGTTATTCTCTTTTCAGGAGGGACAGGCAAGCAAAAGAGGAGGAGGTGTATGTCTTTATGGTAAACCTTCTCTTAAACCATACTTAAAGGAGGTTATTTATGAGGGGACTGGCGATAATGTGGTACAAGAAATAACCTACAACACCTGGTATTCCCTGGTGGTCTCCCAATTGAGTAATAACCAGGCCCAACTCTGTATTGCTTCCAAGATCAGATGAGATTAGGCATATACAGTGTGGTGTGGTAGTAGGTTGCATATAACCATAAATTCAAGGTGTCGCTGTTATATATAAAAATTGTTATAATCCGTGGTCCTAGCTCCACTGATCAAAGCAATACCCTTATAAGGTTGCTAATATGACCATCATTTCACCAGTTTGTAGCCCAATCTTAGGGGTATACAAGGGTTTAAATCATCTGGTCAGTGCAAGTTTGAATTAAAGGCCTGTGTATTTATGGGCTTGAAAATACCAGTTTGAGATGTAAGTCAGTAGTGTCTCTGTTGTTAGTCAAATCTCCCTGTTGGGGGAATGAACACACCGTTTGAAAAACTGAGAGTGTCACAATTGATAGCCAAAGAGACCCCAATGGGAGTGTAACCATGCAGTTTGAAGAAAGGAGCTGAAACTGTAGCAAACTAACCCTTCTGCTGTTCTCCCGTCATGCCGACATAGTTGGTATAGGACGGGGAATGAGAGAGGGCAGAGTACAATTGTACAGCCAGAAGAAAGAAAAGCAGACTTGTTAGCACTTGTGGTAGCAGAGAGACACCCTTGATGTGAACCATAACACAGCGCAAGTGGTCCATCTCAGTGCTTATCCCAAAATGCAATTCAGTCATATATAAAGGATAGGGAAACAGAGATGGACAAATATATATATGTTTGAAAAATCCTCAGGCAGCCACTATCAGGCTGGAATGGATTACACTATGTTTCCAAAAGAGGTTACAGATATAAATTTGTAGCAAATTTGTAGTACAGCATTAGTACTCAAAACTGGACACATATAGGTCAATACAATGATACATGCACATGTTTCTAAATTGATCAGTGCTGAAATAACATAGGACAGCTTGGAATTATTTAATCAATGTAACAGCTGAATCACCAGTGGTTAATTATTACTATGGACTCACTGAGGAACTGGAGTGTCTGGTAACACAATTAAACAGAGCCAAACATAGCTAGGGGTACGTATAATAATGGCTACTCAGTAATAATTTTTAGTAATTGCTCAAAGAAAATAAAGATAGTTTCCTTTTTTTTATCCCTGCTTGTTATATGCCGCTGACTGCTGTCATGCACGCGGTATGTGACTCAATGGCTCGCCTGGTCCATCCTGCCAGTTTCCTGCCAGTCACGTGAACGCGCCCTCCATGACCGAGTTCACATCACCAGACGTACGTTTCACAGGCTTGTTCACGAGTAGTGTACCATTGACAGCAGATGTACGGTCCCTCTACACCATTACTGAGCATCATGCAGGCCTTAGAGCACTCTCAATAGCCTTAGAAAGGAGTGGATTGGAGAAAGATCTACAAGAGTTTATCCAGAAGGAGGTGAAGTTTATTTTAGAAAATAATTATTCTAGTTTTAATAATACGTTTTTTCTTCAGAATATTGGCACGGCGATGGGCACCAGGTTCACTCCAAGTTATGCAAATATTTTTATGGGACAGTGGGAGGAGGATAATATTTGGAACCACTGTCCCTTTGGAGCAAACCTGGTGTCATGGAAGAGATACATCGACGATGTCTTTTTTTATCTGGAGAGGAGGGGAGGAGTTATTACAGGATTTTTATAAATATTTAAACATAATGTTTTAAACATCTTTTTTACATTTGAGAGTAATAATATAAATATTAATTTTCTGGATATCACAGTTTGCTTAGAGAATGGGGAGATACATACTAAAAACTGAAAGAAGCCAACCGATTCGGGTGCTTATATTGGGGCAACCAGTTGCCACCACCCGAATTGGTTGGGATCCATTCCAGAAGGACAATTTAGATGCTTAAGACGCAATTGTACACAGCCTGAGGTTTATGAGGCTCAGGCAGAGGATTAGCAAAAAGAAGTTTGAAGCATCTGGCTACCAGAAAGAAAAAATTGAGTGTCTAAAAAACAAGGTAGCTTTGATTGACTGTAAAGATTTACTACGATCTTTGCGACAAAAGTAACAATAAAGTAGATTTTAATTGGGCTTTTGTAACTTCTTTTAATAGTCAGCACAGGAGTATAGAGAAATCCCTAAATAAACACTGGGAGATATTAAAGAAGGACCCAATAATTGTGGAATTTATGCCGAATAAACGTAAGTGTATTTTTAAAAAAGCACCTAATTTAAGAACAAGTCTTGTAAAAAGTGCCCTACCCGGAAGAAAACCTATTTATACTATTAAGTCTAAGGGATTTTTCCACTGTAGACTATGTCTGGGATGCAGAGGGGTACACACAACTAACAGTAAAATTACAGAAGTACATATTAATAACAACTACAAGATAGTTGATTTTATAACTTGCAACAGTTCAAATGTGGTGTACACTATAGAATGTACCTGCGGGTTGTGGTATATAGGCCGCACCTCCAGACCGTTAAAAGTCTACATCGGAGAACATTTAAGAAATATAAAAAATGGATTAACGACACACTCACTATCAGAGCATTTTAGATTAAAACATCAAAGCAATGTTTTGGTATAAGGAAATTTTGTGGTCTCAAACAAATAAAGGGATATTGGAGACGTAAAGATATACCATGTCAACTAGCAAAAGCTGAAATGAGACTGATTTATGAAATGGGCACTTTAATACCTGGGGTTCTTAATTCCGACTTTGAGGTCAAATGGTTTTTATAAATTTACATGTATTAGCTAATTTTTGTCACTATTTAAATTTGTATATTTTTAATTGATTTTAACTTTTTTTGTTCTCGTATTTTTTCTTGTATTTTTAGTGAAATATGCTCTGTTTACAAATTACGTCACCGGAAGTGACGTCACGGCTTGGTTCAGAGATAAAACACAAGTCCGGTGTATATAGTGATTATAGAGCACTGTAACCATTTCGAGTTACAAGATGGAACTATTGTCAGTATTTTAAATAGGAGATATAAAAAGATTTGATTCATTGCGGATGCTGATCGGAAGTGATTTTGCGGTTTTGGGACTCAGATCCAGGAAGTGACATTGGGTTACTATGGAAACCAAGGTATACAGGATACGGACACCAGTTAGGGAGATATACAGCAGAGGACCATGGGACTCGTAGTTTTGATTATGTATAGGGTCCAGCTGTGTATTGAGAGTGCGGATTGGTGCCTGGGGAGTTTAAATATCCTAGCAGACAAACAATTTGGAAGCTGCTCAATCATACCTGGAGGTAATTATATATCAGGTGCTGGAAGGGGGAGGGGTCACAGACAAACAACAGACAAAGAGGAAGTGGGGTGCAAATCCCCACAGCCAAATTCCCTTCCGCACACTGAAAATTACCTGTAACCATCCCTGAATCTATCTGGTAATAAAATTCAGAGAATTTGTCACAAATGTTTGCAAACACATGTTTAGCTGCTGGCCACTTCACGGCTTCTCTGATACAGCAGTCCTAACTCTACTTGATAGCAGTGCCCACCTAGGGCCATGTAATTTGTCACAGTACGCCTCATGATAAAGGCTATTACTAAAACACTTCCAGACAGAGAGCTAACTTACCCGGGAGCCACCCACAGGATCTCCCATTGGCACTACAAGGAACAGCATGCCTTCCAAATGCTGCTCCCATTCAATGCCTCATGCACACAAGCAAACAATTTGGAAGCTGCTCAATCATACCTGGAGGTAATTATATATCAGGTGCTGGAAGGGGGAAGGGTCAAAGACAAACAACAGACAAAGAGGAAGGGGGGTGCAAATCCCCACCCCCAAATTACCTTCCGCACACTGAAAATTACCTGTAACCATCCCTGAATCTATCTGGTAATAAAATTCAGAGAATTTGTCACAAATGTTTGCAAACACATGTTTAGCTGCTGGCCACTTCACGGCTTCTCTGATACAGCAGTCCTAACTCTACTTGATAGCAGTGCCCACATAGGGCCATGTAATTTGTCACAGTACGCCTCATGATAAAGGCTATTACTAAAATTCCCTTCCGCACACTGAAAATTACCTGTAACCATCCCTGTCTGGAAGTGTTTTAGTAATAGCATTTATCATGAGGCGTACTGTGACAAATTACATGGCCCTATGTGGGCACTGCTATCAAGTAGAGTTAGGACTGCTGTATCAGAGAAGCCGTGAAGTGGCCAGCAGCTAAACATGTGTTTGCAAACATTTGTGACAAATTCTCTGAATTTTATTACCAGATAGATTCAGGGATGGTTACAGGTAATTTTCAGTGTGCGGAAGGGAATTTGGGGGTGGGGATTTGCACCCCCCTTCCTCTTTGTCTGTTGTTTGTCTGTGACCCCTCCCCCTTCCAGCACCTGATATATAATTACCTCCAGGTATTATTAAGCAGCTTCCAAATTGTTTGTCTGCTTGTGTGCATGAGGCATTGAATGGGAGCAGCATTTGGAAGGCATGCTGTTCCTTGTAGTGCCAATGGGAGATCCTGGGGGTGGCTCCCGGGTATGTTAGCTCTCTGTCTGGAAGTGTTTTAGTAATAGCCTTTATCATGAGGCGTACTGTGACAAATTACATGGCCCTATGTGGGCACTGCTATCAAGTAGAGTTAGGACTGCTGTATCAGAGAAGCCGTGAAGTGGCCAGCAGCTAAACATGTGTTTGCAAACATTTGTGACAAATTCTCTGAATTTTATTACCAGATAGATTCAGGGATGGTTACAGGTAATTTTCAGTGTGCGGAAGGGAATTTGGGGGTGGGGATTTGCACCCCCCTTCCTCTTTGTCTGGAGTTTAAATATCCTACTGTCTGCAGAAACTGACATTCTGACATTGCACCCTGAAAAAGACCCCAGCACGGGGTGGAAATGCGTCGGTGTGGTCTCTGCAGCTACCAACATAGCGACGAGCCGGTATCCAGTAAGATCCAGCAGACTTTGCCGTGGCATGTTCCAGAAATTCCACTTGTAAATTCTAATGCTGTTTAAGAACTGTTTGGCCACAGTTCTTGGAGATTCGGTAATTGCATGTTGAGTGATGCTTCTACACGACCTATGTTTATTTGATGTCCAAAATGTGTATATGATATTCCAATCAGTATTGCACTATACTACATTTATGCTGCTTTAGGATTTGTCTATATTTATGTGTTATTAAAACGGTATTATACTATATATAATCTGTTTTATTTACATATTATTATCCCTCAATGGTGAAAACCTGTGACGGCCAATAAGATCCGGGGAACATTTTGAAGCGCTGGTTAAGTTTTCCTCCCCTTTTTATATATGTTTGTTTGCACTTGTTGGTGAGGGGTGGAGGAAACCTCTTGGGAGTGAAAAACACTATCAGCTGCTGTTGCGCACTAAGGGCCTAATTCAGATCTGTTTGCTCGCTAGAGTTTTTCGCTGCGTAGTGAACAGGTAACTACTGCGCATGCGTATGCACCGCAATGCGCAGGCGCGTCGTATTTGTACAAAGCGGATTGTTGCTGTACACTGGTTCTAGCAAAGAATCCATTTGCACAGCCGAACGCAAGGTGATTGACAGAAAGAGTGCATTTGCGGGTGGCAACTGACCGTTTTCTGAGAGTGCTTGGAAAAACGCAGGCGTGTCGAGGCGTTTGCAGGGCGGGTGTCTGACGTCAATTCCGGGCTCGAATAGGCTGAAATGATCACAGCGGCTGAGTAAGGTCAGAGCTACTCAGAAACTGCACAAGCTGTTTTTGTACAGGGCGGCTGCACACGTGTTCGCACACTTGCAAAGCTAAAATACATTCCCTATAGGCGGCGCCTATCTGTTCGCAGCGCTGCAAAAAATAGCTAGCGAGCGAACAGATCTGAATTAGGCCCAAATATATTTTTATAAATCTTTCTAGTAATACAGAATACAGGTTGAATACGATGGGCATTTTTCCTCTATTCAACCTTAATTACTATGGCCCTCATTCCGAGTTGATCGGTCGCAAGGCGAATTTAGCAGAGTTACACACGCTAAGCCGCCGCCTACTGGGAGTGAATCTTAGCTTCTTAAAATTGCGACCGATGTATTCGCAATATTGCGATTACTAACTACTTAGCAGTTTCAGAGTAGCTCCAGACTTACTCTGCCTGTGCGATCAGTTCAGTGCTTGTCGTTCCTGGTTGACGTCACGAACACACCCAGCGTTCGCCCAGGCACTCCCACCGTTTCCCCGGCCACTCCTGCGTTTTTTCCGGAAACGGTAGCGTTTTCAGCCACACGCCCCTGAAACGCCGTGTTTCCGCCCAGTAACACCCATTTCCTGTCAATCACATTACGTTCGCCGGAGCGAAGAAAAAGCCGTGAGTAAAAATACTTTCTTCATAGTAAAGTTACTTGGCGCAGTCGCAGTGCGAACATTGCGCATGCGTACTAAGCGGATTTTCACTGCGATGCGATGAAAAATACCGAGCGAACAACTCGGAATGAGGGCCTATGTTACTATATACTATGTGATGGTGTAATAGGAACTGCAGTACATGGTGGGTGGAGTGAAAGAATGAAGCTGGAGGAATACATATACATTGGGTCATCAATATCAGATTACTATAAGTATGAGCTGCATATTCCCCCCCCACTCCCACCCAATTCGGTATGTGATACAAAAACTATAATGGGTTCATGAACAGAGTTATTGCTATGACCTATTGCTGCTCTTTAATCCAATGGGTATATAAATAAAATAACTTTGCTTTTTCTGTTGCTGATTTAGGGGGTCATTCAGACCTGATCGCACGCTAGTTTTTTTTGCAGCGCTGCAATCAGGTCAGAACTGCGCATGTGTATGCACCGCAATGCGCATGCATGTGGCACGGGTACAAAGTGGATCGTTGCTGTGCGATGGGTTTTACGAAGAATCCATTCGCACAGCCAATCATAAAGTGATTGACAGGAAGAAGGCATTTGTGGGTGGCAACTGACCGTTTTCTGTGAGTGGTTGGAAAAACGCAGACTTGTCCAAGCATTTGCAGGGCGGGTGTCTGACGTCAATTCCGGCCCCGGACAGGCTGAAGTGATCGCAGCGGCTGAGTAAGTTCTGGCCAACTCAGAAACTGCACAAAGTTTTTTTGTACCGCTCGGCTGCACATGTGATCGCACACTTACACAGCTAAAATACACTCCCCGGTGGGCGGCGACTATGTGAACGCTGGACTGCAAAAAAACACTAGCGAGCGATCAGGTCTGAATTAGGCCCTTTGTCAATTATTCCAGGAAAAAGCAGACTTGTGGAAAGGTGTTAGAATCCAATTCCTATTGTGTAGGTGTGAAAAATCTCAGTGTGAGAGACCTTGGAAGTACATTTCTGGTGGGGGTAGTGATAACGTGTACTGGGGAATGGCTGGGGTCCTGCAATTTCAAATGAACAGTGACCCTTCAGCAATTCAGAGCCTGAATATTGTGTATGTTAGTTGATTAATGCAAGAAGTCAAAGTTATTTGTTGCTCAGAGAACAGAGGTGAATGATGTCTAAGGGAGGGGCTGGAAGGTGCCAAAGATAGGTTGTAGTCCACAGAAACTTGTCTGGGATGTCCAATGCCAAACTGAAGGACTTCTCAGTGGAGAGCTGCAGAGGTTTCAATCCAGTGTGTATCTCAGCGCAGGAATGCAATCCGTTGGTGTTGATGAGATGTCCGCGTAGAGTAGTACAAGTTAAAGGTAAGTCCTTGGATAATTATGATGATTCATAGTTCAGTTGTGGTGAATTTAATCTATTTTATGGAGATTATCAGGAGCATGCAAAAGGTGAGGCAGCCATTTTGGGTGACAGCATAGCAGTATCTGAAGTTCTTTAGTCCAGTGTGTTCCCCATTCTGAGTTCCATAGATTCCTACTAAAGTACATTTTCTAAGGTCAGAGATTTGTATAGGTCCATATGGGTTAGGCTTTAAGCTCCCAGAATGCCTGTGTGCTTTGGTATATCAGGAGTTAGGCTAACTGTTTTATTATCGTAGTTTTAGTGGTTCTTGGTGAAATTAGTTTTCTTTAGGATGAGGTGAAGATAAAGGATGGGATGTATTAAGCATTTGCGGGACATCCCATCACATATCACATTGATGCTAATTGCATATGCGAGTAGTACTGCAAAGGAGAGCTCTCCCGATAAGAGCTGTCCTTTGCGATCAGCGCCTATCACTGGACTTCCAGGTATATGACCCAGGAATAGGTCTGTGCATGCAGAGTGATGCAGCTGCTGCGGGGGATGCTGGGAAGGTTCCAATTGGATTCCTCTTATGAAGAATGCAGAAAGAAGCCCATTAGCTTCTATAAGGTAACACCAGCAAAAGCTGGAGTTACCCTCCACACCGATGACCAGGAGTCAAGGGCTTAGGGGGTCATTCCGACTTGATCGCTCGCTGGCAGTTTTTAGCAGCCGTGCAAACGCATTGTTGCCTCCCACAGGGGAGTGTATTTTTGCTTTGCAGAAGTGCGAACGCCAGTGCAGCTGAGCGACTGCAAAACCTTTTTTGTGAAAAACAAGACCAGCCCTGTAGTTACTCTTCATGTGCGTTGATTCTAACGACGGAGGGACGGCTTTTGACGTCACACACCCGCCCAGCAAACGCCCAGCCATGCCTGCATTTTTTCTGCCACGCCTGCATTTTTCTAAGCACTCCCTGATAATGGTCAGTTGACACCCAGAAACGCCCACTTCATGTCAATCTTCCTGCGTTCGGCCGTGCGACTGGAGTGTTCATTACACTCTGTGCAAACCCACGATGCTCATTGTACCCGTACGACGTGCCTGCGCATTGCGGTGCATACGCATGCGCAGAAATGCCAATTTTTAGCCTGATCGCTGCGCTGCGAACAACTGCAGCTAGTGATCAACTCGGAATGACCCCCTTAGTACATATGGAAATGTGGTAAAAACACAGAATGCGGGGTTTTTACTGCATTTATTCCTTTAGTACCTTTATCTGCCCATAGACAGATAAATATGAGATTGATCGATAGATAGATAAATATGAGATAGATAAAGAACATAAGACTACAGTATATTTGAGCCTGAAGGCTATGCACCACTGAGCAGGGCCAGATAAAGGAAGGCGCAACAGGGGTGGCCGTCCCAGAGCCCCCACACATTATGGGTCCCCAGACACTGCTTTTTAAATTGGGGAACTAACCCTCTGGTAGCTCAGCTGTTGATTAACAGTGGCCACCGAGGAGGTCCTCCATGTACAATCAGTGTCACAGGATAGTGAAGAGAAATCCCACGAGACACTGACTGTGAGCCGTGAGCATCTGCTGCTTTGATGTCCAGGTTGGGGGAGTTGGGGTGAGTGTTTATGTGTGTAGTGGGGAGGTCTTTGCCAGCAATGTTACTACTGGGGCAATCCACACCTTTGTTGCCCTGAGCCTCCACCAGCCTTAATCCGGCCCTGCCTCTGAGGTTGTAGCGAATCGGGCCCCGTTTTTGTGCCAATGTATGTTGGATTTAGGTTTAGATGCTGTGCAGGGCTGGTGCTTGACATGTAGTTTTAAATGAGCCAATGGTTGTTAAGGAAGGTACTAATGTCATTGGGTGCTAGCTGTTTATTTAAGTAAGGGTCAGCAGTGTTTTGGTCTCTGTGTACCTAATCATCTTCCACTCTCCTTTACTGTTTGTGTGCTGGTGTCTGTTGATTGCATGGTTCTTTATGTGGTGGCAGTAAAACACGGCAGTTTTGCTGTTATAAATCTTTTTACATGGTTTTTGGGTTTGCTGTTTTTATAAGGTGTACTCTGTGTAAACATTACCCTACTGGGGATTGGTGAAAGCTCCCAACCAGGAGGGTCCACAACATATGCATAGTAATGACTTGGAGTCCTGGATGCTGTGGTCCCCACACCACTCCATGCAGTAGGTCTTCTATACCTTCAGCTGACTGCTAGCTTTAGGTTGATATTATATTAAACATGGCTCATGTGCAGAAGATCAGCAGTTCCCTGGCACAGTGCTAGAGTCTTTGTGTCAGGTCTTTGGGATTTTGTGAACCTGGATCAGGAACCGGAGGGTCAGCTTGGTTATAAGGAGAGTGTTGGAAACTAGGAGGCCTGATGAGGATCCTCCTCATGTGTGAGGTGACTGAGTACCAGAGGTTTTGCAGTGCAAAGACTGGTATGTTACTGACAGGTGCAGGTGATATGCCAAACTAGGCAACACAGTGCTTGATGATTGGAAGGATGTCAATAGCAATGTCTTGCCTTGTCTGGAAAAAAAGAAGTCCTACAGGGCCCAAACACAGTCCTGCATTTATGCTAGGACTGTATAGAGAGACACAGTGCAGAGCGGATGTAGACACTTGCTGGATAGAGTGCTTCACTCACTACTGAAATAGAGAAATGCGGAGTGAAATGCACCACATGCTGTTTACCAAATGAGTGCGCAGAATGGAACAGGAACTGGCACTTACTATATGAAGTGCACAGAGCAGAATGTGTACTTGTACTTGCAAACTGAAGTGCACTGATTAGAATAGACACTGGTACTTGCTGTATGAAGTGCACTGCGTAGAATGGACACTGATACTTGCAGACTGCAGTGCACTGTGTAGAATAGATACTGATACTTGCAGGCTGAAGTGCACTGCGTAGAATGAACACTGGTACTTCCAGACTGAAGTGCACTGTGTAGAATAGAGATAGGGGTACTTGCAGACTGCAGTGCACTGTGTAGAATAGATACTGATACTTGCAGGCTGAAGTGGACTGCGTAGAATGAACACTGGTACTTCCAGACTGAAGTGCACTGTGTAGAATAGAGATAGGGGTACTTACAGATTGTAGTGCACTGTGTAGAATGGACACTGGTACTTGTGGAGTGAAGTGCACTGTGTAGAATGGACACTGGTACTTGTGGAGTGAAGTGCACTGTGTAGAATGGACACTGGTACTTGTGGAGTGAAGTGCACTGTGTAGAATGGACACTGGTACTTGTGGAGTGAAGTGCACTGTGTAGAATGGACACTGGTACTTGTGGAGTGAAGTGCACTGTGTAGAATGGACACTGGTACTTGTGGAGTGAAGTGCACTGTGTAGAATGGACACTGGTACTTGTGGAGTGAAGTGCACTGTGTAGAATGGACACTGGTACTTGTGGAGTGAAGTGCACTGTGTAGAATGGATACTGGTACTTTACTGAACTGCACTGCATAGAATGGATAATGGAGTACTTGCAGACTACAGTGTACTGTTTAGAATAGATACTGGTACTCAGAAGTGTATCTAGAGAGAAGGAGGCCCATGTGTATGCTCCATCTGGGCCCCCTCCTCTCTAATCGGCATCGCTGTAGAGCTCAGGCACTAGGGTCCCTAGTGCTGTCCCAGAGTCTAGAGTGCATGCGCAAATCTCCAGAAAAAGCGCCATTTTCCCAGTGAGGGTAAGTATTACAAATAATGGGTCCAGGGTGTGTGGTTTGGGCCTTCCTGGACCTGGGGCTCGTGTACACTGCACACACAGAACCCATTATAAATACACCAGTGCTGGTACTTGCATACTGAAGTGCACTGTACAGAATGGATACTGGTACTTGCAGACTGGAACTAGCAAACAGGAATACAGTTAGTTTTTTATTTTGCAAAAATCTGAAAAAATATTTTTTCACGTTGTCATTATGGGGTATTGTGTGTAGAATTTTGAGGGGAAAAATGAATTTATTCCAGTTTGGAATAAGGCTGTAACATAACAAAATGTGGAAAAAGTGAAGTGTTGTGAATACTTTCTGTATGCACTGTACAACTAGGAACCAGAACACACCAAGGAATAGTGGCCAGGAACCTGTAGCATTTCACAGTAATGTTTCAGCACTGGTCTGCTCACTGGAACAGCCTTAAATAAGGAATCCTTTCTCCTGATAGGCTACTTGGGTCAGCTGATCCTAGAGCAAATTCTGGTTGATTTTCAGAGTCAGCTGACATGAAACAAGATGGCGGTGCCCATGAATCACCAATATGAGAGATATGCCAACCACCTGGCTGATTAATACAAGACTCAGGGATGTCTTCAGCGATCCACGGAACCCCCAGGGCCAGGAAGTGACAGCTCCGCATGAGGTAATGTGGCCTGGAAACCAAAGTCCGATGTGTGACACTTCCACTTCTGTGTGACAAAGTGTGACACATCGGACACTTCAAGTGTCCGATGTGTGACACTTCCACTGCTCACCTTTCACTCATTATAGATAGGCCACTGGTCCACTACTTAAAGTTTCAAAGGCACTTTATCACCATTGTTTGGGTTTGAGTGAATGATTGCCTGCTTAGGGCCATCCTTTTGTCTGCCATTGTTATTATTTAGATTGTTAATAGTTTATAAGTTATTGTTTGACACAATGGGGTATATTTACTAAGGTCCCGATTTTGACCGAGATGCCGTTTTTTCTTCAAAGTGTCATCTTGGTAATTTACTAAGCAAAAATCACGGCAGTGATGAGGGCATTCGTAATATTTTGGAAGTCCTAGGAAAAAATCACGAATCAATACACCATCGGTCAAATACGCCTGCAATTTGGTAGAAATCGGTCATTTACTAAAAAGTGCAAAACACAAACACTGCCGACAATAGCCAAACACTGCCGTGCTAAAATACAAATCGTGAAAAAGTGCTAAAAAAAACAGACCTGCTTTTTTATCCCGTGTTGGTATAGGCATGCACGGATCCATGAGATCCGTGCATGTTTTTCAGTGGGAAGGGGTGGGAAATGTTATAATTTTTCACAAAAAAAAATGCGTGGGGTCCCCCCTCCTAAACCAAACCAGCCTCGGGCTCTTTGAGCCGGCCCTGGTTGCAAAAATATGGGGGGGAAATTGACAGGGGTTCCCCCATATTTAAGCAACCAGCAGCGGGCTCTGCGCCTGGTCCTGGTTCCAAAAATACGGGGGACAAAAAGGGTAGGGGTCCCCCGTATTTTTGAAACCAGCACCGGGCTCCACTAGCTGGACAGATAATGCCACAGCCGGGGGTCACTTTTATACAGTGCCTTGCGGCCGTGGCATCAAAAATCCAACTAGTCACCCCTGGCCGGGGTACCCTGGGGGAGTGGGGACCCCTTCAATCAAGGGGTCCCCCCCCCCCAGCCACCCAAGGGCCAGGGGTGAAGCCCGAGGCTGTCCCCCCCATCCAATAGGCTGCGGATGGGGGGCTGATAGCCTTTGTTGAAAGTAATGAATATTGTTTTTAGTAGCAGTACTACAAGTCCCAGCAAGCCTCCCCCGCAAGCTGGTACTTGGAGAACCACAAGTACCAGCATGCGGCGGAAAACCGGGCCCGCTGGTACCTGTAGTACTACTACTAAAAAAATACCCCAATAAAGACATTACACACACACCTTGAAAGTATAACTTTAATGCATACATACACACCACCATATACACATACTTACCTTATGTTCACACGAGGGTCGGTCCTCTTCTCCAGTAGAATCCATGGTGTACCTGTTGAAAAAAACCTACTCACCAAATCCAGTGTAGAGGGCTCCTCGGCTAATCCATTTGTAATCCACGTACTTGTAAAAATAAAAAAACGGGACACCCGACCACGAACTGAAAGGGGACCCATGTTTTCACATGGGACCCCTTTCCCCGAATGCCAGAAACCCCCTCTGACTGATGTCTAAGTGGGTTTCTTCAGCCAATCAGGGAGCGCCACGTTGTGGCACCCTCCTGATCGGCTGTGTGCTCCTGTACTGTCTGACAGGCGGCACACGGCAGTGTTACAATGTAGCGCCTATGCGCTCCATTGTAACCAATGGTGGGAACTTTGTGGTCAGCGGTGAGGTCACTTTCGGTCAACCGCTGACTACAAAGTTCCCACCATTGGTTACAATGGAGCGCATAGGCGCTACATTGTAACACTGCCGTGTGCCGCCTGTCAGACAGTACAGGAGCACACAGCCGATCAGGAGGGTGCCACAACGTGGCACTCCCTGATTGGCTGAAGAAACCCACTTAGACATCAGTCAGAGGGGGTTTCTGGCATTCGGGGAAAGGGGTCCCATGTAAAAACATGGGTCCCCTTTCAGTTCGTGGTCGGGTGTCCCGTTTTTTTATTTTTACAAGTACGTGGATTACAAATGGATTATCCGAGGAGCCCTCTACACTGGATTTGGTGAGTAGGATTTTTTCAACAGGTACACCATGGATTCTACTGGAGAAGAGGACCGACCCTCGTGTGAACATAAGGTAAGTATGTGTATATGGTGGTGTGTATGTATGCATTAAAGTTATACTTTCAAGGTGTGTGTGTAATGTCTTTATTGGGGTATTTTTTTAGTAGTAGTACTACAGGTACCATCGGGCCCGGTTTTCCGCCGCATGCTGGTACTTGTGGTTCTCCAAGTACCAGCTTGCGGGGGAGGCTTGCTGGGACTTGTAGTACTGCTACTAAAAACAATATTCATTACTTTCAACAAAGGCTATCAGCCCCCCATCCGCAGCCTATTGGATGGGGGGGACAGCCTCGGGCTTCACCCCTGGCCCTTGGGTGGCTGGGGGGGGGACCCCTTGATTGAAGGGGTCCCCACTCCCCCAGGGTACCCCGGCCAGGGGTGACTAGTTGGATATTTGATGCCACGGCCGCAAGGCACTGTATAAAAGTGACCCCCAGCTGTGGCATTATCTGTCCAGCTAGTGGAGCCCGGTGCTGGTTTCAAAAATACGGGGGACCCCTACGCTTTTTGTCCCCCGTATTTTTGGAACCAGGACCAGGCGCAGAGCCCGGTGCTGGTTGCTTAAATATGGGGGAACCCCTGTCAATTTTCCCCCCATATTTTTGCAACCAGGGCCGGCTCAAAGAGCCCGAGGCTGGTTTGGCTTAGGAGGGGGGACCCCACGCAATTTTTTTTTAAAGTTTAAACGTTTTTTTTTTTTTTACAAGGTGCACAATGAAGCCCTGCACGGATCTCTCAGATCCGGACGAGATTCATTGTATTAAAGTCGGCAGTGTTTTACAAGTCACTCACATAAAACACTGCCAAAAAAAACGAATGACATCGACATCGGTAAAACCGAAAATGCAGAATACGGCAGCTTAGTAAATTAGTCGTAATCAATTCAAAAAGTTGCATATTTACACTTTCGATGTCATTCGTGATTGAACTTTGACCTCAAACGGGAAAATACGAATCTTAGTAAATATACCCCAATGTGTCAGAAAGAGCCATCAACCTTAAGGGTGTACTGCAAAATTACTGCTGAAAAGTTGTTTAAAGAGATATTTTGATGGTAAAGCAAATATTTTAACTGTAAATCAGGCCATTAGTGGTTAACATACTGTAAGGTGCTGTTTATATTCTTCTGTTATGAATAACTACAGTATGCAAACAGTTAATGCAATAAAATCTCTCCATCTAGTCAAACTCACCCAGCAAGATGTTTGTTTGTTTGTTTGTTTGTTTGTTTGTTTGTATGCGTTTTCTATTACAAAGAAATTTTGACAAATAGCAATTTTTGGAACTGCACTTTTTTGTAAAAAAAAAATAAAAAAAAATATCAATATTAATTACAGGAGCTGGAATTCGGCAAGTGTAAGGTTTAGTTGCTATGTTTAATCTAGAATTAAATACTCCACACCTCCATACTCCATACTCCCTTTATCATCACCACATTTGATTAAAATCTTCTGTAAATAGTCTCTAAAGAAATAAAAATAATAAGACAACTTTAAAGAAAATTAGACTATCTTCTTCGCAATGCTCATATCCAGTACCAGATTTTATTAAAACGATAATAGTATAGGGGACTAAAAAAAGTGTTGTCCTGTAGGAGGCCTATTAATATAATAGGGAAAATGACACTGAAAAGTACAATTTCCTATTTCTAAAGATAAAAATTTTCATAGCTATTCATTAAAAAGTCTAGCTGGGACAGTGCCACCGATAACAGTCTGTCCAGGCGAAATCTTTACTTACCAGTCTTTCACCGTCTGTAATTGACTGCTGGTTACTACAGTAAGCTGTACCCCAGCAAAGCTGCCTAACCAAAGTTTCCAGCAAAACTGCTGCCTATGGGCCTGATTCAGTATTGGTGCGTGGGCATGCACACCCACCTTAGGCATACTCAGGTGTCCGATGCTGCAACCAATGGTCATGATGGTGATCCAATGCAGCGTTCAAAAATGCTTCGATCTCTGAATCATCCCCTATGCTCTGTAATGCCCAACACCATCATGGCTTATGTTTAGTGGCAAAGCCAAAAAAGTTTTATTTTTCCACACCCGTTAAATTGGCACTTTGTGCTTTCCCAGAGAGTTCTATGGGCACGATAACTAATGAATATTATGCCAATGTTGTAGAACTCTATGATTTCTGCAGTGCAACACAGATAAATGGTGTGAAGTGTTAACAGTAACAGTGCTTAATAAATAGACCTCATCATTGTCTTTTGAATTTGTTGGAAATAAGCAAGAAGTCAGGAAAAAAAAATCATATTGATAATTTCTGCATTCAGCTGCTTGTGAGTCATATTTAAGCCGTAGAGAAGAGAATGAGCAGTAGCGGAACAATCATTACATGATTTGATTGATTTGATCTCTTGCATTGCTGCACTTACTGGAGCCGTGTGACTCACAGTGGCTCTACAAGCAGAGCTCTGACAAACTATTATTACTCGGAAACTCTAAATCCTTTAATTTATTTCTCAGAACCGAAAATTACCAAATTTGTAATTTTAAAAATGCAATCATATTTTTTTTTTTATTATTTGTTTACTCAAATGTATGCTTTTTTAAAGCCATTTTTTTAATACCAGTGTCCCTGAATGACTCTTGCAAGCAGTATGAATAGGTAAAGCTTGGTAATACTATAATAATATAAGCTATTTCAAATATTTTAGAATTTAATCTTTATTTTTCTTTTATATTTATTTAGCGTGGACATACATGCAAAGCGTGTATAATTGTGGGTCAGTGCCGTGAATCGCAATTTTATGAAGAGGAATGGAGCCAAAATGTTGAGATCCCTGTCTCCTCGCAATGGACATTCATTACAAATGTGGAGATGTGTCCTGTACCCCAGGACACATCCCAGCAGCAGCACGCAGGGGATCTGTGTCCCCTGCGGGAGTGTGTGTATGGCAGCGCAGGGGCAGCTTGTCTGTCCCCAGCGCTTGTCCGTGTGCAGGAGCGGCGGGTGTCCGGTGCAGGGATTAGACTCTTCCCTGCGCTGGACCGGAGGCTGCGGAGGCATTCAAATATTGGCGCCCTCCGGGAGCCAATCGCGACTCCTGGAGCGGCGGCCAATCAGAGAGGGGCGCGGCAAGCCAATCGGCGCTCGCCGCGTCATAGGCCCCGCCCTCGGTGGCTGACGTCAGATGCCAGGCAGGAGCCGAAGAGTAGAAGCGCGCGGAAGAGTGCAGAAGAAGCGGCCGGGACCCGGAGAGGGAGGTCGGCGCGCAGGAGCTCAGAAGAGAGACCGGCGCGGAGGAGAAGATGACGGCCGTTGAAGAGGAGCTCCGGTGGCCACTGAAGAGGCCCGAAGACGTCGGGCTCCTGACAGAAGATGTCCAGCGGCGGCTGGGCGCAGAGGAGTGGAGGCGGCGCCGCTGGCCAGGACGGGTCAGCGGCAGAAGAGGGCGCCGGAGACCCCCGGATTAGGTGAGGCCTAAGTGAGGCTACTTCCACCCCCCCCCTCCCCTTTCCTCCCTAGACCATCAGGGACGGGCATTAGGCCCGGGGGCACAGTTCAGGCACTAGGCCTGTGGCGCAGATAGGAGTTTCAGTCACCCCCTGACTCAGTGGCTTGGGCATTAGGCCCAAGCCACGTTAACTAGCATTTTAGGCGGGCATTAGGCCCGAGAGCGTATAGTGGGCATTAGGCCCAGTTAATAGGTGCGGCCCCCCAGATGAATAAGGGTGGTACTGGGCGCTAGGCCCAGGCCACCCCAACGTGCGCAGAGTAGTCAGGCCGGTAAGCCTGAGCCCCACTCCATAAGGTGGCCCTGGGCATTAGGCCCAGGTCACCCAACGGGCACCAAGATAGGCGGGCGCTAGGCCCGAGGGTAAAGTCAGGCCTCTGGCCTGTGTGCAGACAGGGGGCAGTAGGCCCAAGTAGGAGTACGGGAGGTGGGTGAGCTGGCGTTCTGATTCAGGTCGATAAAAGGGACAGCACCATGGTAAGAGCTTGCACTGTGATTGTGATTGCATATGTGTGTTACCGTGCAGGGCGAATTGTAAGCTTGTTAAGTCTGTGTTTAGTTTTGTGCACCACACCCACAGAGCTAGTTTGAGGGCTCTGCCGTTGTAGTTAGTATAGGGGTGTTACACTAGGTTAGAGTTAGGCCCTGCACGGCTGTTTGCTTGTCTGTTTGCCTCCTTACAGGGACCTGTAAGAGAAGAAGACGTTCGCAGTGCGGAACTGATGGTGAGTAGCACCTGTGTACGTTTGTCCCTTTGTCTGTCCACGAGCGCCGGAATAGGGGTTTGCTCACGGACGTGAGAACCCCTTCATCACACTACGCGCGAGAGTGCGAGTGTGTGACTTCTGGGTGGCTGAGGCTTTGTGTCAGTGATGACCTTTCGCCCAACCGGTGAAGGTCGCCGTCACCCCTGGGGTATCCCCTTTTCCGGTGGAAGAAGGGTTGATACCGCCCTTAAGGCAGACTATTTTCTCCTCAGCTCATTCGTCGGTCAGCTCCGAGAGGGAATCGCCGTGTCCGGATCTGACTGAAGATTTCCAGGTCCGTTGAAGGTTCCGGTACCTGAAGGTGAGAGAGAGCGGCGCCTGGTGAGTACCGAAATTACACCTTCACGGCAGCAGGCACCACCACACGCACCGCCGCCCTCCTACATTTTTGCGTAGTTGGCAGGATCAAGGACCGCGGACACGATGTGGAACGTCCCCAAGAAGACCTCCGTGCGGACGGCTCCGGTAAAGACCCACCCCCAGATGTGTGCCGACCAGAGCGACTGGGAGACGGTGTCTGGGGCAGACCTCCTGAAGATGGTGCAGCGGTCGGTCCAACGTGGAAAGGAAGAGCGCCGGGAGAAGGGGCGCAAGAAAGCCGCTGTGACGCCCTGCAAGAAATGTCGGCAAACGGGACACTTTGCTGATGAATGTACTTGGCGAGAGACATCCCCAAAGAAGGTGGTCCAGGAAGCGGACCGAAGACGTCGGAAGGGCCAAGCGAATAAAGAGTCCTGGGGGTAAATTTACTAAGATTCGTATTTTCCCGTTCCAGGTCAAAGTTCAATCACGAATGACATCGAAAGTGTAAAACTGCAACTTTTTGAATTTATTACGCCTAATTTACTAAGCTGTCGTATTCGGATTTTTCATTTGTTCCGATGTCGATGTCATTCGTGTTTTTTTTCCCGTTTTTTACGGCAGTGATTAGCAAAACACTGCCGACTTTATCACAATGAATTTCGGCCGGATCTGTGTGATCCGTGCTGGGGTTCATTTTTTTTTTTTTTTTAAATAAACACTGTAAAACTTTAAAAAAATTTGCGTGGGGTCCCCCCTCCTAAGCATAACCAGCCTCGGGCTCTTTGAGCCGATCCTGGTTGCAGAAATATGGGGGAAAAAATGACATGGGTTCCCCTATATTTAAGCAACCAGCATCGGGCTCTGCGCCTGGTCCTGGTTCCAAAAATACGGGGGACAAAAAGAGTAGGGGTCCCCCGTATTTTTAAAACCAGCACCGGGCTCCACTAGCTGGACAGATAATGCCACAGCCGGGGGTCACTTTTATATAGTGCCCTGCGGCCGTGGCATCAAAAATCCAACTAGTCACCCCTTGCCGGGGTACCCTGGGGGAGTGGGGACCCCTTCAATCAAGGGGTCCCCCCCCCCAGCCACCCAAGGGCCAGGGGTGAAGCCCGAGGCTGTCCCCCCCATCCAATTGGCTGCGGATGGGGGGCTGATAGCCTTTTGTGAAAATGAAAAGATATTGTTTTTAGTAGCAGTACTACAAGGTCCAGCAAGCCTCCCCCGCATGCTGGTACTTGGAGAACCACAAGTACCAGCATGCGGCGGAAAAACGGGCCCGCTGGTACCTGTAGTACTACTACTAAAAAAATACCCAAAAAAAGACAATACACACACACCTTGAAAGTAAAGTTTTATTACATACATCCACACAAACATACATACATACTTACCTTATGTTCACACGAGGATCGGTCCTCTTCTCCAGTAGAATCCAAGGGGTACCTGTTGAATAAATTCTACTCACCAGATCCAGGGTACCAGGCTCCTCGTAGCATCCATTTGTAATCCACGTACTTGAATAAAATAAAAAAACGGAAAGCGGTTGACCGAAAGTGACCTCACCGCTGACCACAAAGTTCCCACCATTGGTTACAATGGAGCGCATAGGCGCTACATTGTAACACTGCCGTGTGCCGCCTGTCAGACAGTACAGGAGCACACAGCCGATCAGGAGGGTGCTACAACGTGGCGCTCCCTGATTGGTTGAAGAAACCCACTTAGACATCAGTCAGAGTGGGTTTCTGGCATTCGGGGAAAGGGGACCCATGTGAAAACATGGGTCCCCTTTCAGTGCGTGGCTCGGCTTTCCGTTTTTTTATTTTATTCAAGTACGTGGATTACAAATGGATGCTACGAGGAGCCTGGTACCCTGGATCTGGTGAGTAGAATTTATTCAACAGGTTTGTGGTACCGAAGCCGGACGGCTCGGTGAGATCAATTTTAAATCTGAAGTCTTTGAACACTTACATACAGAGGTTCAAATTCAAGATGGAGTCACTCAGGGCAGTGATCGCGAACCTGGAAGAGGGGGACTATATGGTGTCTCTGGACATCAAAGATGCCTACCTCCATGTCCCCATGTACCCTTCTCATCAAGGGTACCTCAGGTTTGTGGTACAAAACTGTCACTATCAGTTTCAGACGCTGCCGTTTGGATTATCCACGGCACCTCGGGTCTTTACCAAGGTAATGGCCGAAATGATGATTCTTCTTCGAAGAAAAGGCGTTTTAATTATCCCTTACTTGGACGATCTCCTGATAAGAGCAAGATCCAGAGAACAGTTAGTAGTCGGAGTAGCCCTATCTCAAGTAGTGCTACGGCAGCACGGCTGGATTCTAAATATCCCAAAATCGCAGCTGATTCCGACAACACGTCTTCTGTTCCTAGGGATGATTCTGGACACAGTCCAGAAAAAGGTGTTCCTTCCGGAGGAGAAAGCCAGGGAGTTATCCGAACTGGTCAGAAACCTCCTGAAACCAGGGCAAGTGTCAGTGCATCAATGCACAAGAGTCTTGGGAAAGATGGTAGCTTCCTACGAAGCGATTCCATTCGGCAGATTCCACGCAAGAACGTTCCAGTGGGACTAAGTACGCTGAGGAGGAAAATAATCCCCTAGTTCAGGTATCGGAGGAGGACTCTGACTACGGTGAAATGTCCGCCGACGAATCCCTCCAAGAACAGAAGGAGGACGACTCTGGCATCGGGAGTGCCGACGAGGATGACTGGCAGGATCGGGTGGAGTCGTGCTCCCAGTTGATTGCCCTCCGTGAAGACGAGGAGATAGTCCTGGAGCAAGAATACCTGCCGGAAGTGACGAGTTGGACGGACGTACGGGGATAGGATCGTGATGCCGTGGGAGGACACGTTCCAGAGGAAGACATAGGACCTTTGGAGATGCCCCACGAGGAAATGCGACAGATGGTGGCTGTTGCCCGGGAGGAAACGGATGCCCCGGAGGATTCCGCTGTTGGGTGGTGGTCGGTACCACACCCTGAAGACAGGGACGATGTCCCAGACGATATGGGAGGCCAAGAGTGGGTGACTGTTGTCCCCGTGGAGGAAGATTCCCCTTGTAGGCCCACGTCGAGCGACCGTGAGGGGATGCCACTCCCCCAGAGGATCCACCGATGGAGGTCAGGAGGAACGAAGAGGAGGAATCCGGAACCGGTGGAGGAAGGATGTGGGGTCACAGCCTGTCCGGGCTGGGCCCTCGAATACAACCTCGCCGGAGGGACCTCAGAATTCCCTGACCCGTGGACGATGGACGTCGTGGAGACCTTTGTAGGGACTACAAAGGAAAAAGGAGGGGGAAATGTGGAGATGTGACCTGTACCCCAGGACACATCCCAGCAGCAGCACGCAGGGGATCTGTGTCCCCTGCGGGAGTGTGTGTATGGCAGCGCTGGGGCAGCTTGTCTGTCCCCAGCGCTTGTCCGTGTGCAGGAGCGGCGGGTGTCCGGTGCAGGGATTAGACTCTTCCCTGCGCCGGACCGGAGGCTGTGGAGGCATTCAAATATTGGCGCCCTCCGGGAGCCAATCGCGGCTCCTGGAGCGGCGGCCAATCAGAGAGGGGCGCGGCAAGCCAATCGGCGCTCGCCGCGTCATAGGCCCCGCCCCCGGCGTCTGACGTCAGACGCCAGGCGGGAGCCGAAGAGTAGAAGCGCGCGGAAGAGTGCAGAAGAAGCGGCCGGGACCCGGAGAGGGAGGTCGGCGCGCAGGAGCGCAGAAGAGAGACCAGCGCGGAGGAGAAGACGACGGCCGTTTGAAGAGGAGCTCCGGTGGCCTCTGAAGAAGACCGAAGACGTCGGGCTCCTGTCAGAAGATGTCCAGCGGCGGCTGGACGCGGAGGAGTGGAGGCGGCGCCGCTGGCCAGGACGGGTCAGCGGCAGAAGAGGGCGCCGGATACCCCCGGATCAGGTGAGGCCTCAGTGAGGCTACTTCCACCCCACCCTCCCCTTTCCTCCCTAGACCATCAGGGACGGGCATTAGGCCCAGGGGCACAGTTCAGGCACTAGGCCTGTGGCGCAGATAGGAGTTTCAGTCACCCCCTGACTCAGTGGCTTGGGCATTAGGCCCAAGCCACGGCAACTGGCATTTTAGGCGGGCATTAGGCCCGAGGGCGTATAGTGGGCATTAAACCCAATTAATAGGTGCGGCCCCCCAGATGAATAAGGGTGGTACTGGGCGCTAGGCCCAGGCCACCCCAACGTGCGCAGAGTAGGCAGGCCGGTAAGCCTGAGCCCCACTCCATAAGGTGGCACTGGGTATTAGGCCACTCCATAAGGTGCCCCAGGTCACCCAACGGGCACCAAGATAGGCGGGCGCTAGGCCCGAGGGTAAAGTCAGGCCTCTGGCCTGTGTGCAGATAGGGGGCAGTAGGCCCAAGTAGGAGTACGGGAGGTGGGTGAGCTGGCGTTCTGATTCAGGTCGATAAAAGGGACAGCACCGTGGTAAGAGCTTGCACTGTGATTGTGATTGCATATGTGTGTTACCGTGCAGGGCGAATTGTAAGCTTGTTAAGTCTGTGTTTAGTTTTGTGCACCACACCCACAGAGCTAGTTTGAGGGCTCTGCCGTTGTAGTTAGTATAGGGGTGTGACACTAGGTTAGAGTTAGGCCCTGCACGGCTGTTTGCTTGTCTGTTTGCCTCCTTACAGGGACCTGTAAGAGAAGAAGACGTTCGCAGTGCGGAACTGACGGTGAGTAGCATCTGTGTACGTTTGTCCATTTGTCTGTCCACGAGCGCCGGAATAGGGGTTTGCTCACGGACGTGAGAACCCCTTCATCACACTACGCGCGAGAGTGCGAGTGTGTGACTTCTGGGTGGCTGAGGCTTTGTCCCAGTGATGACCTTTCGCCCAACCGGTGAAGGTCGCCGTCACCCCTGGGGTATCCCCTTTTCTGGTGGAAGAAGGGTCGATACCCCCCTTAAGGTAGACTATTTTCTCCTCAGCTCGTTCGTCGGTCAGCTCCGAGAGGGAATCGCCGTGTCCAGATCCGACTGAAGATTTCCAGGTCCTTTGAAGGTTCCGGTACCTGAAGGTTAGAGAGAGCGGCGCCTGGTGAGTACCGAAATTACACCTGCACGGCAGCAGGCACCACCACACGCACCGCCGCCCTCTTACACAAGGAACCAATAGATATGATGGGGATCCAGTCAGGATCCTGGCATTCGGTATCCCGGCAGTTGAAACATCGACAGGCGCTGGTATCCTGACAAGGAACACAATACTCAGCGCTGGGATTGTGACCGCCGGGATCCCAAACAGGGGTTTGCTGCGAGAGAGGTAAACCGTGCGCGCGGGGGTGGGGGGAATGGGTAGGTTTAGGCTGCTGGGGGGGGAGGGTTAGGCTGCTGAGGGGGAGGGATAGGCTGCAGGGAGGGAGGGTTAGGGTTAGGCTGCGGGGGAGGTAGGGTAAGGTTTAGGCTGTGGGAAGGGGTAGTTAGGGTTAGGCACCACTGGGGTCAGATTAGGGGGATTAGGGATATAATACTTACCTACGAGGTGTCAGGATTCTGAGTGTCGGGATGCTACTGTCGGTATTATGACAACGACATTCAAAGCGCCAGGATCCCGATACTATCCCATATGATGTATCTCACTTAGAAATCAATACATCAGAATCATGTTTCTTATAGGGAGTTACGGTATATATTTTGGCGCAATGATAATAAACTTTATGGGACAAAAAGAGCAATAACTTAGTCGCAAAACAGATTAGCAAAACAGATTAGCATCCAGAACAAACTCAGTGAGCTTACATGGGAGAGAGGTCTAAGCAAATTAGAAAAAAAAACATGTAAATAGATCACTTTTTCTCTGCATGTGACACTAGGTTAGAGTTAGGCCCTGCACGGCTGTTTGCTTGTCTGTTTGCCTCCTTACAGGGACCTGTAAGAGAAGAAGACGTTCGCAGTGCGGAACTGACGGTGAGTAGCACCTGTGTACGTTTGTCCCTTTGTCTGTCCACGAGCGCCGGAATAGGGGTTTGCTCGCGGACGTGAGAACCCCTTCATCCCACTACGCGCGAGAGTGCGAGTGTGTGACTTCTGGGTGGCTGAGGCTTTGTGTCAGTGATGACCTTTCGCCCAACCGGTGAAGGTCGCCGTCACCCCTGGGGTATCCCCTTTTCTGGTGGAAGAAGGGTTGATACCGCCCTTAAGGCAGACTATTTTCTCCTCAGCTCATTCGTCGGTCAGCTCCGAGAGGGAATCGCCGTGTCCGGATCTGACTGAAGATTTCCAGGTCCGTTGAAGGTTCCGGTACCTGAAGGTGAGAGAGAGCGGCGCCTGGTGAGTACCGAAATTACACCTGCACGGCAGCAGGCACCACCACACGCACCGCCGCCCTCCTACATTTTTGCGTAGTTGGCAGGATCAAGGACCGCGGACACGATGTGGAACGTCCCCAAGAAGACCTCCGTGCGGACGGCTCCGGTACAGACCCACCCCCAGATGTGTGCCGACCAGAGCGACTGGGAGACGGTGTCTGGGGCAGACCTCCTGAAGATGGTGCAGCGGTCGGTCCAACGTGGAAAGGAAGAGCGCCGGGAGAAGGGGCGCAAGAAAGCCGCTGTGACGCCCTGCAAGAAATGTCGGCAAACGGGACACTTTGCTGATGAATGTACTTGGCGAGAGACATCCCCAAAGAAGGTGGTCCAGGAAGCGGACCGAAGACGTCGGAAGGGCCAAGCGAATAAAGAGTCCTGGGGGTAAATTTACTAAGATTCGTATTTTCCCGTTTCAGGTCAAAGTTCAATCACGAATGACATCGAAAGTGTAAAACTGCAACTTTTTGAATTTATTACGCCTAATTTACTAAGCTGTCGTATTCGGATTTTTCATTTGTTCCGATGTCGATGTCATTCGTGTTTTTTTTCCCGTTTTTTACGGCAGTGATTAGCAAAACACTGCCGACTTTATCACAATGAATTTCGGCCGGATCTGTGTGATCCGTGCTGGGGTTCATTTTTTTTTTTTTTTTAAATAAACACTGTAAAACTTTAAAAAAATTTGCGTGGGGTCCCCCCTCCTAAGCATAACCAGCCTCGGGCTCTTTGAGCCGATCCTGGTTGCAGAAATATGGGAAAAAAATGACATGGGTTCCCCTATATTTAAGCAACCAGCATCGGGCTCTGCGCCTGGTCCTGGTTCCAAAAATACGGGGGACAAAAAGAGTAGGGGTCCCCCGTATTTTTAAAACCAGCACCGGGCTCCACTAGCTGGACAGATAATGCCACAGCCGGGGGTCACTTTTATATAGTGCCCTGCGGCCGTGGCATCAAAAATCCAACTAGTCACCCCTTGCCGGGGTACCCTGGGGGAGTGGGGACCCCTTCAATCAAGGGGTCCCCCCCCCAGCCACCCAAGGGCCAGGGGTGAAGCCCGAGGCTGTCCCCCCCATCCAATTGGCTGCGGATGGGGGGCTGATAGCCTTTTGTGAAAATGAAAAGATATTGTTTTTAGTAGCAGTACTACAAGGCCCAGCAAGCCTCCCCCGCATGCTGGTACTTGGAGAACCACAAGTACCAGCATGCGGCGGAAAAATGGGCCCGCTGGTACCTGTAGTACTACTACTAAAAAAATACCCAAAAAAAGACAATACACACACACCTTGAAAGTAAAGTTTTATTACATACATCCACACAAACATACATACATACTTACCTTATGTTCACACGAGGATCGGTCCTCTTCTCCAGTAGAATCCAAGGGGTACCTGTTGAATAAATTCTACTCACCAGATCCAGGGTACCAGGCTCCTCGTAGCATCCATTTGTAATCCACGTACTTGAATAAAATAAAAAAACGGAAAGCGGTTGACCGAAAGTGACCTCACCGCTGACCACAAAGTTCCCACCATTGGTTACAATGGAGCGCATAGGCGCTACATTGTAACACTGCCGTGTGCCGCCTGTCAGACAGTACAGGAGCACACAGCCGATCAGGAGGGTGCTACAACGTGGCGCTCCCTGATTGGTTGAAGAAACCCACTTAGACATCAGTCAGAGTGGGTTTCTGGCATTCGGGGAAAGGGGACCCATGTGAAAACATGGGTCCCCTTTCAGTGCGTGGCTCGGCTTTCCGTTTTTTTATTTTATTCAAGTACGTGGATTACAAATGGATGCTACGAGGAGCCTGGTACCCTGGATCTGGTGAGTAGAATTTATTCAACAGGTTTGTGGTACCGAAGCCGGACGGCTCGGTGAGATCAATTTTAAATCTGAAGTCTTTGAACACTTACATACAGAGGTTCAAATTCAAGATGGAGTCACTCAGGGCAGTGATCGCGAACCTGGAAGAGGGGGACTATATGGTGTCTCTGGACATCAAAGATGCCTACCTCCATGTCCCCATGTACCCTTCTCATCAAGGGTACCTCAGGTTTGTGGTACAAAACTGTCACTATCAGTTTCAGACGCTGCCGTTTGGATTATCCACGGCACCTCGGGTCTTTACCAAGGTAATGGCCGAAATGATGATTCTTCTTCGAAGAAAAGGCGTTTTAATTATCCCTTACTTGGACGATCTCCTGATAAGAGCAAGATCCAGAGAACAGTTAGTAGTCGGAGTAGCCCTATCTCAAGTAGTGCTACGGCAGCACGGCTGGATTCTAAATATCCCAAAATCGCAGCTGATTCCGACAACACGTCTTCTGTTCCTAGGGATGATTCTGGACACAGTCCAGAAAAAGGTGTTCCTTCCGGAGGAGAAAGCCAGGGAGTTATCCGAACTGGTCAGAAACCTCCTGAAACCAGGGCAAGTCTCAGTGCATCAATGCACAAGAGTCTTGGGAAAGATGGTAGCTTCCTACGAAGCGATTCCATTCGGCAGATTCCACGCAAGAACGTTCCAGTGGGACTAAGTACGCTGAGGAGGAAAATAATCCCCTAGTTCAGGTATCGGAGGAGGACTCTGACTACGGTGAAATGTCCGCCGACGAATCCCTCCAAGAACAGAAGGAGGACGACTCTGGCATCGGGAGTGCCGACGAGGATGACTGGCAGGATCGGGTGGAGTCGTGCTCCCAGTTGATTGCCCTCCGTGAAGACGAGGAGATAGTCCTGGAGCAAGAATACCTGCCGGAAGTGACGAGTTGGACGGACGTACGGGGATAGGATCGTGATGCCGTGGGAGGACACGTTCCAGAGGAAGACATAGGACCTTTGGAGATGCCCCACGAGGAAATGCGACAGATGGTGGCTGTTGCCCGGGAGGAAACGGATGCCCCGGAGGATTCCGCTGTTGGGTGGTGGTCGGTACCACACCCTGAAGACAGGGACGATGTCCCAGACGATATGGGAGGCCAAGAGTGGGTGACTGTTGTCCCCGTGGAGGAAGATTCCCCTTGTAGGCCCACGTCGAGCGACCGTGAGGGGATGCCACTCCCCCAGAGGATCCACCGATGGAGGTCAGGAGGAACGAAGAGGAGGAATCCGGAACCGGTGGAGGAAGGATGTGGGGTCACAGCCTGTCCGGGCTGGGCCCTCGAATACAACCTCGCCGGAGGGACCTCGGAATTCCCTGACCCGTGGACGATGGACGTCGTGGAGACCTTTGTAGGGACTACAAAGGAAAAAGGAGGGGGAAGTGTGGAGATGTGACCTGTACCCCAGGACACATCCCAGCAGCAGCACGCAGGGGATCTGTGTCCCCTGCGGGAGTGTGTGTATGGCAGCGCTGGGGCAGCTTGTCTGTCCCCAGCGCTTGTCCGTGTGCAGGAGCGGCGGGTGTCCGGTGCAGGGATTAGACTCTTCCCTGCGCCGGACCGGAGGCTGTGGAGGCATTCAAATATTGGCGCCCTCCGGGAGCCAATCGCGGCTCCTGGAGCGGCGGCCAATCAGAGAGGGGCGCGGCAAGCCAATCGGCGCTCGCCGCGTCATAGGCCCCGCCCCCGGCATCTGACGTCAGATGCCAGGCGGGAGCCGAAGAGTAGAAGCGCGCGGAAGAGTGCAGAAGAAGCGGCCGGGACCCGGAGAGGGAGGTCGGCGCGCAGGAGCGCCGAAGAGAGACCGGCGCGGAGGAGAAGACGACGCCCGTTTGAAGAGGAGCTCCGGTGGCCTCTGAAGAGGACCGAAGACGTCGGGCTCCTGTCAGAAGATGTCCAGCGGCGGCTGGACGCGGAGGAGTGGAGGCGGCGCCGCTGGCCAGGACGGGTCAGCAGCAGAAGAGGGCGCCGGATACCCCCGGATCAGGTGAGGCCTCAGTGAGCTACTTCCACCCCACCCTCCCCTTTCCTCCCTAGACCATCAGGGACGGGCATTAGGCCCAGGGGCACAGTTCAGGCACTAGGCCTGTGGCGCAGATAGGAGTTTCAGTCACCCCTGACTCAGTGGCTTGGGCATTAGGCCCAAGCCACGGCAACTGGCATTTTAGGTGGGCATTAGGCCCGAGGGCGTATAGTGGGCATTAAACCCAATTAATAGGTGCGGCCCCCCAGATGAATAAGGGTGGTACTGGGCGCTAGGCCCAGGCCACCCCAACGTGCGCAGAGTAGGCAGGCCGGTAAGCCTGAGCCCCACTCCATAAGGTGGCACTGGGTATTAGGCCACTCCATAAGGTGCCCCAGGTCACCCAACGGGCACCAAGATAGGCGGGCGCTAGGCCCGAGGTTAAAGTCAGGCCTCTGGCCTGTGTGCAGATAGGGGGCAGTAGGCCCAAGTAGGAGTACGGGAGGTGGGTGAGCTGGCGTTCTGATTCAGGTCGATAAAAGGGACAGCACCGTGGTAAGAGCTTGCACTGTGATTGTGATTGCATATGTGTGTTACCGTGCAGGGCGAATTGTAAGCTTGTTAAGTCTGTGTTTAGTTTTGTGCACCACACCCACAGAGCTAGTTTGAGGGCTCTGCCGTTGTAGTTAGTATAGGGGTGTGACACTAGCGTAACCCAATGTGTAGTGATAATATCTTAAATATTTATATTTAATGTAGTTAGATATAGGATGTATAGACATTGTATATATATATGTGATCAGAACTGGGAAAATTGTGTTTCAATGTGTTAAAACATGTGCAGTTTATAACATAGGGTTAATGTCTTCAATGCCCAAGTGCAGTGAGGGATATGTAGAGTGTGCAGCAGTGGACTGAGCGGGAGACATACGGGGAACTAACAGTAAAAGCTATAAATAGCACAGCTCCGTTCTGAGAGGGAGAGACTCCTCTGAGGTAATCAGACTGAAAACAGCTGTGCTCCTGTCCTGTCACCTCAGCAGGGAGCAGGGTGCTGTGGTTACCTGATTTACAGCATGGAAGGATCAAGAGCCTGCCCCTTGTTAAGTCCTGTCTGAGTGAACTGCTCTGAGAAGGGAAGTCGACATTGATCAGCTGAATGGGCAGTGCTATGTCTGGGGGAGCAGCAGAGCTGTAAATACAGACATCCAGGTAAAGGAATAGTGGGTAGCAGTAAACTAGCCACAGAAAGCTGGATCAGAAGGCAGATTTAGAAGTGACAGCTACCCAGAAACAGGAGAGGAGGTCAGGCTGAAGAGACATTGAACACAGGCTGCAGTTCCTGGATGTTTTCAGCCCACACAGAGGATCCAGCTAGTAAGTTAAAGCAGACACAACAACACTGTATAAAATTGCAGCCACAGTTAGTTACACAGTAAGCAAAGCTGTAACTTAACCCTGCATCACTAATTAAGGTGGTAACACCAGGAAAAGTGATTTATTAAAGGAGCTACATCAATGACAGCTGAAGTGAGTCCGTATTACACACTGGAGAGGAGATAACTTTAGCTCTATTACTAGTAGTGGACTTGCAGCATTCCAGTCATATATTGTATAGCCTGAATGAGGTATCAACGACTACGGGCTAAATAACTTCAAGTACCAGACTGGTATTTCATATTTGCAGGAGCACAGCCATAACTCATAGACCAATAGAATATATATCACCGTTTCAGTAAACTCTTAGGATCTTCTAAGAGCTGCCCTCTAGACTAAGTCAAATTCTGAGCACTTTTTAGACAGCTAGACAGCAAGTGGGATATATAAAAACAGAACAGTGGTTACCCTGAAACTGAGATTTTGTTTAAAGAAGGGATTAATACCCTTGGATACTACTATATAAAGATCTAGGAGCACGTCACTGACTACAAATGTTGGATATTAACTGATATACAGAGATTATAGTAGAACATCAACTAATTGTAACTTTATTTAATTCAACTCAGCAAGGGAGAACTACAGTGTAATTGAACCCGGGTTCATCAAACAATAAAGAACCATCCATAATAAACAAATTTGTGCACCAACGAGAGTATGGCCAACAACGAAACTTACAAATGATTTAATTCTTAATATTTTAATTATTTCTGTATTTTAGAGTTTCATAGACTACAAGAGTAGTAACGTTGGTACAGCGCGTGAGTGTGGGTTTGTGTGAGGTAGTATATCTTATTGGGTCCAGGACCGTTTTAACTTGTGAAATAAGGGTACAAACTCAAGGGTGCTGGAGGGAGTTATAGCAAATAAATGTATTATTATTTATTCAAGCTTTTATATCAAACAAGTTTCTGTACTCTATATATTTATTGAAATGTGACTGCATCCAAATGTAATATATCAATAGCTTTTGTGGTCATTTTTATATGCTGGCCATGGGAGTTCATTAGCTAATAATTGTTTACAAGTTAATGCTTTATTTTTATTCTGTGCCAGTCTATGGAGGATGTCGGTCGAAGAGCAAGTTCCAGCTTAATAAATTCTTCATATTTATTTTTTCCTTGTGTCAATTTAATTGACTGAGTGTACTTATTTGCTAATGGTATTAGGGTTTCCCAAGACTGCCCTATTATTAGAAATAACACAAAACTTGGGTGGAGGCATAGCCACAATCAACTGAAAAATAAAATTGTGAGTGTAGTTTTGTTTACCACGTCCCATCTTACAGGTGAGCAAGTGTTACACTTTTGGAGGCACTGCTGAGATGTTGGGAAAACGTAATAAGATTAGGTACAACAGAAAAGTAAGGGAACATACTCTTAATCCTGGTGATAAAGTATTAGTACAACTGCTAGGATTACCTCGGAAAAGGAAATTGTCTAACCGCTGGAAATCTGAACCCTATGAAGTGATTGAAAAACTTCCGGGAATTCCATCTTACAAAGTGAGACCCGACGGGGCCACTGGGCCTATTAAGACATATCACCGGCAGCATTTGCTTCATTTGGGTCATCCAATGAGATTCTCTCAAAAGAGACTAGATAAAGAAGGTTTGGGAAATACCACTAGACTTCGTAGTCATTCTTCACTACATAGTTCTCAGCCTAATCTATTAATTTCACATCTTCAAAGGGATGATGTTGATTCCTCTTATGATTCTGATGAGAGTGGGTGCTTTTATTATGAATCCCCTAAAACTCCTTTGGATATTGCTGCAGAAGAACAGATTATAATGGAAGCATCTCAGGAAGGAGCACCTGAACAGATTCTCCCTGTACCTAATGTCTTTGGAAAAGATGTTGACTCAAGCTTCAAAGAGATGAATATGCCATTAGATAGTAGGGAATTTAACACAAATTTTGAGTCTGAGCAAATGTCAGTATGGGAGGGGGATGAAGTGCAAAATACTTCCCTTCGGCCCCGAAGGAATATTCACCCTCCTAACATTCTCACATATGATCGCTTGGGTAGCTCTAAAGATATGCCTAGGGTAGTGCATCCAAGTGTTATATATTCATGGCCTTATTTTGGGTATAACCCTGAGTATGTGTGTGGTGTGAGTGAAAAATATATCGTTTAGGTAAGTTGCATCTACAGTATATATAAAACTTTAGTTGGTGTCCAGTCACCTAGAATTGGATAAGTTATAGGTGTCAGTACACCAGGGGGAGAATGTAACCCAATGTGTAGTGATAATATCTTAAATATTTATATTTAATGTAGTTAGATATAGGATGTATAGACATTGTATATATATATGTGATCAGAACTGGGAAAATTGTGTTTCAATGTGTTAAAACATGTGCAGTTTATAACATAGGGTTAATGTCTTCAATGCCCAAGTGCAGTGAGGGATATGTAGAGTGTGCAGCAGTGGACTGAGCGGGAGACATACGGGGAACTAACAGTAAAAGCTATAAATAGCACAGCTCCGTTCTGAGAGGGAGAGACTCCTCTGAGGTAATCAGACTGAAAACAGCTGTGCTCCTGTCCTGTCACCTCAGCAGGGAGCAGGGTGCTGTGGTTACCTGATTTACAGCATGGAAGGATCAAGAGCCTGCCCCTTGTTAAGTCCTGTCTGAGTGAACTGCTCTGAGAAGGGAAGTCGACATTGATCAGCTGAATGGGCAGTGCTATGTCTGGGGGAGCAGCAGAGCTGTAAATACAGACATCCAGGTAAAGGAATAGTGGGTAGCAGTAAACTAGCCACAGAAAGCTGGATCAGAAGGCAGATTTAGAAGTGACAGCTACCCAGAAACAGGAGAGGAGGTCAGGCTGAAGAGACATTGAACACAGGCTGCAGTTCCTGGATGTTTTCAGCCCACACAGAGGATCCAGCTAGTAAGTTAAAGCAGACACAACAACACTGTATAAAATTGCAGCCACAGTTAGTTACACAGTAAGCAAAGCTGTAACTTAACCCTGCATCACTAATTAAGGTGGTAACACCAGGAAAAGTGATTTATTAAAGGAGCTACATCAATGACAGCTGAAGTGAGTCCGTATTACACACTGGAGAGGAGATAACTTTAGCTCTATTACTAGTAGTGGACTTGCAGCATTCCAGTCATATATTGTATAGCCTGAATGAGGTATCAACGACTACGGGCTAAATAACTTCAAGTACCAGACTGGTATTTCATATTTGCAGGAGCACAGCCATAACTCATAGACCAATAGAATATATATCACCGTTTCAGTAAACTCTTAGGATCTTCTAAGAGCTGCCCTCTAGACTAAGTCAAATTCTGAGCACTTTTTAGACAGCTAGACAGCAAGTGGGATATATAAAAACAGAACAGTGGTTACCCTGAAACTGAGATTTTGTTTAAAGAAGGGATTAATACCCTTGGATACTACTATATAAAGATCTAGGAGCACGTCACTGACTACAAATGTTGGATATTAACTGATATACAGAGATTATAGTAGAACATCAACTAATTGTAACTTTATTTAATTCAACTCAGCAAGGGAGAACTACAGTGTAATTGAACCCGGGTTCATCAAACAATAAAGAGCCATCCATAATAAACAAATTTGTGCACCAACGAGAGTATGGCCAACAACGAAACTTACAAATGATTTAATTCTTAATATTTTAATTATTTCTGTATTTTAGAGTTTCATAGACTACAAGAGTAGTAACGTTGGTACAGCGCGTGAGTGTGGGTTTGTGTGAGGTAGTATATCTTATTGGGTCCAGGACCGTTTTAACTTGTGAAATAAGGGTACAAACTCAAGGGTGCTGGAGGGAGTTATAGCAAATAAATGTATTATTATTTATTCAAGCTTTTATATCAAACAAGTTTCTGTACTCTATATATTTATTGAAATGTGACTGCATCCAAATGTAATATATCAATAGCTTTTGTGGTCATTTTTATATGCTGGCCATGGGAGTTCATTAGCTAATAATTGTTTACAAGTTAATGCTTTATTTTTATTCTGTGCCAGTCTATGGAGGATGTCGGTCGAAGAGCAAGTTCCAGCTTAATAAATTCTTCATATTTATTTTTTCCTTGTGTCAATTTAATTGACTGAGTGTACTTATTTGCTAATGGTATTAGGGTTTCCCAAGACTGCCCTATTATTAGAAATAACACAAAACTTGGGTGGAGGCATAGCCACAATCAACTGAAAAATAAAATTGTGAGTGTAGTTTTCTTTACCACGTCCCATCTTACAGGTGAGCAAGTGTTACACTAGGTTAGAGTTAGGCCCTGCACGGCTGTTTGCTTGTCTGTTTGCCTCCTTACAGGGACCTGTAAGAGAAGAAGACGTTCGCAGTGCGGAACTGACGGTGAGTAGCATCTGTGTACGTTTGTCCATTTGTCTGTCCACGAGCGCCGGAATAGGGGTTTGCTCACGGACGTGAGAACCCCTTCATCACACTACGCGCGAGAGTGCGAGTGTGTGACTTCTGGGTGGCTGAGGCTTTGTGCCAGTGATGACCTTTCGCCCAACCGGTGAAGGTCGCCGTCACCCCTGGGGTATCCCCTTTTCTGGTGGAAGAAGGGTCGATACCCCCCTTAAGGTAGACTATTTTCTCCTCAGCTCGTTCGTCGGTCAGCTCCGAGAGGGAATCGCCGTGACCAGATCCGACTGAAGATTTCCAGGTCCGTTGAAGGTTCCGGTACCTGAAGGTTAGAGAGAGCGGCGCCTGGTGAGTACCGAAATTACACCTGCACGGCAGCAGGCACCACCACACGCACCGCCGCCCTCTTACACAAGGAACCAATAGATATGATGGGGATCCAGTCAGGATCCTGGCATTCGGTATCCCGGCAGTTGAAACATCGACAGGCGCTGGTATCCTGACAAGGAACACAATACTCAGCGCTGGGATTGTGACTGCCGGGATCCCAAACAGGGGTTTGCTGCGAGAGAGGTAAACCGTGCGCGCGGGGGTGGGGGGAATGGGTAGGTTTAGGCTGCTGGGGGGGGAGGGTTAGGCTGCTGAGGGGGAGGGATAGGCTGCAGGGAGGGAGGGTTAGGGTTAGGCTGCGGGGGAGGTAGGGTAAGGTTTAGGCTGTGGGAAGGGGTAGTTAGGGTTAGGCACCACAGGGGTCAGATTAGGGGGATTAGGGATATAATACTTACCTACGAGGTGTCAGGATTCTGAGTGTCGGGATGCTACTGTCGGTATTATGACAACGGCATTCAAAGCGCCAGGATCCCGATACTATCCCATATGATGTATCTCACTTAGAAATCAATACATCAGAATCATGTTTCTTATAGGGAGTTACGGTATATATTTTGGCGCAATGATAATAAACTTTATGGGACAAAAAGAGCAATAACTTAGTCGCAAAACAGATTAGCAAAACAGATTAGCATCCAGAACAAACTCAGTGAGCTTACATGGGAGAGAGGTCTAAGCAAATTAAAAAAAAAAACATGTAAATAGATCACTTTTTCTCTGCATGTGACACTAGGTTAGAGTTAGGCCCTGCACGTCTGTTTGCTTGTCTGTTTGCCTCCTTACAGGGACCTGTAAGAGAAGAAGACGTTCGCAGTGCGGAACTGACGGTGAGTAGCACCTGTGTACGTTTGTCCCTTTGTCTGTCCACGAGCGCCGGAATAGGGGTTTGCTCACGGACGTGAGAACCCCTTCATCACACTACGCGCGAGAGTGCGAGTGTGTGACTTCTGGGTGGCTGAGGCTTTGTGTCAGTGATGACCTTTCGCCCAACCGGTGAAGGTCGCCGTCACCCCTGGGGTATCCCCTTTTCCGGTGGAAGAAGGGTTGATACCGCCCTTAAGGCAGACTATTTTCTCCTCAGCTCATTCGTCGGTCAGCTCCGAGAGGGAATCGCCGTGTCCGGATCTGACTGAAGATTTCCAGGTCCGTTGAAGGTTCCGGTACCTGAAGGTGAGAGAGAGCGGCGCCTGGTGAGTACCGAAATTACACCTGCACGGCAGCAGGCACCACCACACGCACCGCCGCCCTCCTACATTTTTGCGTAGTTGGCAGGATCAAGGACCGCGGACACGATGTGGAACGTCCCCAAGAAGACCTCCGTGCGGACGGCTCCGGTACAGACCCACCCCCAGATGTGTGCCGACCAGAGCGACTGGGAGACGGTGTCTGGGGCAGACCTCCTGAAGATGGTGCAGCGGTCGGTCCAACGTGGAAAGGAAGAGCGCCGGGAGAAGGGGCGCAAGAAAGCCGCTGTGACGCCCTGCAAGAAATGTCGGCAAACGGGACACTTTGCTGATGAATGTACTTGGCGAGAGACATCCCCAAAGAAGGTGGTCCAGGAAGCGGACCGAAGACGTCGGAAGGGCCAAGCGAATCCTGGGGGTAAATTTACTAAGATTCGTATTTTCCCGTTTCAGGTCAAAGTTCAATCACGAATGACATCGAAAGTGTAAAACTGCAACTTTTTGAATTTATTACGCCTAATTTACTAAGCTGTCGTATTCGGATTTTTCATTTGTTCCGATGTCGATGTCATTCGTGTTTTTTTTCCCGTTTTTTACGGCAGTGATTAGCAAAACACTGCCGACTTTATCACAATGAATTTCGGCCGGATCTGTGTGATCCGTGCTGGGGTTCATTTATTTTTATTTTTTAAATAAACACTGTAAAACTTTAAAAAAATTTGCGTGGGGTCCCCCCTCCTAAGCATAACCAGCCTCGGGCTCTTTGAGCCGATCCTGGTTGCAGAAATATGGGGAAAAAAATGACATGGGTTCCCCTATATTTAAGCAACCAGCATCGGGCTCTGCGCCTGGTCCTGGTTCCAAAAATACGGGGGACAAAAAGAGTAGGGGTCCCCCGTATTTTTAAAACCAGCACCGGGCTCCACTAGCTGGACAGATAATGCCACAGCCGGGGGTCACTTTTATATAGTGCCCTGCGGCCGTGGCATCAAAAATCCAACTAGTCACCCCTTGCCGGGGTACCCTGGGGGAGTGGGGACCCCTTCAATCAAGGGGTCCCCCCCCCAGCCACCCAAGGGCCAGGGGTGAAGCCCGAGGCTGTCCCCCCCATCCAATTGGCTGCGGATGGGGGGCTGATAGCCTTTTGTGAAAATGAAAAGATATTGTTTTTAGTAGCAGTACTACAAGGCCCAGCAAGCCTCCCCCGCATGCTGGTACTTGGAGAACCACAAGTACCAGCATGCGGCGGAAAAACGGGCCCGCTGGTACCTGTAGTACTACTACTAAAAAAATACCCAAAAAAAGACAATACACACACACCTTGAAAGTAAAGTTTTATTACATACATCCACACAAACATACATACATACTTACCTTATGTTCACACGAGGATCGGTCCTCTTCTCCAGTAGAATCCAAGGGGTACCTGTTGAATAAATTCTACTCACCAGATCCAGGGTACCAGGCTCCTCGTAGCATCCATTTGTAATCCACGTACTTGAATAAAATAAAAAAACGGAAAGCGGTTGACCGAAAGTGACCTCACCACTGACCACAAAGTTCCCACCATTGGTTACAATGGAGCGCATAGGCGCTACATTGTAACACTGCCGTGTGCCGCCTGTCAGACAGTACAGGAGCACACAGCCGATCAGGAGGGTGCTACAACGTGGCGCTCCCTGATTGGTTGAAGAAACCCACTTAGACATCAGTCAGAGTGGGTTTCTGGCATTCGGGGAAAGGGGACCCATGTGAAAACATGGGTCCCCTTTCAGTGCGTGGCTCGGCTTTCCGTTTTTTTATTTTATTCAAGTACGTGGATTACAAATGGATGCTACGAGGAGCCTGGTACCCTGGATCTGGTGAGTAGAATTTATTCAACAGGTACCCCTTGGATTCTACTGGAGAAGAGGACCGATCCTCGTGTGAACATAAGGTAAGTATGTATGTATGTTTGTGTGGATGTATGTAATAAAACTTTACTTTCAAGGTGTGTGTGTATTGTCTTTTTTTGGGTATTTTTTTAGTAGTAGTACTACAGGTACCAGCGGGCCCGTTTTTCCGCCGCATGCTGGTACTTGTGGTTCTCCAAGTACCAGCATGCGGGGGAGGCTTGCTGGGCCTTGTTGTACTGCTACTAAAAACAATATCTTTTCATTTTCACAAAAGGCTATCAGCCCCCCATCCGCAGCCAATTGGATGGGGGGGACAGCCTCGGGCTTCACCCCTGGCCCTTGGGTGGCTGGGGGGGGACCCCTTGATTGCAGGGGTCCCCACTCCCCCAGGGTACCCCGGCCAGGGGTGACTAGTTGGATTTTTGATGCCACGGCCGCAGGGCACTATATAAAAGTGACCCCCGGCTGTGGCATTATCTGTCCAGCTAGTGGAGCCCGGTGCTGGTTTTAAAAATACGGGGGATCCCTACTCTTTTTGTCCCCCGTATTTTTGGAACCAGGACCAGGCGCAGAGCCCGATGCTGGTTGCTTAAATATGGGGGAACCCCTGTCAATTTTTTCCCCATATTTCTGCAACCAGGATCGGCTCAAAGAGCCCGAGGCTGGTTATGCTTAGGAGGGGGGACCCCACGCAAATTTTTTTTAAGAAAATAACCACTTTCCCACCCCTTCCCACTGATATACATGCACGGATCTCATGGATCCCTGCATGCCTATACAATCACGGATTAAAAAAGCAGGTCTGGTTTTTTTTTGCACTTTTTCACGAGTTGTAATTTTTCACGGCAGTGTTTGTTTTTCTCTGACGTCCTAGTGGATGCTGGGAACTCCGTAAGGACCATGGGGAATAGCGGCTCCGCAGGAGACTGGGCACAAATAGAAAGCTTTAGTACTACCTGGTGTGCACTGGCTCCTCCCCCCATGACCCTCCTCCAAGCCTCAGTTAGATTTTTGTGCCCGAACGAGAAAGGTGCACACTAGGGGCTCTCCTGAGCTTCTTAGTGAAAGTTTTAGTTTAGGTTTTTTATTTTCAGTGAGACCTGCTGGCAACAGGCTCACTGCATCGAGGGACTAAGGGGAGAAGAAGCGAACTCACCTGCGTGCAGAGTGGATTGGGCTTCTTGGCTACTGGACACCATTAGCTCCAGAGGGACCGCTCACAGGCCCAGCCTTGGAGCTCGGTCCCAGAGCCGCGCCGCCGGCCCCCTTACAGAGCCAGAAGCAAGAAGAGTCCGGCAAATCGGCGGCAGAAGACATCCTGTCTTCCACAAGGTAGCGCACAGCACTGCAGCTGTGCGCCATTGCTTCTCAGCACACTTCACACTCCGGTCACTGAGGGTGCAGGGCGCTAGGGGGGGGCGCCCTGAGCAGAATAGAAACACCTTGGCTGGCTAAAAATACATCACATATAGCTCCTGGGCTATATGGATGAATTTTAACCCCTGCCAGATTTTCACAAAAAGCGGGAGAAAGGCCGCCGAGAAGGGGGCGGAGCCTATCTCCTCAGCTCACAGGCGCCATTTTCCCTCACAGCTCCGCTGGAAGGACGTCTCCCTGACTCTCCCCTGCAGTCCTGCACTACAGAAACAGGGTAAAAAAGAGAGGGGGGCACTAATTGGCGGGTTATTAACAATACAGCAGCTATAAGGGAGAAACACTTATATAAGGTTGTCCCTATATCTATATATAGCGCTCTGGTGTGTGCCGGCATACTCTCCCTCTGTCTCCCCAAAGGGCTAGTGGGGTCCTGTCCTCTATCAGAGCATTCCCTGTGCGTGTGCTGTGTGTCGGTACGTTTGTGTCGACATGTATGAGGAGGAAAATGATGTGGAGGCGGGGCAATTGCCTATAATAGAGATGTCACCCCCTAAGGAGTCGACACCTGAGTGGATGGCTTTATGGAAGGATTTACGTGACAGTGTCAGCTCCTTACAAAAGACGGTTGATGACATGAGACAGCCGACTAATCAGCTAGTCCCTGTCCAGGCGTCTCAAAAACCATCAGGGTCTCTAAAAAGGCCGTTACCTCAGGTGGTGGATACTGACGTCGACACGGATACTGACTCCAGTGTCGACGGTGAGGAGACAAACGTGACTTCCAGTAGGGCCACACGTTACATGATCACGGCAATGAGAGAGGTGTTAAACATTTCTGATACTGCAAGTACCACTAAAAAGGGTATTATGTGGGGTGTGAAAAAACTACCTGTAGTTTTTCCTGAATCAGACGAATTAAATGAGGTGTGTGATAAAGCGTGGGTTTCCCCCGATAAAAAATTGATAATTTCTAAAAAGTTATTGGCATTATACCCTTTCCCGCCAGAGGTTAGGGCGCGTTGGGAAACACCCCCTAGAGTGGATAAAGCGCTCACACGCTTATCAAAACAAGTGGCGTTACCGTCTCCTGATACGGCCGCCCTCAAGGAACCAGGTGACAGAAAACTGGAGAATATCCTTAAAAGTATATACACACATACTGGTGTTATACTGCGATCAGCAATCGCCTCAGCCTGGATGTGCAGCGCTGGGGTGGCTTGGTCGGATTCCCTGACTGAAAATATTGATACCCTGGATAGGGACAGTATATTACTGACTATAGAGCATTTAAAAGATGCATTTCTATATATGCGAGATGCACAGAGGGATATTTCCACTCTGGCTTCAAGAGTGAGTGCGCTGTCCATTTCTGCCAGAAGGGGATTATGGACGCGACAGTGGTCAGGTGATGCGGACTCTAAACGGCATATGGAAATATTGCCTTATAAAGGGGAGGAGTTATTTGGGGTCGGTCTATCGGACCTGGTGGCCACGGCAACTGCTGGGAAATCCACATTTTTATCCCAGGTAGCCTCTCAACATAAAAAGACGCCGTCTTATCCGGCTCAGTCCTTTCGTCCCCATAAGGGCAAGCGGGCAAAAGGTTCCTCTTTTCTGCCCCGGGGCAGAGGAAGGGGAAAAAGACTGCAACAGACAGCCACTTCCCAGGAACAAAAGCCCTCCCCCGCTTCTGCCAAGTCCTCAGCATGACGCTGGGGCCTTACAAGCGGACTCAGGCACGGTGGGGGCCCGTCTCAAGAATTTCAGCGCGCAGTGGGCTCACTCGCAAGTGGACCCCTGGATCCTGCAAGTAGTATCTCAGGGGTACAAATTGGAGTTCGAGACGTCTCCCCCTCGCCGGTTCCTGAAGTCTGCTTTACCAACGTCTCCCTCCGACAGGGAGGCAGTATTGGAGGCAGTTCACAAGCTGTATTCCCAGCAGGTGATAATCAAGGTACCCCTCCTGCAACAAGGGAAGGGGTATTATTCCACGCTGTTTGTGGTACCGAAGCCGGACGGCTCGGTGAGATCAATTTTAAATCTGAAGTCTTTGAACACTTACATACAGAGGTTCAAATTCAAGATGGAGTCACTCAGGGCAGTGATCGCGAACCTGGAAGAGGGGGACTATATGGTGTCTCTGGACATCAAAGATGCCTACCTCCATGTCCCCATGTACCCTTCTCATCAAGGGTACCTCAGGTTTGTGGTACAAAACTGTCACTATCAGTTTCAGACGCTGCCGTTTGGATTATCCACGGCACCTCGGGTCTTTACCAAGGTAATGGCCGAAATGATGATTCTTCTTCGAAGAAAAGGCGTTTTAATTATCCCTTACTTGGACGATCTCCTGATAAGAGCAAGATCCAGAGAACAGTTAGTAGTCGGAGTAGCCCTATCTCAAGTAGTGCTACGGCAGCACGGCTGGATTCTAAATATCCCAAAATCGCAGCTGATTCCGACAACACGTCTTCTGTTCCTAGGGATGATTCTGGACACAGTCCAGAAAAAGGTGTTCCTTCCGGAGGAGAAAGCCAGGGAGTTATCCGAACTGGTCAGAAACCTCCTGAAACCAGGGCAAGTCTCAGTGCATCAATGCACAAGAGTCTTGGGAAAGATGGTAGCTTCCTACGAAGCGATTCCATTCGGCAGATTCCACGCAAGAACATTCCAGTGGGATCTGCTGGACAAATGGTCCGGATCGCATCTTCAGATGCATCAACGGATAACCCTGTCCCCAAGGACAAGGGTGTCTCTTCTGTGGTGGTTGCAGAGTGCTCATCTTCTAGAGGGCCGCAGATTCGGCATTCAGGACTGGGTCCTGGTGACCACGGATGCCAGCCTGAGAGGCTGGGGAGCAGTCACACAAGGAAGAAATTTCCAGGGCTTGTGGTCAAGCCTGGAGACATCACTTCACATAAATATCCTGGAGCTAAGGGCCATCTACAATGCTCTAAGCCTAGCACGACCTCTGCTTCAAGGTCAGCCGGTGCTGATTCAGTCAGACAACATCACGGCAGTCGCCCACGTAAACAGACAGGGCGGCACAAGAAGCAGGAGTGCAATGGCAGAAGTTGCAAGGATTCTTCGCTGGGCGGAAATTCATGTGATAGCACTGTCAGCAGTGTTCATTCCGGGAGTGGACAACTGGGAAGCAGACTTCCTCAGCAGGCACGACCTCCACCCGGGAGAGTGGGGACTTCACCCAGAAGTCTTCCACATGATTGTGAACCGTTGGGAAAAACCAAAGGTGGACATGATGGCGTCACGCCTCAACAAAAAACTAGACAGGTATTGCGCCAGGTCACGGGACCCTCAGGCAATAGCTGTGGACGCGCTGGTAACACCGTGGGGGTACCAGTCAGTGTATGTGTTCCCTCCTCTGCCTCTCATACCCAAGGTACTGAGAATCATAAGAAGGAGAGGAGTAAGGACTATACTCGTGGCTCCGGATTGGCCAAGAAGGACTTGGTACCCGGAACTTCAAGAGATGCTCACGGAGGACCCGTGGCCTCTACCTCTACGAAGGGACCTGCTCCAGCAGGGACCCTGTCTGTTCCAAGACTTACCGTGGCTGCGTTTGACGGCATGGCGGTTGAACGCCGGATCCTGAAGGAAAAAGGCATTCCGGATGAAGTCATCCCTACCCTGATCAAAGCCACGAAGGATGTAACCGTGCAGCATTATCACCGTATTTGGCGTAAATATGTTGCGTGGTGCGAGGCCAGGAAGGCCCCTACAGAGGAATTTCAACTGGGTCGCTTCCTGCATTTCCTGCAAACAGGACTGTCTATGGGCCTAAAATTAGGGTCCATTAAGGTTCAAATTTCGGCCCTGTCGATCTTCTTCTAAAAAGAACTGGCTTCAGTTCCTGAAGTTCAGACGTTTGTCAAAGGGGTGCTGCATATACAGCCTCCTTTTGTGCCTCCAGTGGCACCTTGGGATCTCAATGTGGTTTTGGGGTTCCTAAAATCACATTGGTTTGAACCACTCACCACTGTGGACTTAAAATATCTCACATGGAAAGTGGTAATGTTATTGGCCCTGGCTTCAGCCAGGCGCGTGTCAGAATTGGCGGCTTTATCCTATAAAAGCCCTTACCTAATTTTTCATACGGATAGGGCAGAATTGAGGACTCGTCCTCAGTTTCTCCCTAAGGTGGTTTCAGCGTTTCACCTGAATCAGCCTATTGTGGTACCTGCGGCTACTAGGGACTTGGAGGACTCCAAGTTGCTGGACGTAGTCAGGGCCCTGAAAATATACGTTTCCAGGACGGCTGGAGTCAGAAAATCTGACTCGCTGTTTATCCTGTATGCACCCAACAAGCTGGGTGCTCCTGCTTCTAAGCAGACTATTGCTTGTTGGATTTGTAGTACAATTCAGCTTGCACATTCCGTGGCAGGCTTGCCACAGCCAAAATCTGTAAAAGCCCATTCCACACGGAAAGTGGGCTCATCTTGGGCGGCCGCCCGAGGTATCTCGGCTTTACAACTTTGCCGAGCAGCTACTTGGTCAGGGGCAAACACGTTTGCTAAATTCTACAAATTTGATACCCTGGCTGAGGAGGACCTGGAGTTCTCTCATTCGGTGCTGCAGAGTCATCCGCACTCTCCCGCCCGTTTGGGAGCTTTGGTATAATCCCCATGGTCCTTACGGAGTTCCCAGCATCCACTAGGACGTCAGAGAAAATAAGAATTTACTTACCGATAATTCTATTTCTCATAGTCCGTAGTGGATGCTGGGCGCCCATCCCAAGTGCGGATTGTCTGCAATACTTGTACATAGTTATTGTTAACTAAATCGGGTTATTGTTGTAGTGAGCCATCTTTTCTAGAGGCTCCTCTGTTTATCATACTGTAAACTGGGTTCAGATCACAAGTTATACGGTGTGATTGGTGTGGCTGGTATGAGTCTTACCCGGGATTCAAAATCCTTCCTTATTGTGTACGCTCGTCCGGGCACAGTATCCTAACTGAGGCTTGGAGGAGGGTCATGGGGGGAGGAGCCAGTGCACACCAGGTAGTACTAAAGCTTTCTATTTGTGCCCAGTCTCCTGCGGAGCCGCTATTCCCCATGGTCCTTACGGAGTTCCCAGCATCCACTACGGACTATGAGAAATAGAATTATCGGTAAGTAAATTCTTATTTTTTTTGCTTTGCACTTCTTAGTAAATTACCGAGATTCATAGTTAAACAGCCGCGTTTTGACCGATGGTGTATTCATTCGTAATTTTTTTGTCGGACTTCCAAAAAATTACGAATGCCCTCATCACTGCCGTGATTATTGCTTAGTAAATTACCGAGATGACACTTTGATGAAAAAACGGCATCTCGGTCAAAATCGGGACCTTAGTAAATTTACCCCCTGGTGTTTGCTCTGCGGAAACTACGGGCATGAGCATAACAGTTGTCCCTGGGATGAAGAATGGAGCCAAGACGAGGTTGATTTCCAGTGTGAAAGCTGTGGAGATCCCCGACATCGGCTCCCGGAGTGTCCATGGACTGAGGACAGGACAGACTACGAAGCCACGGTGAAGCAGCTGACGGAGTCTCATCAGCAACTTTGGGACCGGGTGGCTGCAGAGCCCGTGTGCGCGCTCTGCGAGGCTAGGGAACATGAGCTTTCCGATTGTCCGTGGAGTGAAGACCGGATGATTGCGGATGGTCGTGCCCAGAGTTGGGAGGAGGAAACCAGAGAAATGGAGCGGAAGAGCCTGCTTGAAGTTAGTTCGCAGGTGCCCATTTCATCTGAGCCGGAACCAATGGGTGAAGATCCCTCAGTGAAGGAGGTGGCCAAGGAACCCGTCTTGGAGAAGGTGGCAGTGACCCTCCCTTATTGGAAGTGTCGGCGATCAGGACATTCGGTCAATGAGTGTCCCTGGGAAGATGCCGCGGACCTACTCTGCCCCAAGAAAGCGACCCCAGTAAAGAAGGATCCTTTCCCGCATACGGCGCAGGTGGACGACTGGGAGGAGAAGAAACCACGCTGCGAGGAAAAGCGTGAAGCCCCAGTGACGAAGATGTTCGGAATTTCCCCGCATTGGAACCGTCCACGACCAGGACGTGCGGAACAGGTGTGTCCTGGGTACCAAGAGATGCCAGCGGAAGCGAAGGAGTACGCTGAGGAAGTAGAGATGCCAGCGGAAGCGAAGAAGTACGCTGAGGAAGTAGAGATGCCAGCGGAAGCGAAGGAGTACGCTGAGGAAATAGAGGTGCCAGCGGAAGGGACTAAGTACGCTGAGGAGGAAAATAATCCCCTAGTTCAGGTATCGGAGGAGGACTCTGACTACGGTGAAATGTCCGCCGACGAATCCCTCCAAGAACAGAAGGAGGACGACTCTGGCATCGGGAGTGCCGACGAGGATGACTGGCAGGATCGGGTGGAGTCGTGCTCCCAGTTGATTGCCCTCCGTGAAGACGAGGAGATAGTCCTGGAGCAAGAATACCTGCCGGAAGTGACGAGTTGGACGAACGTACGGGGATAGGATCGTGATGCCGTGGGAGGACACGTTCCAGAGGAAGACATAGGACCTTTGGAGATGCCCCACGAGGAAATGCGACAGATGGTGGCTGTTGCCCGGGAGGAAACGGATGCCCCGGAGGATTCCGCTGTTGGGTGGTGGTCGGTACCACACCCTGAAGACAGGGACGATGTCCCAGACGATATGGGAGGCCAAGAGTGGGTGACAGTTGTCCCCGTGGAGGAAGATTCCCCTTGTAGGCCCACGTCGAGCGACCGTGAGGGGATGCCACTCCCCCAGAGGATCCACCGATGGAGGTCAGGAGGAACGAAGAGGAGGAATCCGGAACCGGTGGAGGAAGGATGTGGGGTCACAGCCTGTCCGGGCTGGGCCCTCGAATACAACCTCGCCGGAGGGACCTCAGAATTCCCTGACCCGTGGACGATGGACGTCGTGGAGACCTTTGTAGGGACTACAAAGGAAAAAGGAGGGGGAAATGTGGAGATGTGACCTGTACCCCAGGACACATCCCAGCAGCAGCACGCAGGGGATCTGTGTCCCCTGCGGGAGTGTGTGTATGGCAGCGCTGGGGCAGCTTGTCTGTCCCCAGCGCTTGTCCGTGTGCAGGAGCGGCGGGTGTCCGGTGCAGGGATTAGACTCTTCCCTGCGCCGGACCGGAGGCTGTGGAGGCATTCAAATATTGGCGCCCTCCGGGAGCCAATCGCGGCTCCTGGAGCGGCGGCCAATCAGAGAGGGGCGCGGCAAGCCAATCGGCGCTCGCCGCGTCATAGGCCCCGCCCCCGGCATCTGACGTCAGACGCCAGGCGGGAGCCGAAGAGTAGAAGCGCGCGGAAGAGTGCAGAAGAAGCGGCCGGGACCCGGAGAGGGAGGTCGGCACGCAGGAGCGCAGAAGAGAGACCGGCGCGGAGGAGAAGACGACGGCCGTTTGAAGAGGAGCTCCGGTGGCCTCTGAAGAGGACCGAAGACGTCGGGCTCCTGTCAGAAGATGTCCAGCGGCGGCTGGACGCGGAGGAGTGGAGGCGGCGCCGCTGGCCAGGACGGGTCAGCGGCAGAAGAGGGCGCCGGATACCCCCGGATCAGGTGAGGCCTCAGTGAGGCTACTTCCACCCCACCCTCCCCTTTCCTCCCTAGACCATCAGGGACGGGCATTAGGCCCAGGGGCACAGTTCAGGCACTAGGCCTGTGGCGCAGATAGGAGTTTCAGTCACCCCCTGACTCAGTGGCTTGGGCATTAGGCCCAAGCCACGGCAACTGGCATTTTAGGCGGGCATTAGGCCCGAGGGCGTATAGTGGGCATTAAACCCAATTAATAGGTGCGGCCCCCCAGATGAATAAGGGTGGTACTGGGCGCTAGGCCCAGGCCACCCCAACGTGCGCAGAGTAGGCAGGCCGGTAAGCCTGAGCCCCACTCCATAAGGTGGCACTGGGTATTAGGCCACTCCATAAGGTGCCCCAGGTCACCCAACGGGCACCAAGATAGGCGGGCGCTAGGCCCGAGGGTAAAGTCAGGCCTCTGGCCTGTGTGCAGATAGGGGGCAGTAGGCCCAAGTAGGAGTACGGGAGGTGGGTGAGCTGGCGTTCTGATTCAGGTCGATAAAAGGGACAGCACCGTGGTAAGAGCTTGCACTGTGATTGTGATTGCATATGTGTGTTACCGTGCAGGGCGAATTGTAAGCTTGTTAAGTCTGTGTTTAGTTTTGTGCACCACACCCACAGAGCTAGTTTGAGGGCTCTGCCGTTGTAGTTAGTATAGGGGTGTGACACTAGGTTAGAGTTAGGCCCTGCACGGCTGTTTGCTTGTCTGTTTGCCTCCTTACAGGGACCTGTAAGAGAAGAAGACGTTCGCAGTGCGGAACTGACGGTGAGTAGCATCTGTGTACGTTTGTCCATTTGTCTGTCCACGAGCGCCGGAATAGGGGTTTGCTCACGGACGTGAGAACCCCTTCATCACACTACGCGCGAGAGTGCGAGTGTGTGACTTCTGGGTGGCTGAGGCTTTGTGCCAGTGATGACCTTTCGCCCAACCGGTGAAGGTCGCCGTCACCCCTGGGGTATCCCCTTTTCTGGTGGAAGAAGGGTCGATACCCCCCTTAAGGTAGACTATTTTCTCCTCAGCTCGTTCGTCGGTCAGCTCCGAGAGGGAATCGCCGTGTCCAGATCCGACTGAAGATTTCCAGGTCCGTTGAAGGTTCCGGTACCTGAAGGTTAGAGAGAGCGGCGCCTGGTGAGTACCGAAATTACACCTGCACGGCAGCAGGCACCACCACACGCACCGCCGCCCTCTTACACAAGGAACCAATAGATATGATGGGGATCCAGTCAGGATCCTGGCATTCGGTATCCCGGCAGTTGAAACATCGACAGGCGCTGGTATCCTGACAAGGAACACAATACTCAGCGCTGGGATTGTGACCGCCGGGATCCCAAACAGGGGTTTGCTGCGAGAGAGGTAAACCGTGCGCGCGGGGGTGGGGGGAATGGGTAGGTTTAGGCTGCTGGGGGGGGGAGGGTTAGGCTGCTGAGGGGGAGGGATAGGCTGCAGGGAGGGAGGGTTAGGGTTAGGCTGCGGGGGAGGTAGGGTAAGGTTTAGGCTGTGGGAAGGGGTAGTTAGGGTTAGGCACCACTGGGGTCAGATTAGGGGGATTAGGGATATAATACTTACCTACGAGGTGTCAGGATTCTGAGTGTCGGGATGCTACTGTCGGTATTATGACAACGGCATTCAAAGCGCCAGGATCCCGATACTATCCCATATGATGTATCTCACTTAGAAATCAATACATCAGAATCATGTTTCTTATAGGGAGTTACGGTATATATTTTGGCGCAATGATAATAAACTTTATGGGACAAAAAGAGCAATAACTTAGTCGCAAAACAGATTAGCAAAACAGATTAGCATCCAGAACAAACTCAGTGAGCTTACATGGGAGAGAGGTCTAAGCAAATTAGAAAAAAAAACATGTAAATAGATCACTTTTTCTCTGCATGTTGCTGCTATTTATCGCCCACCTGGGCCACCTCAAGAATTTCTGGAAAATTTTTCTGCCTGGCTCCCTCACTTCTTATGTGCTGCCATTCCCAACCATCATCATGGGTGACTGCAATATTCTTACTGATAGTCCAAAATCTGCTTATGTTTCCACACTACCCTCTCCAACCTTTTCTTTTGGCCTTTCCCAATCGCCTGACCTCTTCACGCATCAGTAGGGCCACTGCCTTGATTCAGTTTCTGAATTCCCTAACACTCCCATCCCTCTCTCAGCTTACAACCTTATCACCTGCATGCTCTCCTCATCCTTCAGACTCAATGTTACTAAAGTCCTCCAAACCTCCTTAACCACTCAGAAATATTGATGCCATTAATTTTCAACGACTTTCCACTTCTCCTGAGACTGCTGTATCACACCTGAATCAAGAAATAGCTCTTGATGAAGTGGCTCCAGCTACCTATCACACTCCACATAAGCATAGATATCAACCGTGGTATTCCAAATTAACAATACACCTACGAAAACTCTCATGTAAAATAGAACCTCAGTGGCGTAAATCTCATACTCCAAGTGACTTCCTCACAGGGACGTGCTTTCCTCACATATAAGCCTATCTACCATTCTTATCGTAACGCTCTGGACACTGCCAAACAAAGATATTTCCAATCTCTCATCTCTGCTCAAGCCCCTAACGCCAAGCGATTTTTAAATACATTTAATACAACCCACCAGCTACTATCAGTGCACAAGATCTTGCTTCCTACTTCAAGCACAAGATTGATAAGATCCAAAATGAAATGGTATACTCTTCCTCAGCTAGTGGCCTGCTCAATTCCCTACCTGAACTCTCTGGCACCTTCTCTTCATTAGAGCCCGCAAATAAAGATGAAGTATCAACACTCTTCTCATCCTCCTACTCCACTACCTCTCCTCTTAATCCTATACCCTCACAAATCAGTAAAGTTCTGCCTCCTGACCTCAATCCAACCTTCAATAAAATCTGCAATATCTCTCTCCCTTTACTGGTATCTTTCCATCACTGTTCAAGCATGCAGTGATTACTCCCATTCTGAAAAAACAATATTATGATGCTAACCGTGTATACACATGGCAGAAGAAGAGCTGTACTGTGTGTACACATGACAGGAGAAGAGCTGTACCATGTGTACACAAAGCAGGAGAAGAGCTGTACTATGTATACACACGGCAGGAGAAGAGCTGTACTGTGTGTACACTCAGCAGTAGAAGAGCTGTACCGTGTTTACACATATCAGGAGAAGACCTGTACTGTGTGTACCCATGGCAGGAGAAGAGCTGTACCGTGTGTCTCTCTCTCAAACTACTGTCCCATCTCTCAGCTCCCATCAAACTACTTGAGAGACTTGCCTACACTTGCCTCACACACTTTCTTAATTTGCACAATTTATTGGACCCATTTCTGTTCCCAATACTCCCGAGAGACAGCACTGTCTAAAGTAGCGACTGATCTGGTCACTGCTAAGTCTGAAGGCCATTACTCACTTTTTATTATTCTTGATTTCTCTGCTGCTTTTGACATTGTTGACCACTCTCCTCTCATACAAACATTACAATCCCTAGGTCTTCAGGACACAACCCTTTTTTGGTTCTCATCCTACCAATCCAATCACTCCTCTCTGAATCCACTTCCTCTACTACCTCTACCTCTGTCAATTGTACTTCAAGGCTCAGTCTTAGGTCCTCTGCTTTTCTCAATCTATATCACATATCTTGGCAAACTAATCAGAACTTTTGGATTTTAGTATCATCTGTATGCGGATGACACTCAAAGCTACCTCTTCTCCCCAGATTTGTCACTATCTGTATTGGTCCACCTCACTGAATGCCTTTCTACCATTTCATCTTGGATGTCATCTTGCCACCTCAAACTTAATATTTCTGAGGCAGAATTATTTATATTTCCACCTGCCAATAGTAGTTACCAAACTGATCTATCACTGTTAATAACTAACCCTACCCCACAAGCTCGCTGCCTACGTGTCATCCTTGACTCTGAAGAGTGTTTTGCTCTATGCATAGATTCTGTCTCAAAATCATGTTACATAAATCTAAAAAATATCTAAAATACGACCATACCTTACATAAGACACAGCAAAAACTAATCCATGTACTCATTATCTCCCGCATTGATTATTGCAAAAGCCTCCTTAGTCTTACCAAATACAGACTCTCACCACTACAATCCATTTTGAATGCAGCAGTAAACCAACTTCTCCACTCTGCACAGGATCTGCGTCTATCATTCACACATATTGCCTGCTCCCACTCATTGTTACAAGCACTTCAAGTTCTCCCTGAAAACTCACCTCTTCAGGCAAGCTTATCAAATTCCATAACCACCCATATTAACTTAATAAGCTTTCCTATCTAACTACACCCCCTTAATAAAGTCCACACATTACTCCACATATCTTCGCTTTATTCACTTTCACATCCTCCTGACCAGAGCTGCCACCAGAAATTGCGGGGCACAGTACAGATGAAACAGGCGCCAAACAAGTAGGTAGGCGTGTGGCGCCAATTGGCCATAAATCTCCAACATTCAGATATATCCTGTTTAGCAACATACTGTATGTGTATTGCCAATCTAATTGCTATGATTGGTATTAAAGTCTTTAATGTGTCTACCTAGGGTCATTCTAGTACTGTGAGCTTAGGAGAGGAACACAGGAAAAACTTGAAAGAAGGTTTGAGAAGTTTGCCAGAAAGTATCTATAAGTTTAGTATCAAAGAGATCATATATAAAGTTCTAACCAAATATGACGTACAGTATATGACTCCTGATAGGGTGCCCAAGTTCATGCTAGAGTCTCCCACACCAAGTGAGTGCTTTAGAGACTATACAGACGCTGGAAACACGTCCCCACCTTCTAGAAAGAAGTGGCTGAACTGTTATATCTTTCCCTGCTCTATGAAATTTATACACCTACCTTCAAATCATGTACTTTTGATTCACATGCTATATCAGCAATGAAATGGACCATAGCCTTTTCCTGGCTTAAGCAGACTGTGGCCGGTCTCTATAGTCCACACTAAATTAGACAGTATAATGATTAACAAAGAGCTAAATGACTTCTTGGCAGACACTCTGTCCAGGATTCTTTTGATGTAGAATCCTTAGATTTCCTTTGGGGGAGAGGCATTGGCCTGATGATTGCACTCCGTTTATATTATATTTCTGCTGAATGTGTTTCCCTTTGTGATAAGACAGCTGTAGCATTTATTGTTTAGGCAGTAGGAGTGCCAAACATTCTCTCTTTGTGTTCATGCTTTTCATTGTTTATTTCCCTTATATTGTAGTTTGAAGTTGTGTAAATCATTATACACTGTATTTAATCATGTACAGAATTTCTTTCTTATTAGGAATAAGATTATATTGGCTCCTTCCCTTTAAGCCAGGGGTTCTCACCGACTGTCTGCAAGTACCACCAACAGGTCATGTTTTGTGGATGTCTTTAATCATGCACAAGTGAGTTAATCAATTTTGCTGGGTCTGTAGTTTTCCCACCTTCTTCCACAGACAGAAATCCTCAAAACATGACCTGGGAAAACTTGAGGGATGAGGTTGAGGGCCACAGCTCTACAGTCATTGCCCTGTTGTTATCCCCACCCTTTACCCAATTATCTTCATTCTAATGCATAAAAAAGTGTTCTAAAAACATAATGTCATACTGCATAGTAATCTGGGCATGTAGCTATAAAGGATAATATATCATACGGGTTGGGTATGGGTGACCGCCGTTTTGGATCCTTCCGGTCACGATACTGACACCGAGATACAGACATACTGACACCGAGTTTAGAATGCCAACGGGGAAGGGGCGGCGAGCGCAAAGAAGCCCTTTGCGGGCTCGGTGGCTCTCTGTGCTCGCCACAGGTTCTATTCCCACTCTATGGTTGTAAATAGTCCCTGCAAGTTGGCAGACCATCGTCTCCTGACTGCCAGTCACATAACTACATCCCTACCATACAACTAGAGAACCATACATGTTACAATTATCAGGCTTTCCTTGAAAAATCTGAATAAAACAGAAAAATAACCCAATGCCAGAGAAGTTTGTATTTTGCAAAGCGTGTGTCACAGCACACCGTATCTCAGAGCTCACTTGCTGGGTCCAGCGGTGCTGGCTCCCTGAGGCTGCTGTGATCCCATGGCAGGAGGGGTCCTTCGCTGCCCACCAGAATGATCTGGCTATGGTCAGGGCTCTCCTCTGGTGTCTGTCTTAGTATCAGGGGGCCACAGCTCCCATAGGGACGCATGTGCCGACCTGTTTAAAATTTAATGGGGCATGTGTGCCAAATGTGGCGTCACATTTGTCACGAGATTTGAATCTTCTCCCTATAAAAGGTAGTCTTTGAGCATTGAACAGTGCCAGAGTATAGGCTCCAATACCTTCCTCCAACGTTATAGTGCTTACCAGTGCTCTACCCGTGAGTCCCGTTCCTGCCTTCCCGTTCCCTACACTGTTATTGCCATCCTAGTGTCTGCAACCCTGACCATGTTTCTGTTCCTGACTTTCCCATCCTCCATTCCGTGTTCTTGCTATACTAGTGTCTGTAACCCTGACCATGTTTCTGTTCCTGACCTTCCCATCATCCGTTCCGTGTTCTTGCCATCCTAGTGTCTGCAACCCTGACTGTGTTTCTGTTCCTGACATTCCCATCCTCCATTCCATGTTTTTGCTATACTAGTGTCTGTAACCCTGACTGTGTTTCTGTTCCTGACCTTCCTATCCTCCGTTCCATGTTTTTGCTATACTAGTGTCTGTAATCCTGACTGTGTTTCTGTTCCTGACCTTCCTATCCTCCGTTCCATGTTTTTGCTATACTAGTGTCTGTAATCCTGACTGTGTTTCTGTTCCTGACCTTCCCATCCTTTATTCCTTGTTTTTGCTATATTAGTGTCTGTAACCCTGACTGTGTTTCTGTTCCTGACCTTCCCATCCTCCGTTCCATGTTTTTGCTATACTAGTGTCTGTAACCCTGACTGTGTTTCTGTTCCTGACCTTCCTATCCTCCGTTCCATGTTTTTGCTATACTAGTGTCTGTAATCCTGACTGTGTTTCTGTTCCTGACCTTCCCATCCTTTATTCCTTGTTTTTGCTATATTAGTGTCTGTAACCCTGACTTTATTCCTGTTCCTGACATTCCTATCCTCCATTCCTTGTTCTTGCAACCCTGACCCTGTTTCTTTTTCTGTTCCTGTATCTAGTTTGTTGTCCATGCGTCCATCCACCTTGTGGCAAATTATCCATGTCAACTGTAGTACATACCAGCTAAGTACTAGGGAACCCAGACAGAGGACCACAACTTGCGTGTTGGGCGCAGTGTAGTCCAAACCTCTGTTGCGGAGCCCTTGGTGAACACCACTCGCCCACTGGACTCCGTGCCTCTGCTCTGGGTCTCATCCAATCTTGAACTATGGGTCAGCATCCATTATATCCTTTATCCATCTGTGAGTTGTGACAGAGTGACAGATAATAGAAATTGATGGAAAATATTAGTGTGGGAAGACGGGGATTTGTGTAAATTACAACAGTAATTAAAGACATCTGCGGCCCAACCCTCTGATTTTACTTTATTTACTTGTTCCATTGAAACACTGTACTCATTGCATGTTCTAGCATAATCACTATGCAACAGGATCCATATACACCTTGACCATACATGTATAAAATTGGAAAGATCCATCAGTTCAGCACTCAATTTAAAGGTCTTGGTAGTGTAATCTCCAGATTACATGTGGAGCTATACTACCAATTGATGTGGGCTAGGACGCTGTGCTGATGGGACTTGTGACTGACTGGCAGACTTCATTAAGGAAAATAGTTTAACCAATGACATAGTTGCTTGGTGAACTCCACCAGACAACTGGATATTAGGTAGCTTCAATTGGCTGATTGAGAACATTGGGAAAACACAGGCAGTGCTGTCATTGACTGTTCCTAAATGAAGTATTGCAACCAGAAGTGAGTTCTTTAGAGGTCCACATACTGTATACCTGTTCTGAACATAGGGACTAATTCACGATTTATGTACACCCAATGCCCTATGTACATCTCTGAAGAGTGTGAGATCTGCACATGTGTGTTAATCAGCTCCTGGTCTCCATGTCTTTGTCAATGAGCACTTACACAGACACTACAATGTGCAGTTTATATTCTGCAAGATCGCTCGCAGTGTCCCTTAAGGTGCAGCTTGATTGACACTATGCAGTCCTTTGTGGGTGTTGCAGCGATGGGTAGTGTTCTCGAAAACGGGGAAGTTTCAGCCCTGTTTTCGAGGTGTGTAGAGCCAGCGTCTGTGACTTTCCATGCAGATTCACTGATCCTGGCAGCGTGAAAACACCAGCCATCCTGAGTAACCTAAGGGATACTCATATGACCGATGTTCACGTAGATGATCTGATGCTGCATATTTGGATACAGCAGTGGATTGCAAAAGTGGGATTCTACTCAAGACGCCTCATGCTGCTTTTACATATTGTAGCAAAGCTGTTGCATACAAAGACTCACCTGCTGTGCTATTGCATCCATCTCTGCCACATATGTTTCTTGGTACACATTAGGCCTCTTAACAGGGGAGTAAGCAGAACTTGTGGGCCCCACTGCAACATATTGAAGGGACCCCTATCCCAATGTTTATAGAGAGACACCTCTCCGCAGCAGTTATTAGTTTTATGCCCTTGTTCATTTTCTGAACCGTAGTAGGTCCCTAGTTTACATTATGTCACATTGTAGAGCTGCCAGTACACATTATGCCATGCAGTCAGGGCCAGCAACAGAAATCTTGGGACCTCATGCAGCGATAGTCTGGTGCCCCCTCAGATATATATATATATATATATATATATATATATATACACTCTATATATATATATATATATATATATATATGCAATCGAATTTGCTGCACTATATGTGTAGGCGTTAATAAATAAATATATATAAATATGTATAAATATGTACATCTCTCCTTCCGCCTACACACCCCACAGTTTGTCTCCACCCAATGACTCCATGCTGTATTCCCAGCTTCCCCACCCCATCCTAAAGCAGGGAGAGACGCATATGTGCTGCATTCCCTTGTATCCAGACCCGAACACCACACAGAAGGAACCATGCAGCCCTCACACCCCACTAGAAGAGGCCGGCGCAGGGCACAGGAATCCTGCAACAGAGCTGGACCTGGAAGAGCGGGCGCACCCTCACGCCGCACAGTCACTGTGTGTGAGAGGCTCCTGTCACTCTGAAGCTGTGCCCACACCTCCTACAGCTTGCTGCTCTATTTGGACAAGATGGCTTACATCCCTGCTGGGCACAAAGCAGCATATCCTTGGGGCCCATTTCACCCCGAGTCGTCGGCCCTGCACACAGTATCCACAATTACCATTATGACAGTGTCCCCAGTTCATATTATGCCACATTACAGTGCCCCATGTTCATACTGTGCCGCATTAGAGTGCCCTCCAGTTTAAGTTATGCACCTTTACAGTGCCCCAATTTATATTATGCCTCACTATAGTGCCTCCATTTCATATTGCGCCACATTACAGTGCCCAAGTTCTTATTATGTAACATTATAGCGCCCTCCACATTACAATGAGCAGATCAGATTAAAAGACATTACAGTGCTACGGTGCCCTTCAGTTCATATTGTGCCTCATTACAATGGCATCCAGTTCATATTGTGCCACATTACAGTGGCATCCAGTTCATATTGTGCCACATTACAGTTCCCCCTTACCATTATAACATCCACTACACACACCTCTTACCAGGCCCGCTATCATGGGGTGCTGCGGGCACAGCTTTCCCGGGCCCTGCCTCTCTAACAGAGAGGAGAGGGCCCGGGAAGTTCATGCCGCCATCTAGCCACTGCGATGCTCCGCCCACTTTCCCTTCTGGCACTGTCAAAGGAGGGGAAGAGGATGCTGCAAGCTTCTTATGTAAACGTCACTCCAAAAATGGCCGCCGCCATAGTATCCTCTAGTAACTTTAATAACTGTCTCCTCTGAGGCGGTGGCCATTTTGGCAGAGACTTTTCAATAGAAGCTTGCAACGTACCCTCCCCCTCCTGTGACAGTGCCAGATCTCGGTCATGAAAAGGGGGCAAAGCTACATGAACCAGAGGCTGCTACAGCTGCTACAGGCTGCTACAGCTACGGCTAGCCTGTGATAGGTAAGTGGAGGGACAGTGAGTGGGAGAAAGAAAGTGTGTGTGTGTATATATATATATATATATATTTATTTATTTTTTTTTGGGGGGGGGGAGGCCCTGCCTATTTTGTGAGTCCCGGGCCACAGAATTTCTGATGGCCCCCCTCCTCTCATTGAATATGTAATGTCACACAATTCAGGCTGGGTAATAGATCAGACCCAACTGCTTATCAGGCAAATGTGGGAAATTGGTATGCAACTTTATAAACTGAGTCCAGGCCCCCCTAAGCCTCAGGGCCCCATAGTCACTCCTTGCATCCACTATCATTATGCCCATGCCTCTTAATAACAGTTACAAAGCCCAACAAAAACAACAACTACAAAAAACATTGTTTCTTTGCCAAGGGTATTTGAACAAATTTCAGGTATTTTGGAATTTGAATTGGCTCTAGTTCTACAGATAATGCATACCCTCAATTAATAGGGAACTAAGCCATAATGAATGCATTTGGGAATCTAATGGAACATTCTAGAAGATGAGACGTGATCATTCTAGAATATTCCACCTCTGTGTGTAAGTGCTCGGCCACTGACAGTTGAGTGGTTTGCGTTGTCTATTGTGTTTTTCTTGATTCTCGATTGTGTACAGTATCTCACAAATTAGAGCTAATCTAGCAAAGCCAATGTCATATTTGGACTCATCATCACAAAGTTACCCCAAACTAGCTCTAATATGACCATCAATAAAATTACCAAACTCTTTTTCTAGTTCCACTACCTATCCAATATGTGTCATGATATGCTAGAACTTTGATATAATTGCTCTTGCTGTCTGTAAAAGCTGTGTACTACAGGTATGGCTCAGCCCTGCCAAATAGCATAGCAATGATCATGTTCCATTTCAGATTGAATTCATTTAGTGTAGGACTGGTCAGAAATGGAAGATTTTGGCACAAATTTGTTAGCTTAATACAAAAGGCAAGAAGTGGAACATTGCCTGTTTTAATATTGCAATAGAGTGCCCCTTGTAATACAGAGTGCATCTTGAATTAGCAAGGCTAGCATTAATAATGTCTTGGGTGAGAGTGGAGGAATAGTTTTTACCGCATCAATACATGTTGGAGGAATGTAATAACCTCAGAGTTTACTTATAAGTAGCCGCAAATGCATACGCTTTTACATTCCAGCCTGGGCATAGATTTACAGTGCTAAGGGGCATATTAAGCACAATCCGCATCTCAGATGCAGATGAGTTGTGATAAATTCGCCCAACAATGCATTATGATAATTGAATACATTGCAAGAATGTATCAATTATTGCATGCAGGGACAGGGAATCCACTTACCGCAATTCTCAGGGTATTTGTTGTGAAAAATACTGATATTCTACCATGCATGTGCCACCACTGCCGTGTACCCCCAGTGACTCCCCACCCCTGCTGCCACTGGGTATTCCCCACGACCCCCTCCCTCCACTTACACTTACCAGTCAGGACCGATGTTCAATGATCCGAGGGGGGCAGCGGGCCATTTGATCCTTTGCTCTGCTGTGACTCCCTGGTACGGAAAAGTGAGATGCCGGCTTCACAGAATCACTTTATTGCAGCGGGGGTCACAGCAGGAGCACAGCCGGATCACCGATTACGAGTTCCTGGGTACAGGTATGTATTACTTTATTTAAATATTTTTTTTCACAGTGATCAGCCTGTATATCTATCATACACAGATGGCTGATAACAGGGGCCAGATCCCAGCTAAGCCTTCACTGCCAGCAGCCAGAGAAGACTGTGCAGGAGTCAGGGAGCCAGAGGAAAGCCCTGACAACGCTATCCAGAGATAGCGTTATTATCACAGGGCTCCCTCCGGTATTTAACATTTTTGTTAATTCAGCCAGATCACATTTTCCGTTAAAACTCAAGTATGGAAAATGTGATCTGCTTACTAAATAAATGTGAATTTAAGGGCTTGGAGGAGAATGTTGAGAATTCTCCTACAATTGCCCATTATTACATTCATTCAGGTGATTCTAAAATAATGTGAAAAGGGCGTGAAAACACTCTTTTTCACATTTTTTTAATAAAAATAATTTTTTTTTTTTGCTGAATCAGGCAATAATCAGATATTAAATATAACCCATGGACTCTTATTTTACGACTCATTACACTGTATGTACTTTCCCTATTTAAGGTTAGGACCTTCGTATTAGGATCATCACATTAGTAACTTCAAATGTGTGCAACTAAAGCAGGTTTCTTAGTACGGAGATATATATATATATATATATATTTATATACATCAGTGTTTGTGAAATGGAAACTAAACTTTCTTTGAAGGCTATTCGGCTCTTTCTCTCTATGCAATAATAATCATATCACATCTGCTACATTACTCATCCGTGGAAATGAAACAAGCTTCCCAGTAAGTCTCTCCTTTATATAGAATTTCTTTATCGTGCTGTTTACACGCAGTCATTTCCACCTTATTTTCTGTGTCACTTAACCTTCATGTCTGTAATTCTTGGTACTGTGAGAGCTTTTTTATGCAGCGATAATTGTAACACATGATTCTATCACTTATCTTAGTTGTCATGCTGTATTGATGCTGTATGATGTTCTTACTTGTATGCTTTGTATCCCAATCAATACTCCAATAAAATGAGCTCATAAAATTGTGTTGCTAGAAAGGGTTTTGATGTCATGGTATCACATTTCCATAGCTTCTGTTTAATTCTAGATGACTGACACTTATTAACTTATAGCACTTAGAAACAAATCTATAATGTGTAAATTCTACTTCTATTTTATTGCAAACATTTATGTTTTGTGATATATTATAATGAAAACTGAGTTGAAAATGAAAGTAATGCTCCCAAAATATTGGTATCTGGGAAGTATGTTTGTTTTACTGTTCTGGCAGAGCCGGATTATCCTAGGGGCAACAAGGGTGCTCCCACACACTGCGGTATAAATGAGCAGTTTCCCTCAGCAGTCACTGAGGAGCTCCGTGTACAGAGTGTACACGGAGCTCCTCGGCGGCTGCTGACAGAGACTGCTCTGATTTAAAATGCTGTCTGTGGGGGCCCCTAATGTGTAACTCCGTAACGCACGCCAGCGTCTCAGTCAGTGTTTCGCGGGATTTCACTTCACTACCCCGCGAGACACTGACTGAGTCGCCGGCGTGCGCTGCTGTGAAGCTGCTGCTCCATATGTGGGTGAGTATGTGAGAGATTGTATGTGTGTGTGTGAGTGAGTGAGTGAGTGAGTGAGTGAGTGTGTGTACTGTATGTGTGCGAGTGCCCACCGACCAGCCTGCACACGGGGGGAAGGGGTTTCTTTGGTCGCAATTTTTAGTGATGGGGGCCCCCACACGTTCGTTGCCCGGGGCCCCCACCAGCCTTAATCCGGCCCTGTGTTAAGGTCACACACAAACACACACACACTCTATATATACTCTACAGTGCTTTCTTTCTATGAAAAAAGATACTCAGGGAAATGGTGTAGTGTAGGTCCTATCCGTTTGATAGATAGGCAGTGTCTAGTTAGACAGTCAATAGATAGACACCATATATTAGACAGACATTTGGTCGACAGGGTCAAAAGGTCGACATGGAAAAGGTCAACAGGTCAAAAGGTCGACATGGTCAAAAGGTCGACATAAAAAAGATAGACACATGTTTTCTTTTAATGTAACATGTTTTTGGATTATTTCATACTTTATCCATGTCGGCATAGAGTTGGTTATAAACCTTGTGGCGAGCGCAGCGAGCCACCGTGCCCGAAGCGTGGCGAGCGAAGCGAGCCCCGCGAGGTTATGCCTTTCTACAATTGGGGGTCCCAGATGACAAAACTATCCACACAAACCACAAAAATGCAAAAAACATGGTGTCTACCTGTTTCATGTCGACAATTTCCATGTCGACCTTTTGACCCTGTAGACCTTTTGACCCTGTCGACCTAATGTCTGTCTAACATATGGTGTCTATCTATTGACTGTCTAACTAGACACTATCTACCTTTCATACCGGAACCGTGTTGTTGGCAGTGACATTCAGCATACGGTCGACAACACTTAGGTCCACAGACATTAGGTCAACCACTATTGGTCAACATGCATTAGGTCAACATGGTCATTAGGTCGACATGTACTATGTCGATATGGAAAAAGGTCTACATGAGTTTTTCACATTTTGTTCCATTTTTTTGAAATTTTTCATACTTTACGATCCACGTGGACTACGATTGGGAATAGTAACCGAGGGGACACGGTGCACTAATTGGGGTTCCCCGTCACTTTGCGAAGAAAACGACAGCAAAAAAGTTAAAACACTCATGTCAACCTTTTTTCATGTCGACATAGTGACCATGTCAACCTAATGCATGTCGACCAATAGTGGTCGGCCTAATGACTGTCCACCTAAGTGTGGTCGACCTAATGACCCATACCCGTGACATTCAGTAAGTTTCCTTATTTTTAATTGATGACTATAAAAATTGTAACTCCGCAGATGGATGTATAGTTTCCTTATGATATCTTGGAGGATTTTGTTTATGTATCCTTATCTTTAGTTATTACTGTATGTTCCGCTTACAGGAAGGTGATTTCCCTGTAGCTGCAATGTTCCCAGGTGTACTGATATTTTTTTCACTTTTTATTATTGGCAGGTATCAGGAGTGTGCTAAGATTGGGACCCAAGTGTTTACAAAGTCTTAAGGTGGGTACACACTAATAGATATATCTGCAGAATAATTGATCTGCAGATATATCTATGGACGGATCGGGCAGTGTGCTGTGCATACACACAGTCCGATCCGTCGGGGACTGACGTCATGAACTGGGCGAGCGTGTACACACGCCCGCCCAGTTCAGCTGTCAATCACCGCCGGCCGCCACAGCATGTGTACGGGCGGTCGGCAGACCGCCCCGTACACACACAGCAACGCGCCAATATATCGGTAGATATATTGGCCGTCGACTGTGCTGCGCGGCCGACGCGATACGTCTGTGAACGACGGAGTTCACAGACGTATCGGCCATACACACTGGCCGACGGTCCCGCGATATATCGGCCGTTCAAGAGAACGGCCGATATATCGACCAGTGTGTACGGGCCTTTAGGACTTGATTCAGAGATTGACACTATTTCATTTAATGTGCAGATCTGGGGATGCAATGTCACTTGCAGTGCCCCAAGCTCCACCTCATGATAAACATGCTGCTGGCATTTGGAGGTAGTGACATGTCCGTCCTGTTTTCTAGTCATGCTGAAGCCAGTGGCTGGCCCTGGCAGCGTTAATTCACCCTACATCCTGAGTAATCTGAGTGTTTCTAAAATGTCCATTGGTCATGCAGATGATCCGTTGCTGCACTCTCAGACTCAAGGGGGAATTCAAATGTTTGAAAAGTTGGTTGGGTGTCTGTTTTTTCCTGTCTGTTAGATAGGAAAAAACAGACAGCCAACTAATTTTTCAAACATCTGAATTCCTCCCTTAGAGTTTCAAGTCTTCTTGACATACTGTATTGAGGAGAAGTTCCGTTTGTGCTTGGGAACTTCTCCAATTGGAGTCTAAGGGGCCGTACTGACTGGGAGATTTCAGCAGAGATGTGTGCTGAGCGGTCTAGCACAGACCGCTCAGCACACATCTCTCCCCCCGCTCAGCACAGCGCGATGTGCTGAGCGAGGGGACAGACGGACACGGGGGCCGCTCATTTCACCCAGCGGTGACCGAGCATTGCTGTCGAGGGCTTCACTACACACAGAGCAATGTTCAGCTAATTTCTAAGCAATCTAGTCAGATTGCTTAGAAATGAGCTGAACATCGCTCCGTGTGTACCTCCCTTTAGCTACACCGGTCTATACCTTCTTGCCTAAAAACGGGATGCTAAGTATCACATGGATCTGAGTTTGGGTTGTGCTGATGCCAGTACCTGAGTTAATGCTGCTGATAAGTTCCAAGAGGAAATAATGCAAAGACATAACATTGATGCTGCAGAGAGCTGGGAATGGTAAGGTCATATATGCATCCAGAGTATTGCTGTTACATGTGAGTAAAGCAGTGTGAGTGAGTGTGCTCACTCTGGGCCTGATTCTGAGCAGCTTCCTAGATGGCCGTAAGTAGGGATTTTTAGCAAACTGCTCATAGGCAGAGCTGAATTTAGGCATTTTTTGTATATCTCAGGTGAGATGTTTTCTGGATCTCTCCTTGAGTGAAAAGAGAAAATGCAGGTGCACACCTCCTAATCAGAATAATTATAATAAACTCTGCAATATAACATAGAGTAAACCTGAGGTGCTTAGCATAATTTTGGCTTAAATATAACCAGACAAAATCTTGCCTAGGGCACAAAATTGGTCAGTTTTATGATTATCACACTGCACTGTATTCAGTGTACTGTGTGAGAAAGCTACATCTCCCTTTGATGCAGTGCATTGCTTGTGGGGTAACCGCCGGCAGCTCTGCTCTTGCGCTGCCTGCCTGAGCAGAGATCGTCTGGGGGGAGGAGGGAAGAGGCAGCCGGCAGCACTGCCCACCCAACTGAGCTAAGGCTGCAGCGTGAGAGAGTGCCGGAACTACTGTAGAGGCTCAGCTGGCTAACAGTAATAAATGTGCCGCTCCGATTGAGCGGGCGCCAGCTAGGCAACTCACAGCTTCACACATTTAAACCAGTAGCGGGAAGGAGCGCTGGAGCAGAGAGGCTGCCCACATACTGCAGTGCCAGTGCAGACTGCTTAGGCTGCCACTGAGGATGAGGGAGTGGATGAGGAGCCAGCTTCCACTTTTTTGCAAGTTACTGTATGCCACATAACTTTGCCTTCACTTCATACCAGGTAAGTTTTGGGTTTTTTTTTTTTAGTGTGGGCAATGAATATGTTTTATTATTCTCCAGTGGGGGCATTGTGGTTTATTATGTTACTGTGGTGGGCAATGTGTGTGTTTTCTGTCCTGTGTGGGACAGTGTGGGGTTGACTATGAGTGATATACAACCGCTCCATCTCTGCGTCTCTTTGCCGGTCACATATCTGCGACTTGATGCAAATGCTGCTACATAGCCCTTCCCTAAGTACTAATGTGGGCATTATGTGTAAGGACAAGCCTACTTTCCGAGGGAGGGTGCTTAAAAAAATGGCCCACAAATGATGTTTAAAAAATCCAAATGGCCCTTGGCTGGAAAAAAGTTCCCCATCCCTGTAGTAGACCATCAGTCCACTTTACAATCCTTTAATCTGTGCATTGTAAAGTGGGGGATGGGACTGCAATGACGCAATCTCCATGCCCCCGCTCCGCCCGCAAATACCAATGACCTGCCCCTGTTGAGCCGACCTGACTGCCTCCACCTGTAGGGGGCAGCCAGAAAGTCAGCAAGTATGGCCTGAGGTGAGAGAGATTGAGGATTCCACAGAGAGTAGTGTGACGGGGAAATACGCCATCACCATCCACCAGGCAAACAGACTGCTAGAACAGCATTCACATTGTAATTGGTGCTTTTGGAAATGACTTGTCAATAGGATCTAATGTTGGCCATACAGCAGGTCAATATCGTGTACGAATACATGATATTGATGCCTCGGACGTTGCATCATGTGCACATCTTGCATGTTTTGTGTACGATTACAATGCGATGCGCTGTCGTACGGGTCGAATGTCGCATCCTCTGATACGTGCAGCCCATATTATCCGTCGTAATCGTATGTACGTTGCACCATGGAGGTGATTCCGACTTGATTGTAGCTGTGCAAAATTTAGCACAGCTACGATCAGGAACACAGACATGTGGGGGGACGCCCAGCAGCGGCCTAGCCCGCCCCGCATGTCAGTCCCTGTCCCTGCACAGCGGCGATGCTTTTGCACTTCAGGAGTAGCTCCCAGCCAGCGCAGCTTTTGCGTGCTGGCTGGGAGCTATTCGTCGCTGCCGGGGTCGCAACCTGCATTGGCCGGACCGCGCTCACAGAAGGGCGTGCCGCCTCCTCCTGTCCAGCGACCGCCTCTGCTTGTCAATCAGGCAGAGGCAATCGCTAGGCAACAACAGCCGTCGGATGTCAGACATGCGCCGGCGCATGCGCAGTTCTAACCTGATTGCTGCACTTTGAAGAACTGCAGCGAGCGATCAGGTCAGAATGACCCCCTATGTTTTAGGCATATACTGTGCATCGAATGATTTGGAGTGACATTTCCCTGGATTTGCTTTTTTTTTAGTGAGGCACACACAGTGGTGCAAGTAGAAAAAAATGTCTTATAGGTACTGTGTGCGCACGCGCGTCCATAAAATGGGTGTGGCCAAATGCCATATGAGGCGTGGCCAGTGAAAATGGGGGCGTGATACACATATGGGGGGGCCAGATACACACATGACCCCACTAGTGCCAGATACACGTTGCCCCACAGTGCCAGATATACATTGCCCCAGAGTGCCAGATACACAAATGCCCCCACAGTGCCAGATACACAAATGCCCCCACAGTGCCAGATATACATTACCCCACAGTGCCAGACACACAAATGCCCCCACAGTGCCAGATACACAAATGCCCCCACAGTGCCAGATACACAAATGCCCCCACAGTGCCAGATATACATTGCCCCAAAGTGTCAGATACACATTGCCCCACAGTGTCAGATACACATTGCCCCACAGTACCAGGTACACATTGCCCCACAGTACCAGATACACAAATGCCCCCACAGTGGCAGATATACATTGCTCCACAGTGTCAGATACACAAACGCCCCCACAGTGCCAGATACACAAATGCCCCCACAGTGGCAGATATACATTGCTCCACACTGTCAGATACACAAACGCCCCCACAGTGCCAGATATACATTGCCCCACAGTGCCAGATATACAGTGCCCCCTGCTCACCGCTGCCTGTTTGTGCTGTGTGAGGGGAGGAGAGCGCAGCGCCTCTCTTGCCCCTCAATGCTTGTGAAATCCGGTCTCTGCAGCTCCGGCGGTGGGTATCTCAAATGAGGCGCCGGTTCGTTAGCCAATCAGAGCTCGCGGACCGGCAGCCAATCAGGAGCCGTGGCTGCCAGTCCGCGAGCTCTGATTGCATAGCAAACCAGTGCCTTATTGAGATCACCCCCCGCCGCAGCAGCCGCCGGAGTGGAGACCGAACATCACTGAGAATTGAGGGGTAGGAGAGACGCTGCACTCTCCTCCCCTGACATAGCAGCCAGCGGCAGTGCTGCTGTAACCGGTGAGCGACACAGTGAACGGCGGCCCGGTGGTTGTGGGTACGGCGTACCCGCGGCGTACCCACGGCGTACCCACGGCTAAATTCTTAATGGTACACCGTACTCGACCACTTGCACCGCTGGGCACACAAAGGATTGTTTAACGACGGGTCGTCAGCACATCGTTTGTCACTCATGAGGCCGGGACTGCCAGGGAGCCTCCCGGGGAGATCAAGGGAAATCGTGAGAAGACTCTCATCAGATGCAGGTCGTCCTAATTATATGTGCTGCTGGGACAAGAAGAGGGGCATTCTTTCCCCTGCCGGGCAAGCATTGGCCCAAATAATTAGTTCCTCCCATTTGCACACCTGCCCTTATGCTGAGGAAGCAATGGAGTCCAAAGTAAAATTGCTTACCACACAAGGGGGGAGATCAAGCTCTCTAAAGAAAACAGATCTAAAAGTTGCTCATTGCAAGCAATTAGCTTCCAGCTGTCATTTTACGGCATGTACTACATCTGGGGGCACTCCAGTGGCTGTTAAACTACACACAACAGCATGCCCTGTCTCAGTTTTAGCATGCCCTAAATGCTGACAATGCTGGGATGTGTAGTTCAACAACAGCTGGAGTGGCACAGGTTGCCTACACCTCTACTAGATATTTGATATTTAGAAGCGGGTTGCTATGGGGAACTTCTCCACTTGTCATCTTTAGAAGGTTGATACATCTCCCCCAAGATGTTACATTGTATATGATGTCTGTCATTGGGTAGAAATGGTTTCCCATATATTTATAATTGTTGCAGAGAACACATTTATATAGGACAACATTGTATATCAGCTGATCTATAATAGTATTTCTATGTTCCACCAGTTTTTGTTAAGCCCCAAATCCTGAGGTTAATGACACAAAACTATAAACTTCTATGTACTTTTAAAAACTTTATTCTACCTTTCACTATGTTGCCTGAAGCAATGCGGTTTGGTTAGGGAGTGACTAGGCACCAAGGAGGAGATGTCACTTCTAGTAACGGAATGAGAGATGAGTCTGTTTCTTATTGAGTTTTCACACAAACCTTTCTCAGCAATGCTCTATACAACAATGTTGATCTTATGCCTGTACATATTATTATAATTACTGAATTCCCTTCTCTCTCCTGATTCCCTCAATAAGTCATCAATCAATGTCTGTGGGCAAAAAGTAGAAAATCAATGAAATAAGAGAATCTATCTCAGTTTTATGTGCTGAATAATCTTGTACAGTGTCATCATATTGTTAGTGTATAAGGATTGTATTAGGAATGTGTCATCCTGCATCATACTGTATTTAAATTATATCACTGTTTACAGTATTTCTTCTTTGAAGTGTGTGTGTATGTAGCAGGAAATTATTCACACTGGGCAGTCTTTATACTGCACTGTATTGATCAGAGGGTGAAGCCCTACTAGTGAGAACAGAATATTTTACTTTATAGTAAATAGCACAATAGGAATGTTTTGTGGAATATTTTACAGTAATAAAATATGTAATCCTTGTGTGTCAATGTAATTTATAGTTTACTAGCTGAATACCCGTGCTTCTCTACGGAATTGAAAGAATAATGCCAATCTGTGCCAGGCCGCACCTCTGGGCTTCCTCGAATTGATGCTGTCAATATGCTGGTGCTGAGGAGAATAATCCGCCTCCTTCTCTGCCCTGTGCCGCCTCTGATGCTGCCCTGCTCAGTGCTGTAAATGCTGGGACGACAGTCCAAGCTACGCCCACTGTATGTTAAATATGTTAGGTTTGCAGGCTGACTCTATGTCAAAGGGCCTTAGGTCTCCTTGCTTAGCTTTTAAACTAAAGTATGCCTCTGCCCCCACCCTGGTGCTAGGGGTGTCTTACCCATACTGTACTTGCCTACTTTTGAAAAAGCATTTCAGGGAGATGTGATAGTAACACCTATCAGTGCGGATGTGTACTGCTACATCTGAGAGGTGTGTCATAAAAATGACTTACATCCAAATGTAAATGAGCCACAAAAATTAGTAAGATCTACTTGCTGATTGTTGTGCTTTACAAGAGGTTCCATATACTGTAAGTGGCCACAAGAAACTTTATTTAAAATGCATGTAGCCATAGGGATCATTGTGCCTTTGTTATAACCAATGCAAGGAAATGGCCTCAGCTTCATTTTTGAAATTCAAGATGGCTGCCCCGCCCCCTCCGGCTGACTTATATAAGTCAGCACGAGGCAGTGGTGTCAGTCCGACGGCGGAGGAGGAGCGGAGAAGAGCTCCTGAAGACAGAAGAAGCCGGAAGTCCTGGATGGGCTGCGGCTATGCAAAAGAGCTTAACAGCCACCGCCCACCAGGTGAAGACGCTGGAAGCCCTGGGGAAGGCGGCAGCCATGCGAAAGAGCTTAAAGGCTGCCACCCCCCAGGTGAAGATGACGGAAGCCCTGGGAAGGTGGCGGCCATGCAAAAGAGCTTAAAGGCCGACGCCTCCCAGGTGAAAACGCCGGAGGAAGACGCTGGAAGCCCTGGGGAGGCGGTGGCAATGCAAAAGAGCTTAAAGGCCACCGCCCCCAAGTGAAAACCCTGACTAATAAACTTTTTTTAAAGATGGTGTGGGGTTTTAATTTTAATATTTTCTTTACAAGTGGACTACAGGTGCCAGCGGGCCCATTTTGTCCAGGCATGCTGGCCCTTGTGGTTCTCCAAGTGCCAGCATACTGGGGCAGGCTTGCTGGGACCTGTAGGCCACCTGTAAAGAACAATATTAACAATGAACCCCGCACCCACCACCACCAGGGGTGCGGGGCATAGCACTGGGCTATCAGCCCAGCGCTGGTTATTGCTCGAGAGGGGTTTTAGCAATGTATAGGGGACTACACCTTTTTCCCCCCACTCTATGAGGGGTGGAGGAGGAGGATGGTTAGCTGGCAGTGCCTCCCCAGCCACTGACCTCACCGCGCACCACTGAACTGCACGCGCTATCTCTCTGCATGCTGGTCAAGCAGAGTGCTGGGAGGCGGATTTGCTCGGCAAAGATTTCAGGTTGTTGGACCGGCCCATCTGGCCATCAGCCCTACTGGCATTTGCCAGAAGTGCCCAATAGCCAGTCTGGCTGTGCCCCTATACCCACGGATGTCATAAAGCCTCCCAGTGCTTGATAACTTGGGGTTGTACATATTTGGAAGGATGGTGCTCATCTTTTTGTGTCTCTCCCTGCATAGAAGCTCAAGTCCCATGCTTATGAGGCCAGACGGGATAACCCAATGCTGTGGGTTCTGTGTCACAGTGTTACAAGCACAGCCTGTCCAGCATGGTTACAATGTATACTTCAGAGGAACCCCAGACTCTTTGGGGGACATGTACTAAGCAGTGATAAAAGGGGAGAAGTGAGCCAGTGGAGAAGTTGCTCATGGCAACCAATAAGATACTCTGTATGTTTAATGCTGATTGGTTGCCATGGGCAACTTCTCCACTTGCTCACTTCTCCACTTTTATCACCGCTTAGTACATGTCCCCCTTGTTATAGTGGTAAACATGACAGGATAACTAGCAGTGGTGCAGGTTTTAGATTTTACAGTGTGCTTATGCTATATTGTTTGACAATTCAATTTTTGTGTTTTATTTACCTTCCTTAATAAGCAATAAAAACCAGCTGTTAGTAAAGTTAAAAATGACTGCTACACAATGTCAGGCAGGAGCATGAAGGGCCCACCGGGGGTATGCAGTGGTAGGGGCCCATGATTAGAGGTGTGTGCAGCCTACAAAGGTGGTGTGGCCAGCCACCACAGAGGTTTGGCTAACCATTATAGAGTACCTGGTCTGGACTCCTTGATAATTTATATAGTAAATAATGCTAGTGCATGCATGATAATGTGCCAGGTTAATGACAACAATGTACTGTAGAGAATACATCATAATCCTGAGCAGTATAAGGTAACATATGTATAATCAGGGCCGAAACTAGGGTATCTGTCACCCGGGGCAAGGCAGTCATTTGGCATAATATATAATTCAAGTGCACAGTCTAGAACCTGATCCCTAGAGGAGAAGGGGCCCCCAGGCAGTGGGGCCTACCGATGATTTCCCCTGTACCCCTGTGGGCCAGTCCGAGCCTGTATATTTTATATGCTCAGAAATAAAATGATTGCAATGAATCAATGATAGAACAAAAAGCTCATAGGGAAGAACTAATATAAAACAATAGGACTATTATTTCTAAGTCATCTAAAAAAACCAGATCTTATTATACAGAGCATAGAGGATAATTTAGAAGAGCTTCTTCTATATTATCTTAAATAAAGAACCTACAAATGTATATCCAAAAATAAGTACAATAATGAATGAAGTCTAGAATTGTTTATTCTTGAATTTTACAACTCTTCATATCAGATTAGGAAACCAATACACAAACATCATATTCTGCAACATGATTTTTATTTTATATAAATCTTACAAAGATAAAACATGTATTCTTAAAAAAGAAAAGAAAAGAAGACTGCTGCTATTTTTGAATCTAGATCTTGTTTTAAATATAATAAGAATATGTATACACAGGTGTGCCAGAATGTTTTTAATTTGGGGGGAAGTGTGTGGGGGGGGAGGGCAATATATAATTTCAATTGAAGGACAAGTGCATCCCTGTGATGTATAAGATTAAGGGATTGTTTTGTCGATCACTTTACTTTACATAGCGGACCCACTGTACATGCGTAGTAGACAGTGCATGCACCAGTGTTATCTCCCAGTAAATGATGTTATATGTAGCGAATAGCTATATAAATACACATGTCCTGGCGCCTGTACTTGTACAACATATGAATACATTCAATAAAATTAGTAGATTTAAATTTCACATAACAGGAGAGGTGCTTGATGTAAATATGTTCAGGCAATGGGCGGTATCCTATTATCCGATGATGGCTCTGTTATCCTGCAATGCCGACATTTATCGGGTATTATGCTTTGGGTGCCTAAGCATAATCAGCGCTAAGGGGCCGCCGGAGCCCCGATCCCATGTCTTTTCGTGCGATTGTGGGTCCAATTTCGGCCACTATAATGAATAATGACTGATGGTTATTGAATGCCGTGATAATAAATATCAGTCATTAATCGCGATATCTGTCCAAAATCGAATAGGATACCGCCCATACACTGAGTGTGTCGGGGACGTGTCATGGGCATGTAGGTAGATTTGTGGACATTGCAGAGTTGTGCATATGGAAAGATCCATCTGATTTTGAATGGATCTCCTGCCTGCTGATAGTAGTGACTGCTGCTTGAACAAGTAGACGGTTAGGGTTGACGTGGCCGCACTTGCAGATGATTTGCATACAACTCTCTATCACTCTCATGGACGCCAGTTTCTAACGAGAACCAGAACTGAGAGACACAGCTCCACACAAGCTTTTATTTCTGCAATTCTTATCACGGAACAGAATATAATAATTGTCAAACATTCGGCCAATCTCATCATATGTTTCTACACTTTCTACATTTCCAAGCTCTAAAAACTATGTTAAAGTTGTAATTAAACAGTCAATGACTTTCTGGAATATGGTGGACTATGCACATTGTAACAAAAACCCACAGAGGTAATTCTCACAAATCAGCATAAAATATTAGGACCCAGATGTATGAGGTTCCAATTCTCTGTCTTGAGGATTTAAAGCAGCAAAACCGTCTGTCTTTTGTCTTGATTCTAATTGGTACTTTAAATCTAGGACCATCGCGCCGGAATTGTGCCAGGACTAGAAAATAAATATCCTATTAACTTTGAGTCTGTGGTTTACATTAGCTGAGTCGCTTATTCGGGGTGCAGTCAACTTGTCGATATCACAATGTAGATAGTTATGATGTAAACATTGTTGAAATGTCGACACGGAATATGTTAGCATATCCAAAATGTTCAAAGTGCCAACATCTTAAATATCGACAAGTGAAATGTCTTCATTATGATGGACCGGATGGCGAGGGTTAGGATTAAGCTGTGGGAGGGTTAGGAACTAGTGAGATGGTTAGGGACACCATGCAAGATCAACCTGATGACACCGCCAGACACGGAAGACATTGCTGGAGGTAATAGACTACCAGTGATGTTTTATTGACATTCTAGTCATGTCGACATTTCACCATGATGAATGTCGCTATGCCAAGCATGTTCACATGCTGCATTTTGGTATTATCACCATGACAACATGATGAATGTCAACAAAATACACCACAACCTGCTGGATCTGCAATAAAAAATAAGCTTACATTTCCAACAAATTGCATTTTGTCCTCTTCTGTACTACTGTATATTACCAACCGCATCCGTTCAGTTGTATGTCAGTGAACATTTATTTATCTACAAAGTTATATTATTACTCTTAGTGGCTATGGTGATATTGCAATGTTTTGTCTTCCCCTTGGAATGATGTCAGGGCAGATCAGTGTGAACAGTGAATCCTACAGGTTGCACGCTCATTTAACAATAAAAATCTTTATGTTTTGCATATATTAGGGAAAAATGGTTACCATAGCAACAAAACACCTGAGTATGGAAGCTAGATCACCGTGAAAGGGAAAAAGAGACGGAAACAGACTTTTGGGATAAAATTGCTTGTTACATCCTGCTCCCTGGCAAGTCCTAAATAAACATGCAATGTTGCACATTCTTATGTGAAATCAGACTGCTTCAGTTTGGATTCATCACAATTCTTGAAAAGGATGTGAGCATGTAGTTCTATCTAGTACAAATATATTGAGCATAGTTAGCCCACATTAATTGCCCATCATTAAATTATCATTAGACTTTCAAATTGTTAAAGGCAGAACATAGCAAATGATCTTATTGGCATTTTTTATATAATATAGCAGATTTTTCTGAAATGTACACTTTCGGCACTGTGGCTGCTATATCACTCTTTAGCGGAAACTTAACTGTAAGTGATGGCAGCAAAGTTTCTAAGTAACGTTCGGGTGAGGCAATTCATGGTCAGCAACATTGCCAATTGTCCATTGCACCACAAAGGGGATGCGGTCAATGGGGGTAATTCAGACCCGAACGCTGCTGTGCGCTTTCACACAGCAGGCAATCGGGTCTTAACTGCACATGCGTATGCACCCCAATGCGCAGGCATGTTGGTCCGCAGCGACGGGGAGCGCCGGGATGGTTAGAACTTTTGTTTGTTCAGCTCTCTGGCCTCTGCACATGCGATCACACCCCTGCACAGCGAATTTCCCCTCCCCCTGTAGGCTGCGACTGCCTGATCGCAGGGATGCAAAAAATGCACCCTAGCGATCAGGTATGAATTAGGGAGGCCAATCCCGGGATCGGGATCGGCGGGATCCCGGGATTTGGGCCCAAAAATGCCGGGATTTGAATCCCGGGATTGGAGCTTCCAATCCCGGGATTCAAGGGATTACAGTGCGCATGTGCGGGAGGGTGGGTGTAAGTAATGACACTTACTATTAGGCGGGCGGCCGCGGCAGCCATGGACTCACTGAACGCGGGAGCACTTCAAATGTAGCGCCGGCCGCCAGCCAATCAGAGCTGGCGGCTCGGCAGCCAATCAGGGAAGCTGCCGCAGCAGCGGCAGCCAATCAGGAGCCACTGCTGCAACCGCTTCCCTGATTGGTCGCCGGTCCGCCAGCTCTGGTTGGCTGGAGGCCGGCGCTCCATTTAAAATGCTCCCGCGTTCAGTAAGTCCATGGCTGCCGCGGCCGCCCGCCTAATAGTAAGTGGCATTACTTACACCCACCCTCCCTCTCGCGCCGCTACCAACCCTTCCGCGCCGCTACCTACATCCTCCCTCACGCACCACTACCTACACCCACCCTCCCGCACTGCTACCTACCCCCTCCCTACCTCCCGCACCGCTACCTACACCCTCCCTACCTCCCGCACCACTACCTACACCCTCCCTACCTCCCGCACCACTACCTACACCCTCCCTCCAGCGCTGCTCCCTACAACCTTTACTGGTCCCTACTGCAAACCCGGGAATCCCGGGATTGACCGTTTTTCAATCCCGAATCCCGGGATTGAAAAAACGGCCCGGGATTGGCCTCCCTAGTCTGAATTCCCCCCAAAATACCGCCTGTCCGGATCCCGGCGTTTAGAATCCCGGCGCCGTAATCCCGAAAGGCATGTCCTATATTGTCTTTTACTGTTAGCAGTAAATTAAACAATGTCGCTTATTTGGCCCTTCCTGAGCAACGTTGTTTACTTTATCGCTAAGTGTGTATGCTGACGACGACAAGCGATGCGCCACCCCATGGGTCATTAACGACCCTCTCTTTCGGCCGTGCATGCAGCTCAATTTGGACTGTCGTCCAAAAACTGTATGCACGGCCCAGCCGTGGCGTGAAGTCACTGAGCGATATTGTTTGCATTGCCACCGACCGCCCCGGCAGGGAAGGGGACCCACTAAACGACGTCGCTCATAGAGCACATTGCCTAGTGTGTACCCACCCTAAACAGAGGCGTAGCCAGAACTTTGTGGGCCCCATAGCAACATTTTGAAGGGGCCACCATCTCTATGCTTCTAGAGAAACACTTCTCTGCAGCAGTTGTTAATGTTATGCCCTATAATAGTGCCCTAGTTCATTTTCTGAACCATAGTAGAGCCTTATTTAATGTTATGCCCCATAGTAGTGCCCTAGTTTCTTTTATGAATCGCAGTAGTGCTTACGTTCACCCTACTGTATGTCACATTTCAGAGCTGCCAGTACACATTATGCCGCACAGTACCCCCAATTCACATAATGATATATAGTGCTCCCCGTTCATATTGTGCCTCATTACAGTGCCCCAGATCACATTATATAACATTAAAATGCCCCCCAGTTCATTTTATACCACACTACAATGAGCAGGTCCAGGGGCATACCTAGATATATTGCAGGCCCCAAGGAAAAAGTGTGAAAGGACCCCTACGTACCACCCAATGGTAAAAAATGTATATAACATATGTAACTGCGACAGGGAAGGGGGCCCCTCTCAGCTCTGGGCCCCATAGCAGTTGCACTGCCTACACCTATGGTAGCTATGCCCTTGAGTCACTAGTTACTTGATTGATTATTTTGTTTATGTACTTTGTGTAATTGGGTGCTGCGGATTCCTTTTGGTGCCATATAAATAAAGGATAATAATAATAATATAGCCTACAGACTACAGATTTGCAAATGTACATTAGGTAGAGTTGTGAATGTACATTAGGAATCTGGGTCTGAACCCAGCAGGAAAGTGATAAAGTAAACTGTCACTTTACTACTTACCTGGACTATCGTTAATTGGAGCCCCTGTTCCAGTAAGAGACTCTTTTTATTTTGCCCTCACAAATATTGCTAATAGCCGCAATGATAGTTACTGGGGCATGCAATGCATAATAAATCAGATGCTATGCGTGGCTGCTCTAGGTCAGATTGGTTATGGGTATAAAAACTAGTGATGAGCGGGTTCGGTTCCTCGGAAACCGAACCCCCCCGAACTTCACCCATTTTACATGGGTCCGAGGCATACTCGGATTCTCCCGTATGGCTCGGTTAACCCGAGCGCGCCCGAACGTCGTCATCCCGCTGTCGGATTCTCGCGAGATTCGGATTCTATATAAGCAGCCGCGCGTCGCCGCCATTTTCACTCGTGCATTGGAAATGTTAGGGAGAGGACATGGCTGGCGTCCTCTCCGTTTATTGTTGATGCAAATATTTGTGCTCGCTTATTGCTTAATTGTGGGGACTGGGGAGCAGCTGTATATAGGAGGAGTACAGTGCAGAGTTTTGCTGATCAGTGACCACCAGTTTTATCCGTCCTCTGCCTGAAAAAAACGCTCCTTATCTGTGCTCAGTGTGCTGCATATATCTGTGCTCACACTGCTTAATTGTGGGGACTGGGGAGCAGCAGTATTATATAGGAGGAGTACAGTGCAGAGTTTTGCTGACAGTGACCACCAGTATACGTTGTCTGCCTGAAAAACACTCCATATCTGTGCTCAGTGTGCTGCATATATCTGTGCTCACACTGCTTTATTGTGGGGACTGGGGACCACCAGTATATTATATAGAAGGAGTACAGTGCAGAGTTTTGCTGACCAGTAACCACCAGTATACGTTGTCTGCCTGAAAAACACTCCATATCTGTGCTGCATTGTAGTATATAGTAGGAGTACAGTGCATAATTTTGCTGACCACCAGTATTTAATATATAGGAGTACGGTACAGAAGGCCACTGCTGTACCTACCTCTGTGTCGTCAAGTATACTATCCATCCATACCTGTGGTGCATTTAAGTTTTGCACAGTTTGCTGACCACCAGTACATAATATATAGCATTACGGTACAGTAGGCCACTGCTGTACCTACCTCTGTGTCGTCAAGTATACTATCCATCCATACCTGTGGTGCATTTAAGTTTTGCACAGTTTGCTGACCACCAGTATATAATATATAGCATTACGGTACAGTAGGCCACTGCTGTACCTACCTCTGTGTCGTCAAGTATACTATCCATCCATACCTGTAGTGCATTTAAGTTTTGCACAGTTTGCTGACCACCAGTATATAATATATAGCATAACGGTACAGTAGGCCACTGCTGTACCTACCTCTGTGTCGTCAAGTATACTATCCATCCATACCTGTGGTGCATTTAAGTTTTGCACAGTTTGCTGACCACCAGTATATAATATATAGCATTACGGTACAGTAGGCCACTGCTATACCTACCTCTGTGTCGTCAAGTATACTATCCATCCATACCTGTGGTGCATTTAAGTTTTGCACAGTTTGCTGACCACCAGTATATAATATATAGCATTACGGTACAGTAGGCCACTGCTGTACCTACCTCTGTGTCGTCAAGTATACTATCCATCCATACCTGTGGTGCATTTAAGTTTTGCACAGTTTGCTGACCACCAGTATATAATATATAGCAGTACGGTACAGTAGGCCACTGCTCTACCTACCTCTGTGTCGTCAAGTATACTATCCATCCATACCTGTGGTGCATTTCAGTTGTGCGCAGTATATATAGTAGTAGGCCATTGCTATTGATACTGGCATATAATTCCACACATTAAAAAATGGAGAACAAAAATGTGGAGGTTAAAATAGGGAAAGATCAAGATCCACTTCCACCTCGTGCTGAAGCTGCTGCCACTAGTCATGGCCGAGACGATGAAATGCCATCAACGTCGTCTGCCAAGGCCGATGCCCAATGTCATAGTAGAGAGCATGTAAAATCCAAAAAACAAAAGTTCAGTAAAATGAGCCAAAAATCAAAATAGAAAGCGTCTGATGAGAAGCGTAAACTTGCCAATATGCCATTTACGACACGGAGTGGCAAGGAACGGCTGAGGCCCTGGCCTATGTTCATGGCTAGTGGTTCAGATTCACATGAGGATGGAAGCACTCATCCTCTCGCTAGAAAAATGAAAAGACTTAAGCTGGCAAAAGCACAGCAAAGAACTGTGCGTTCTTCTAAATCACAAATCCCCAAGGAGAGTCCAATTGTGTCGGTTGCGATGCCTGACCTTCCCAACACTGGACGGGAAGAGCTTGCGCCTTCCACCATTTGCACGCCCCCTGCAAGTGCTGGAAGGAGCACCCGCAGTCCAGTTCCTGATAGTCAAATTGAAGATATCACTGTTGAAGTACACCAGGATGAGGATATGGGTGTTGCTGGCGCTGGGGAGGAAACTGACAAGGAGGATTCTGATGGTGAGGTGGTTTGTTTAAGTCAGGCACCCGGGGAGACACCTGTTGTCCGTGGGACGAATATGGCCATTGACATGCCTGGTCAAAATACAAAAAAAATCACCTCTTCAGTGTGGAATTATTTCAACACAAATGCGGACAACAGGTGTCAAGCCATGTGTTGTAGGGGTAAGGACGTTAACCACCTCGGAACATCCTCCCTTATACGTCACATGCAGCGCATTCATTATAAGTCAGTGACAAGTTCAAAAACTTTGGATGACAGCGGAAGCAGTCCACTGACCACTAAATCCCTTCCTCTTGTAACCAAGCTCCTGCAAACCACACCACCAACTCCCTCAGTGTCAATTTCCACCTTACACAGGAAAGCCAATAGTCCTGCAGGCCATGTCACTGGCAAGTCTGACGAGTCCTCTCCTGCCTGGGATTCCTCCGATGCATCCTTGAGTGTAACGCCTACTGCTGCTGGCGCTGCTGTTGTTGCTGCTGGGAGTCGATCGGCATCCCAGAGGGGAAGTCGGAAGACCACTTGTACTACTTCCAGTAAGCAATTGACTGTCCAACAGTCCTTTGCGAGGAAGATGAAATATCACAGCAGTCATCCTGCTGCAAAGTGGATAACTCAGGTCTTGTCAGCCTGGGTGGTGAGAAACGTGGTTCCGGTATACACCGTTAATTCAGAGGCAACTAGAGACTTGATTGAGGTACTGTGACCCCGGTACCAAATTCCATCTAGGTTCCATTTCTCTAGGCAGGCGATACCGAAAATGTACACAGACGTCAGAAAAAGAGTCACCAGTGTCCTAAAAAATGCAGTTGTACCCAATGTCCACTTAACCACGGACATGTGGACAAGTGGAGCAGGGCAGACTCAGGACTATATGACTGTGACAGCCCACTGGGTAGATGTATTGCCTCCCGCAGCAAGAACAGCAGCGGCGGCACCAGTAGCAGCATCTCGCAAACGCCAACTCGTTCCTAGGCAGGCTACGCTTTGTATCACCGCTTTCCATAAGAGGCACACAGCTGACAACCTCTTACGGAAACTGAGGAACATCATCGCAGAATGGCTTACCCCAATTGGACTCTCCTGGGGATTTGTGACATCGGACAACGCCAGCAATATTGTGCGTGCATTACATCTGGGCAAATTCCAGCACGTCCCATGTTTTGCACATACATTGAATTTGGTGGTGCAGAATTATTTAAAAAACGACAGGGGCGTGCAAGAGATGCTGTCGGTGGCCCGAAGAATTGCGGGCCACTTTCGGCATTCAGCCACCGCGTGCCGAAGACTGGAGCACCACCAAACAGTCCTGCCATCATCTGAAGCAAGAGGTGGTAACAAGGTGGAATTCAACCCTCTATATGCTTCAGAGGATGGAGGAGCAGCAAAAAGCCATTCAAGCCTATACATCTGCCCACGATATAGGCAAAGGAGGGGGAATGCACCTGACTCAAGCGCAGTGGAGAATGATTTCAACGTTGTGCAAGGTTCTGCAACCCTTTGAACTTGCCACACGTGAAGTCAGTTCAGACACTGCCAGCCTGAGTCAGGTCATTCCCCTCATCAGGCTTTTGCAGAAGAAGCTGGAGACATTGAAGAAGGAGCTAAAACAGAGCGATTCCGCTAGGCATGTGGGACTTGTCGATGGAGCCCTTAATTCGCTTAACCAGGATTCACGGGTGGTCAATCTGTTGAAATCAGAGCACTACATTTTGGCCACCGTGCTCGATCCTAGATTTAAAACCTACGTTGTATCTCTCTTTCCGGCAGACACAAGTCTGCAGAGGTTCAAAGACCTGCTGGTGAGAAAATTGTCAAGTCAAGCGGAACGTGACCCGTCAACAGCTCCTCCTTCACATTCTCCCGCAACTGGGGGTGCGAGGAAAAGGCTAAGAATTCCGAGCCCACCCGCTGGCGGTGATGCAGGGCAGTCTGGAGCGAGTGCTGACATCTGGTCCGGACTGAAGGACCTGCCAACGATTACTGACATGTCATCTACTGTCACTGCATATGATTCTCTCACCATTGAAAGAATGGTGGAGGATTATATGAGTGACCCCATCCAAGTAGGCACGTCCGTACATATACTGGCAGGAAAAAGAGGCAATTTGGAGGCCCTTGCACAAACTGGCTGTATTTTACCTAAGTTGCCCACCCTCCAGTATGTACTCCGAAAGAGTGTTTAGTGCAGCCGCTCACCTTGTCAGCAATCGGCGTACGAGGTTACTTCCAGAAAATGTGGAGAAGATGATGTTCATCAAAATGAATTATAATCAATTCCTCCGTGGAGACATTCACCAGCAATTGCCTCCAGAAAGTACACAGGGACCTGAGATGGTGGATTCCAGTGAGGACGAATTAATAATCTGTGAGGAGGGGGATGTACACAGTGAAAGGGGTGAGGAATCGGAGGATGATGAGCCAGTTTGTGCAAGGAGAGATTGATTGCTTCTTTTTTGGTGGGGGCCCAAACCAACCAGTCATTTCAGTCCCAGTCGTGTGGCAGACCCTGTCGCTGAAATGATGGGTTCGTTAAAGTGTGCGTGTCCTGTTTATACAACATAAGGGTGGGTGGGAGGGCCCAAGGACAATTCCATCTTGCACCTCTTTTTTCTTTCATTTTTCTTTGCATCATGTGCTGTTTGGGGACAATTTTTTTGAAGTGCCATCCTGTCTGACACTGCAGTGCCACTCCTAGATGGGCCAGGTGTTTGTGTCGGCCACTTGTGTAGCTTAGCTTAGCCATCCAGCGACCTCTGTGCAAATTTTAGGACTAAAAATAATATTGTGAGGTGTTCAGAATAGACTGAAAATGAGTGGAAATTATGGTTATTGAGGTTAATAATACTATGGGATCAAAATGACCCCCAAATTCTATGATTTAAGCTGTTTTTGAGGGTTTTTTGTAAAAAAAACACCCGAATCCAAAACACACCCGAATCGGACAAAAAATTTTCAGGGAGGTTTTGCCAAAACGCGTCCGAATCCAAAACACGGCCGCGGACCCGAATCCAAAACCAAAACACAAAACCCGAAAAATTTCCGGTGCACATCACTAATAAAAACATCAGTGGACTCTCCGTGAGGGAATCTTGAAAAGTTTTCTACATTTGTTGGGAAGGACTATGTTTTATGTTAAATGACAGTTATACGACGGTGAATGTAAAGTCTCTGAGAAGGCTGCAATCACAGTGTAGGCCATGATGGTGAGCAGCTGGTCAGACTTGTTGTAGATTAATGACAATGTAAAAATAAAACATGAACTGACAGCTGTTATTGATTGATGGATTTTGCAATGCAGGTAAATATTCAGTGTAAGAAATAAATAGAGCTGAACCACATTAAACATTTTTGTCGTAGGAAAAGAAATGATACACATGAAAGTTATTCAAGTATATATGTGTCTTGAAGAAATGCTGTTCTTCTTTCAGGCTCTTGGATTCATAAGTAGGCACCCCTTTCCATATTCATTGGCATCTGTGGGATGTCAGAAAATAGGATTTTGATATCCTACCGGTAAATCCTTTTCTCCTTGTCCGTAGAGGATGCTGGGGACGACATCAAGACCATGGGGTATAGACGGGATCCGCAGGTGACATGGGCACTCTAAAGACTTTTCATTGGGTGTGAACTGGCTCCTCCCTCTATGCCCCTCCTCCAGACCTCAGCTGTAGGAACTGTGCCCAAGGAGACTGACATTTCGAGGAAAGGAATTAATTAACTAGTGGTGAGATATCTACCAACTCACACCCTCAACCATGCCGCACACATGGCATTCAACATAACACACGCCAACAGGCATGAACTAATTGCAGCAACATGCTGAAACCAAGATAACACAACTTGTGTAACTGTAATAACTAAACTGCAGGTAAAGTACGCACTGGGATGGGCGCCCAGCATCCTCTACGGACTAGGAGAAAAGGATTTACCGGTAGGTTATCAAAATCCTATTTTCTCATACGTCCTAGAGGATGCTGGGGATGACATCAAGACCATGGGGTCTATACCAAAGCTCCAGTACGGGCGGGAGAGTGCGGATGACCCTGCAGCACCGATTGACCAAACTTGAGGTCCTCATCGGCCAAGGTGTCAAACTTATAATATTTAGCAAATGTGTTTGACCCTGACCAAGTAGCTGCTCGGCAAAGTTGTAAAGCCGAGACGCCCCGGGCAGCCCCCAGGATGAGCCCACTTTCCTAGTAGAATGGGCCTTCACCGACTTCGGTACCGGCAAGCCTGCCGTAGAATGAGCGTGCTGAATTGTCCCTCTGATACAGCGCGCAATAGTCTGCTTAGAAGTAAGACTCCCAATCTTGTTGGGAGCATACAGGACAAACAGAGCCTCTGTTTTTCGTATCCGAGCTGCTCTTGCGACATAAATCTTCAAAGCTCTAACCACATCTAGAGACTGTGACTCAGTGAAAGTGTCAGTAGCTACTGGCACCACAATAGGTTGGTTTATGTGGAAGGACAAAACCACCTTTGGAAGAAATTGTTGATGAGTTCTTAACTCTGCCCTATCTTAATGGAAGATCAGGTAAGGGCTCTTGTGAGACAAGGCCCCCAACTCAGACACCCGCCTTGCGGATGCCAAGGCCAAAAGCATCACCACTTTCCAAGTGAGAAACTTCAATTCTATCTCCTGCAGAGGTTCAAACCAATCTGATTGAAGGAACTGCAACACCACATTAAGGTCCCATGGTGCCACTGGAGGCACAAATGGAGGCTGGATGTGCAGAACCCCTTTCACGAACGTCTGAACTTCTGGAAAGGAGGCCAATTGTTTTTGAAAGAAAACTGATAAGGCCGAAATCTGGACCTTGATTGACCCCAATCTAAGGCCCGCATCCACACCAGCCTGCAGAAAATGTGGACTCACCAAACCTCTGCTATGAAATCACCAGGACTACGCCCACTAACCCTCTGGCAGAGAACATCAGCAGTGCCTTACAGGCTTACCCCTCAAGGTGAGCAGGGAGCACTGGTGGGGAGAGCACCAAAGCCAGGCTCAGCATCATTATTTTCCTCAGATTTGAGTGTGCTCCCCACATTCTCATACACCTCCCCCCCCCCCCCCCCCCCGTACTGCTCCAATTAGAACCAGGATAATTTCCCTTCTTTCAGTGTTTACCTGCAAAGATGATCTCATCATGTGCTTCCTTCTAAAAAAAAAAAAAAAACATTTTTACTGCATACTTCCACCCTACCGTGTGGTATTCCTGTGAGGTGTGCTTTCACTGATTGCACACCCTGCCTGCAGCATCTAACACAGTGCACCCCAAATGGGGGCCTCTGGTGGTTCCTCTGTGGGCAGAATGTGCCTCACGTGGATTGCTCATACAGGTTATATCATACGACTACACAAGTGCCCGTTCTCCCATGTATGCATTGGGCCCATGTATGGCTTACCTCTCAGTGTAACCTCTCTAGCGCACCCAATATGGCTGCCTCATCTGGTACGCCTGTGGATGGGATGGAAATACATGGACCTGATAGTGTTGTTTGTACCCTACTCTGAATGTTAGGATGCTGCAATCACCCCCATTTTGTGTCACCTCTTCTAGGGATGGACTATTCCACCCAGGGTAATCCTACGCTGTGCGCCGAAGATGGCTGCCGCACCTGGTACCCTGTGAGGGTGGAATACACAACCCGTGGAAGTTATTACCCAAAATGCCTACACCAACCCTGCATTATGATTACTCTATGCATTTTAGATTTTCATTTTTATGCCTGTGTATTGCTTTATTAATCTTCTGTATTATGCTTGTTTTGATGTAAAGCGCCTTAAGTCCTGTTTGGAGAAAGAGCGCTATATAAATAAAATTATTATTATTATTATTATTATTATTATTATTATTAAAATGGAGAAAACGTCCCAACTCAAACTCTTCCGTAGGAGCCTTCTTGGATTCACACCAAGACACATATTTTCTCCAAATATGGTGGTAATGTTTAGACGTTACTCCTTTCCTGGCCTGAATAAGAAAGGGGATGACTTCCTTAGGAATACCCTTTCGGGCTAGGATCCGACACTCAACAGCCATGCCGTCAAACGTAGCCACGGTAAGTGTCGATACACACACGGCCCCTGCTGTAGTAGGTACTCTCGAGGAGGAAGAGGCCGAGGATCTTCTATGAGCAACTCCTGAAGATCTGGATACCAAGCCCTCCTTGGCCAGTCTGGGGCAATGAAGATTGCTCAAACTCTTGTTCTTATTATTTTGAGTACTTTTAGAATCAGTGGAAGTGGAGGGAAAACATATACCGACCGAAACACCCACTGGGTCAACAGTGCATCCACTGTTATTGCTTGAGGGTCTCTCGACCTGGAACAATATCTCTGAAGCTTCTTGTCTAGACGAGATGCCATCATGTCTACTTGAGGAACTCCCCAAAGACTTGTCACCTCTGCGAAGACTTCTTGGTGGAGGCCCCACTCTCCTGGATGGAGATCGTGTCTGCTGAGGAAGTCTGCTTCCCAGTTGTCCACTTCCGGAATGAAAATTGCTGACAGAAATCTAACATGTCTTTCTGCCCAGAGGAGAATCCTTGTCACCTCTGCCATTGCCGCTCTGCTTTTCATTCCGCCTTGCCTGTTTATGTATGCGACTGCTGTTACATTGTCTGACTGGATCTGCCCGGGATCTTGAAGATGTACCACTTGTAGAAGACCATTGTAAATGGCTCTCAATTCCAGAACGTTTATGTGAAGACAGGCTTCCTGACTTGACCATTTTCCTTGGAAGCTTTCCCCCTGTGTGACAGCTCCCCAGCCTCGGAGACTTGCATCTGTGGTTATTAGGACCCAGTCGTGAATCCCAAACCTGCGTCCCTCTAGTAGGTGAGAACTGTGTAGCCACCACAAGAGCGAAATCCTGGCTTTGGGGGACAGGATTATTTTCCGGTGCATGTGTAGGTGGGATCCGGAGCACTTGTCCAACAGGTCCCACTGGAATACTCTGGCATGAAATCGGCCAAACTGTATGGCCTCGTAGGCCGCTACCATTTTCCCCAACAACCGAATGCATTGATGGATCGACACCCTTGTTGGTTTCAATATTTGTTTGCCCATTTTCTGGATTTCCAGAGCCTTTTCCACTGGAACAAATACTCTCCATACTTCTGTGTCCAGAATCATCCCTAAAAAGGACAATATTGTCATCGGTTCCAACTGCGACTTTGGAAAATTCATGATCCAACCGTGTTGTTGGAGTATTAACAGGGAGAGTGCGATGTTCTGCACCAACTGTTCCCTGGATCTCGCTTTTATCAGGAGATCGTCTAGATAAGGAATTATACTGACTCCTTTTTAACGAAGGAGGACCATCATCTCCGCCATCACCTTGGTGAATACCCTCGGTGCCGTGGAGAGTCCGAACGGCAACGTCTGGAACTGGTAATGGCAATCCTGTACTGCGAATCTCAGATAAGCTTGGTGAGGAGGATAAATGGGAACATGCAAGTAAGCATCCTTTATGTCTACTGACACCATGAAGTCCCCCTCCTCCAGACTGGAAATCACTACCCTCAGGGATTCTATCTTGAACTTGAACCTTTTCAGGTAGAGATTCAGATTTTTCAGGTTTAAAATCGGTCTGACCGAGCCGTCCGCCTTCGGAACTACGAAGAGACTTGAATAAAAACCTTCTCCTTGCTGTGCCAAGGGTACCAGGACAGTGACCTGATCCTGACATAATTTTTGCCTCTCTTCCCGGAAGAGAAGCTGGCAAGGTCGATTTGAAAAATCGGCATGGGGGGGACGTTTGTACCCATGGGGCACTATTTGTAAGACCCATTGGTCCAGGCCAGATTGAATCCAGATTTGGCTGAAAAGTTTCAGACGTGCTCCGACCCGAACGGACTCCCGCAAGGGAGCCCCAGCGTTATGCTGCAGATTTCGCAGAAGCAGGGGTGGTTGGGAGACGCTGCGGATTTCTTTCCTTTTCCCCTTCCCCTACCTGCAAAAAAAAAAAGGGGGAACCTTTGGCCTTTTTGTATTTGTTGGGCCGAAAGGACTGCATGTGAGAGTGATGTGTCTTTTTCGCCGGTGTAGGAGGATAAGGCAAGAATGTCGACTTACATGCGGTAGCCGCCGAGACTAACGCATCCAGTCCATCACCAAACATGGCCTCGCCTTTATACGGGAGAGCCTCCATATTTCTTTTGGAATCTGCATCAGCATTCCACTGGCAAATCCACAACGCCCTCCGAGCCGATACTGCCATGGTAGCGGTTCTTGATCCCAAGACACCAATATATTTCATGGTTTCTAGTACGTACGCAGCAGCGTCTTTGATATGACCTAACGTTAGGAGTATCTCGTCTCCATCTATTGTGTCAATGTCTAATGACAAGTTTTCTGACCACTTTTCAATAGCACTACTCACCCACGCACAGACAATGGTAGGCCTGAGTAGTGTCCCATTGGCCACATCAATAGATCACCTCACTCACTTGCGGTCTGTCGGCTCCTTAAGTGAAGCCATTCCAGGCGCAGGGAGAAACACCTTTTCTCTTTTATGACAGGGCCCTGTCTAAAATGCGGGCTGACTCCCACCTTTTTTGGAAAAAGGTAAGCTGCCTGATATCCTTTTAGGAATCAGAAATTTCTTTTCAGGTTAAATCAGACCTTATGTGGAGGGAAAATTACATTACTTCTTTACTAAAGTAAACCCTCTCCTTGTGGCAAAAGAGGGGGCTTCGTAACTTCTAACACCTCCTTTATAGCTAAAACATGTTTTGAATGCTTTTTTGCTAACTTAGGACCTATTCCCCTGGAATCACTAGTGTCGACACAGGAATCAGAGTCTGTGTCGGTATCAGTTTGTACTACTTGTGCAAATTTGTATGTGACCCAGAAAGGTCCCTGTGGATGAAAGGCAGAACTATTAAAAAATCACATCTTCAACAGATTATTTTCATTTTCTGTATGAGATTCAGTCCAACCTCTTACTGATATGATTCACACTATCATGTAACCTTTCACCCAGTCAGGCTCTTGGTGTCATAATACACCTCTGTGTCCCTAACATGTCTCCACAGAGTTCCCTGCCACAGACATGACACACACGTGCAGAACCACACCACAGACACTCCGGGATTTATAGGGGACAGACCCACAGTAAAATCTGTCAGAGGGACACAGATAGGATTTTGCCAGTTCACAACCCAGCGCCAGTAACACAATGTCTGTAAACACAAAATGCCCACTGACATTCAGCACTTTTATAATGTTAATCACACAATTATATAGCACCAAATTCACTGTGGCCCCCCCGTTTTGCACCCTGATACTTGTTCAGTAGTGGAGGAGGACCAGTGTTGTCTCTGCAGCCTGAGGAGAGAGAGAAAATGGTGCTGAGCAGTGTGCTGGCTGACTGAGGAGGAAGCTCCACTCTTCAATGGTGTGTTTCTCCTCAGCTTTTATGAGGTAATTTTTTATACTGGCGGGGGTAGGACTGTGCCTCAGCAACTTATGCCCCTTATTTATGCCAGTTTCCATAGGTTTCATGCTGCCCAGGGCGCCTCCCCCCCCCATGTCCTGCACCCTGCAGTGCCTGTGTATGCGTGGGCAACATGGCGCAATGCGCTCCCGCCAGCCGCGCGGTACCTTTAGCCGTCACTTTCTTGATTGAAGATCTGTCTTCTAACACTCACCTGTCTTCTGACTTCTGGCTCTGTGAGGGGGGTGATGGCATGCTGTGGGAGTGAGCATCTAGGCACGGCTAGCGTTCAGTTCCCTTCAGGAGCTAATGGTGTCCTGTCAGCCAGAAGCAGAGCCATGAAACTCTTTAGGAAGTTGGTTCCTACTTCTGCCCCCTCAGTCTCACGAAGCAGGGAGTCTGATGCCAGAAGATCTCCCTGAAAATAAAAAAATTAACATAAGTCTTTTCAGAGAAACTCAGTAGAGCTCCTCAGAGTGCATCCAGTCAACATGGGCACATTTCTAAAACTGAGGTCTGGAGGAGGGGCATAGAGGGAGGAGCCAGTTCACACCCAATGAAAAGTCTTTAGAGTGCCCATGTCTCCTGCGGATCCCGTCTATACCCCATGGTCTTGATTTCGTCCCCAGCATCCTCTAGAACATATGAGAAAACATTAGGGACTGGGTAAGATGTATCAAACCTTTTAAAGAGGACAAGTAATAGTGTTGCCCATAGCATCCAATCAGATTCTAGCAATAGAATGTACTAGATACATGATAGTTAGAAGTTGATTGTTATGTACAACTTGTCTTCTTTAGAAGGTTTGCTAAATCTCCCCTTAGGGGACTAACTTTTCTGTGCACATTACCCTGTATAGTAACAGTGTGGTAGATGTACTATAGTGGCACATATTGTGTCACTATAGCTCTTCCTGCTTCGCCTCATTACCGTGGCAAAGCAGGAAGGTACATCGATGACATGTAAGAACATCTTGTTTGCCGGAGCGGCAGAGTGCATGTGCAAGATGTCACTATTCTTGCAAGATCTCACATGCAGCCCAGAGACGGCAGTCGCCGGGCTGTCCCTGCCTGTGTTTTATGGGCAACGACAACTGCCGCTATCGAAATCAATAGCTGCAGGTGTCAGAATGGTCGGTGACACTGACCATTCATACATTGTCCTGCATATCAGTGTACTATCTTACAGATAGCGCCACTGTCATTTAACACACTTCTCTGCAGTAATACATGGGGGAGAAGAGGTGTCAGTGCACATAACATGCGCTGATACCGCTACTCCCCCATATCATCAGTTCATATATCCACCCCAGTGTCATCAAACAGAACTGACTAATATAACTAGCCTTCAGCAGTAGAAGCGGAACAGCCCCCTGCCCTGATTGGCAGGTTGCCTGGTCTGTCAGCATAAGCATCCTGCCCTAAGCTGACAGAAGGCTCGTAGGTCTGGCCTGATACCTGATAAGCAAGGTCATATTCAGGTGAATATGGTGCAGTGGCCAGTTTCCCAGCAATTATTCTACTGCTTATACGCATAAGACCAGGAAAGTGGCCACCAAACCACAGGACAAAAAATAAAAATGCACCAGCCTCCCACATAACTATGAGTAGACAGAGGGAGAGAAAGCTACATGAACAGCACAATGCTTGGTGTCACCCATAGGGTTAAAGGTACATGTCCAGTATTCATGGACGATCCCCACCCTGAGAGCAGCCAGCCCAGGTGAGCCGGGTCATTCAACTTTCTGGTAAATGGGGAAAACACTGCCCAGAGTGACAAACTTGACCTCTCTCCACTTCCCCCCCAACAAGGGCTTGCATCCTCTACTGCCCACCAGCTAACAGAGCAACAGAAAGTGGGTGCCTGAGTCTCAATGCTTCCCTTCTCCTGCCACCCCAGCCAGGTGAGAGCTGCCAGGCAATGGACCAGAGGGAGCAAGCACTTACAGATGTCCCAGGGCTCAAATTGATGCTGCAGGGAAAACACTACACTGGTGACAGGCCCACCAGTCATGATAAGTTCGGGCTGTCGGCAGCTGCAGCACTGCGCCCCTTATGGGGCAGTCTGCTAGAAAAGCCCTGAGCTAGCCCTGGCATAGACATCTTTGGGGTCTGTGAAGCTGTCAGATTTACCTTTGCATTCCGGGAACTGGCCTATGGGCTACTAATTAGCCGATTTTTTCTGAGATTCTCCAGCTCCCTCTCAGTAGGCTGCCAGTGATGCAGTGTCTATGTTCCCTTCATGATTAGGACCAGGAAGTGACAGCACGAGAGGGCAGTAGATAACTTCCGCCCTTACAGCACCTAAAATGTTTTCTCCGTTCTCTATTCGTTTGAGGTTTTTTTTTTCTATGCACCATTGGACCCTCTCGGGCTTGCTTCACTCGCCACGCTTCGGGCTCAGTGTCTTGCTTCGCGCACCTCAGGTTACTATTCCAAATAGTTTGTGATATGGACCTAGGGGCTTATGGGAAATGTCCTCTCCACGAAGGAAAACTAGACGCTACCATGATGCATACACTGGCTGCTGGGGACCTGAACCAGGAAGCAGTGAGAAGCATTATTCTATCACAGACAGTGGAGCATGCAGGGGGGTTTCCGAGTACCTGTAAACCCCCCTGATGAGCCGAATTTTATTTTTTAAACGAAGACAGCTGTGTCTCCGTCTCAGCAAAAAAGCCGCGATCACGGGAGCGGAGCTGCAGCAACCACAGAGAGAGAAGTATGCAGCTCTCTGCTTACAGTCACCAAATGTCCCTGGGGCTGGGTGCTCCCTCCGTCCTCACACGTCCACCCCTCTGCTCCCAGCCCACTGTGTATATATAAGTTCGAAATCTTTGTTTATGTGTGTATTTGTATGTTATGTACAGTATGTATGTGGGTTTGTGCTTGTGTATGTACTGTATGTATGTTTGTTTGTTTATTTGTGTATGTTTGTTTGTGTATGTATATATGTGTGTGATATAGATATATATATAGATATATATATATATTGTCGAAGTCGAAAATATTGCAGTACACACATCACGTACAAACTACAGACAGATGGCCTCCGTGCGCGTACTTGTTCTGCCGTGCGTGCGCATATTCGCAAGTTGCGTATGATCGCTCCCGCGTTCCTGCATATTAGCGCATGGTATGAGTAATTACGGTAGTATTTGTAATCGCATGGAAAAGCCATAAAAACACATTACATATTTAATCCACATAGTGCACAATGTACACATAGTCTACATGCTCCACACCAGCGAGTTATACTTGCTTAAAGGGTATAATAACAAAGAGATTCACCTTTACAGGATAGGAGGGGACAGAATTAGGTTAGGAGGTGGTGTTTGGTATCCAGCTGTAGGGTATTTTAAGAACAATATTCCGGTATTTGTTTGCAGAAGATCGCACGCTCCTGTGAATAGTTATGCGCAGGAGCAGAATATTAATATCAACTGTATTTACTGTACTCCTGATGTTTGGCGGGAACCCAGTGGAGAACATCTGCAAGTGCACCTGGACCAGACATCGCCCACCTATTCAAACCGACCTATGACCTCTCCTGTACTGTAAATGACCATCCCAGTGACCAATAGACAAATAGATTACAGTTTCCATTGTGTTAGGTTTTGGACAAATGTATAAAAAGCCAGCTGCAGGCCCGGTCACACACAATCTCTGAAGATCATCTACCTTGATGATTGAGGACCGGACCGGGAAGCGCAGGCGAACAAACGTATGTACCATTGACTGTAGCCTTTTTCTCTTATTGTATTGTATTATTTTTGTAACCCCCTGCTAGTAAAAAAACCATTGGTAGGTTGGACCCCAACATAGTTTTGAAATACAATTTGGTATTGTGTCCCATTTCCTGCTAAGGTTTAAGGTATATTTCTATCACACGTGTAGCTGCATTGTGCGCTCAGCGTGTCCGTGTGTGTGTGTGTATGCACTGCGTGTACTTTGTAGGTCCGTGGCGGCGTGAGTACGCAAAGTGCGTACAGGGTACGGGCCTTTGTACGCTAACTGTGTAAAAAGTACGTAGGGTGAGGATTACATACAGCGGCCGCAGCGGCTCGAATTAAAGTGTATTAAGGTATAGCTTTCTGTCCTGTAAAATAATCAGCATTCACAATTGGGGGCTCGATCCGGTTTTTCAGGGCTAGCAGATCATAGCAGACTTTAATCTATCAGCAAAGGGTGGAAATACATCTTTACGTTAAACCTTTTTCTGGTTGCTGGATGTTTTAAAACCCTATTTGTGTGCTGTTAGATTGCGTCTGCTCTGTCTGGTCTGCAGAGGTGCTGAAAGAATCCGGAGGTAAACAGGAAAAAAAGCTATTTAAAAATCTGTGTAATTTTTGGCGTGAAAAAGCGCACACATGGCGTACCGATACTTTGCATACCCTCTCACATATTGTTGCCACAAGGTATAGATTGTTAGACCAGTTTAGATCTGTGTGAATTCGGATACATTTGTTTGCTATATAGATAAATTTGAAATAAGAGTATTAAGGGAGTAATTATAAAAACACAAAACGCAGTTCTGGCCTGGTTGTAAAGGGTTACACAGAACAAGTGTGGGTTGTGTTTGTGAGCGATTATAGTTTGTATTGTTCACATTTATAGAGGTTGTGTGATTTGTTTTATTGCGGACGCATGTTTTGTACACATGGCCCGGACAAAGTACATGAGTGCGCACGCAGCGTAAAAGGCACGCATGGTCGCGTGTGTACGCAAAGTTGCGTAGGAGTGCGGATGCTAAGTACAAATCACACAATAGTTGTTCAATTAGGGTGGGATAGTATACCTTAAATACAAATAGCACATAACTATCCGATTTCAAAAGCAGATTAGTATAAGACTTTTGTCTAAACTGTACTGCCTCTGGGGTAAAGCTGCCGATCAGAAAGAGTGGAAATTTTCTGTACAGAAAAACACTGTGTATTTGTGTGAGCTGAAAGTAAGAGTGAGTGTATTTGAACCCCGTGAATTCGGGATCCCGTCGTTGGTAGAGGCTTGGCGGCGTGAGGCGGCTGACTCACGTTAATACAGATAGTAAAGTACGCAAATCGTGAGATTTGCAGAGGAGCGTAATAGGGAATTGTGTAGTACTGAAGTAAAGGTTTTTTGTTACGCTCCGGCTGAGGATCGCAGCTTGTGAATTCGAATCCAGTGGTCGTAGAGCGGATAGGTAACAAGTACCTATACGCTGTGCGATTGGACCGCGCGTTTGTGGGTGCGATACGTGACACAACTTGATACCCTTGTGCGGACTTTTTGCACAAAACCGCGGTATCATTAGCGCCGCGTAGAGCATACACAAGTGTGATTTGTGTATAAGTGCATAGGGAGTTTTCGCTGGTCTCTCTCAGGAAAATCTACAACGGTAGATATTCACTGGAAAAGGTAAGTCACTCCTAAAAACTTCCAGTGAATAGAAGCCAGTTAGGGGCCCTAAGTTGGGTACATTGCCTTACGCTATCAACAGTGTATCGTAGTACTGGCCAACGTGGGCGAGAGCGGGTGAAGAGCGCTCGAAGAGCTTTCACCGTCTGCTTGCACTGTGTATTTTGGTGGTGTTTGTGGGAAAGGACCCACAATGGGAGCCAGTTGCTCAAGTAAGAGACGTATGGTAGCCAGGGTTCAGGCTGGAGAGCCGCGGCCCAAGGGGTCAGCGAGGTTTATTATGTGTGGGAAATATGGTCCACACGCTGAAGCTTATTGTGACGTATGGGTACGTATGACTGACAAAGATAGGGCATCATTCCCTAGGATGGGCAGCTTTGAACCAGAGGTACTGCAGAATGTAGGTATTAGAATATGCCTGATCAAATCTAGAAAACAAAGGATCAGACATAATGATTGTTTAAACTTGTGGCAGCAAGAGGGGAATGTGCAGAGGGAATTGGCTCTAACAGCAAATTCCAGACCTAACAGGAATGTGGACACGAACACACCATTACCGACACAGGTCGAAGGGGAGAAAGTGGCTACAATCAATGGTATATCTGTAAATGATAGAAAAATGCAGAATCAATGTGTTAACCTTAACCCTTGAAAGTTGTATCCTGTTTTGAATTCTCTCCAAGGTCATACGTCAGAGGAAAATGATACATCCATCCCACTCTCAGCCCTCATCCAGGCAGTCGCCTTACAGGAAATTCAGGTGGGCCCTGTCTAACCAGTAAGAGCAGTAACAGTATCCCCCACTGAAAGAACTGGTGAGATCACAGACATTGGTAAGTGTAAGACTGTTCATTACACAGAGACATTAACACCTCACAGTGAGCAGATCAAGAATAGAATGGTTGGGTTACATCCTGTCTTGGAAATAGTAACTGCCAATAGGAGAACCGATAGTCAGGGAGTAACCCTCACCAGCAATAATGCAATGTATTGCCCGTGGATCAGATCAGAGCTACGGTCAATCATTTCAGAATTCCCCGATCCCCAGAAGCATTAAGCCAGATGTCAGAAGTATGCAAAGGATCTGGGTAATGCCTATGAACCTGCAAACAAAGATTGGCGGATACTTTTGAAAGTGTGCCTACCCCCTAATATTGACACCCAAAAAATTTATAACAGAGTGCAAAATAGAGTCAGACGATCTTCTGACTGATGAATCCAATGTGGAACGAATTAACATGCAGCTAGGATTGTATTTCCCCACTGCTGTTAAGTGGAGCAAAATTTTCTCCATAAAACAGAGAGCAAATGAAATGACATCTGAATATTTCCATAGGGCTTTGCAAATAATGGCTAGATACACTGGGGTATCGGATATAGGGAACAGTGCGAATTACAGGGAGGTGGCTGTCTCTGTGCTAATGGACGGGCTCAATAAGGCATTAAGGGACAGAGTGCAAACATCTTTGCCTAATTGGAGAGGGGTCACAGTAGCTAATTTTAGAGAGTGCGCTATTGAACATCACAAGAATATTGCTAGGCGCAGAGAACAACAGGAGGAGAGGTTGAGGACGGTAAGTATACAGGTACATACAGGAAAGACCCATCAGTCCAAACCCCAGATCCCTAATAGTAAGTCAAGGTCAACAATATGTTACACTTGTAGGAAGGAAGGGCATTTTGCCAGAGATTGTAGGAGTAGTAGGACACATAGTCAATATAGACCCCTAGACAGAAAACACAAGCCACATTATTAAACACATAGACGGGACCAAGGGACATATAGTAAGGAATCACGAGCCATATAGAAAACACAGATTCGGTTAATGGGAAGAACAGAATATATGCAACATAACCCTTTTGACAAAACTTGCTGGGGTTGAGATGGGGCCTCAAAACTTTTGCTTCTTTTCCTAGCAGAAATGGCCCCTGACTAACAACAGGAGCTTTGATTAGATATGATATACATATAATGTGCTCCCGCTCAGTAAGTACAAAGTATGTCAGACACCCACGAAGACTAATGTTGCATTTCACTGTTCTAAATGCATGTCCATCACAGGTAGAGGAAATTATCTCACAGATACAGGGTTCCCTATGAACTTAGAATGGACAGGACACTGGAGTGATGGCTGGGATAGTCCCAGTAGAGATACAACACACATAGAATTTTTTTTAAGGGGAGTAGACCAAGTAGAGAAGCCATTCCCCATAGTGCCCAATCCAGTTGTCAAATTCTCTTTATCTCTACAAACTTATCTGTCACTAACTTCTATGTGATTTTTCTTTCTTCACAAGTTTCCTCCTTATCTAATGATCACCGACAGGAGGGTACAATACATGGACCCGATTACAGTTCAAACGCCACATGCCTACTCGGTCCTTTAGAGATCTGCCCAAACCCAGTATATCTCACCAGCACAATGACACCAGTATTACTGCAGTATGCCTGGTCACGCACAAAGGGTGGAGAATGAAAGTACTGGTGAAGGGAGACTGTGTACAGACACCGATATGCATGATGGTGTAACAGCCTGTTGGTGAGTGCCAAACCTGACATTTTTTATTATTATTTTTTTATTATTATTCCCCTCTCTTCTCTCATCCAGAGATGGTTTACTTCACACAACTGATAACACACGACAGTAAATTGGAATTAATTTTTTTTTGTTCCCTACAAGAAAAGGAGGTCTGGAAGTCGAAGGGGTATGGTTAGGAGTCCCCAGGACTCTGGAGAGATGGACAAGGTAAGCCAGTGGCCCCCAGAGCATATCTTCCAAACCTAGCTGAGGTGGCATATGGTCTGACTCACCTAGGGCAAGAATGGTATGTGTAAGCTGGTAAGAGCCTACTGGAGTGCACCAGGATTCTCTTCTCATGCGGGTAAGAAAGCAATGACATGTCTTATTTGCTTGAGGAAGAATATTGGTAAGACAATACCAACAAAGCCATCCCATATCCCTCCTACAGACGGACCTTTTCAGGTAATACAAATCGACTTCATACAGTTACCACCCTGTAGGAATTTGAAATATGTGTTAGTATGTACTGATGTGTTTTCCAACTGGGTAGAAGCGTTCCCTACTGCCGCAAATACTGCCACGTTCACTGCAAGGAAAATTGTGCAGGAATTTGTGTGCAGATATGGTATCCCTAGAATAATTGAAAGTGATAGGGGTACCCATTTTACAGGTGAAGTCTTTCAGGTCATGTGCAAACTGATGGGAATTAATAGCAAGCTACATACTCTGTACCGGCCACAGGCGAGTGCAAAGGTGGAGAGAATGAATAGCACTATTAAGAACAAGCTGAGCAAAGTGATGGCTGAAACTGGATTGTTGTGGCCAGAAGCTTTGCCACTAGTGTTGTACAGCATCAGAACCACTCCCAGGTCACCGCTTAACTTATCACCCTTTGAAATTCTTTTTGGTCGACAACCGCATGTAATGATAGGCCCCAAGGATGATTTGAAATGCAATAATGAAATAACTGTGAAATATTTGGTTAGGATGAGCCGGCAACTGAGAAATCAACAAAGAAATCTAAAGCTGGTGATTCCCGACCTACCGAACAGTAATTGTCATGACATTGAGCCTGGGGATTATGTGATGATACAAAATTTTCTACGCTCAGGTTGCCTCATTGAATGTAAGCTCTCACGAGTAGGGCCCTCTTCCCTCATGTGCTTATACTTTTCTTACTTTAATAATCCTCAACCGCCCAGATCCCACAGTTTTTTGACCACCTGGAACTTATCTCTATGTTTACTGGTGTAGTTATGCTTAGCTGCCCTGTACTTGTCCTATATTGTATTCAACTGTAAGTCACTGTTTTCCTATTTTTTATGTGCATTTGTACTCTGTAATCGGGCGCTGCGGAACCCTTGTGGCGCCATATAAATAAAGGATAATAATAATAATAATAATAATTGACAGGTGGGAAGGACCGTACCAAGTCTTGTTAACCAGCACAACAGCATTAAAGGTCGCCGAAAGAGAGACTTGGGTCCACTCGTCCCACTGCAAGAAGGTCGCTGACCCGGAGAAAACTCGTGACAAAGAGCAAGGTGAAGAGAACCTCGTATCACTAGAGAGTCTATTCCGGGAAAGCTGAGAGGCAGGACTGCTGAACGGCACCTGAGCGCGGAGACCAACAAGATCAAGGACGGTTGTCGCACCACTTTCTTTTTTTCACCCCCCACCCCTGCATTTTCCTTTCTTTTCTCCTCCTTATTTTCCTTCTTTCCCCTAATGAAATGGATCTATCACAAGAGACTGCGTTTCGGGTTCTGCTGGTAATTTTGTTTTTGCTCAGGACAATTTGTTTTGGTGAGGGTCCCAGAGAGGTCGAGCAAGGATCTGGAATGGGTTCTGATGGCGAGTACGAATTTGTAGGATCTCAGGAGCAGCACACCACTTGAGTAAAGGCTGGTATCAGTAAGCACTCTGGTAGTCATGGAGGTCGGAGGCAATGTGAGGGGTTATTGTCTGATGAATATTGTATTTGTAGATACTGCGAGAACATAGTCGAAGATGGGTGCATCCAGAGATGTCAGTCCAACAGTAATATCGATATGGACCGACATCCGTTGAGTGATTACCACTCATTAGTGGGTAAGGTCTTAAACCAGACAGAATGTTGGGTGTGCTCTCAAGTACCTCAAGGACAGAGTAAGTCGGGATTAGTGCCATATCCTTTAACGTTAGATGAGGTACTCGAATTACGGGGTGGGAGACCGGTGGACAAGAAATTCAATATTTCTAGGCCCCCTAGCTTGAAGCTCCAACAGTATCATGTAGATAGATCACTAATATGCTTTAATGTCTCCAATTTCCGAAAACCCGGAAATTGGGAAGTAACCTGGAATAACGAGACAATGACCTTCTCACACAGAGCTGATAGGATACCTATTGACTCTGAACTTGTACGCAAGATAGCCAACAGTGGGAGGTATTTTCGCTATAGGTATACATGTGGGAGCAAAACCATGTGGGTTGGAAAGGTATCACAAGGGTATTGTGCCCACATCATCCAGCCTGATACTTGTACTGAGCAGATGAGAGAACTAGGGATTGGTTTCTTTACCTGGAAAATTTGCAATATGGTGTTGTTACATTTTGTCCCTTATGTTCTCCCAGATGATGCCTATTTCATATGTGGGAGGAAAGCGTAGAAGTGGCTCACTCCGAGCTCTGAGGGATTGTGTTACATTGGAAGAGTATTACCAGCGGTCATGACCATAACCCATGATAAAATGAAAGACATTCACCGCAACGCTCAGACTCCTTATACTCATACCCACTATGAACACATCATCAAGAGACACATCATAGATAGGGCAGAGCACGCAGCCTCTGATTTGATCCACGAATCCACCGGGATTCAGATCCTACTCGCATTAGATATCACCCGTACTGCCAGAGGAACTATAAATTTTAAGTACATCCATGCGCTTGCGAACTTGATAGATTATATCATTGAGATGTATGATGACACCTTTAGGTATACGGGCAGGGAGTTACAAGCATACAAGACGGAGTTGGTCCAGCACAGGATGGTCCTGAATTATGTTACGGCTGTGACGGGTGGGTACTGTGTCACTTTGGCAACTCAATATGGTGTGAAGTGCTGTACGTACATTACGAACAGCACTGACGACCCCACGGAGATCATCGATCAAAGGATGGACGAGATCTTGCAGTTGAAGTGGGAGTTCAGGAGGAGACATAATCTTACCTTGACGGCTGTTTGTAATGAATTGACCGGCTGGGTCTCATGGTTAAACCCACTCAAATGGTTTTCTGGATTAGGAGAGTGGGTGCAGAATGTAATTGCAAGTGTAGGAAAGTTTCCCCTGTGTATCCTAGGAGTCAGAAAAGGGGGGGTTTTGGGTTTGGGAATACCGCACAGGATCAAAAAAAGAAAAATATAATAAAAGCAGTAAATAAGATATTAGCTCCGAGAAAAACTGACTGATTAGACGGTAGTCTAAGATGAATCACCTTCTACCATCAGAATGAATCTCTATCGGCAGACAAAAATGGTGATCGTCAGCGGTGCTCCCAAAGGTCCGAACGTATTTGGATTTAGGAAAAGAAGAAAAAATGACCTTGGGTGGGAGCACTCATTCCCGGAGAGTTATTTGTAGATATGATGTCTGTATGAGTAGTAATGTGATAATGAAAAGATTAAAACATAACTTTTAATAATCTATATATAAAAAAGGCTAGGTACACTAATGGAGTTTACTGTAAAATCCTAGGAGTCATCATAATTATTGGTTTGATATATTTAGGTGTGTTCGAATTCTGACGCGGCGCAAGCGCAGCACAAATTTGATGAGTCTAAGGAGCGAGGGCGTTGTTACAGCAGCAGTTTTGATTTATGATCCATCCATAGAGACAGTTTTATGATAAGGATTGCAAATTAATTTCATGGCTTGTTTCTTTCACCATTTTTTTCTGTTTTCCCCTTTACCCAGAAAACATCCAACCGGAAAAGACGTTAGCCCTACCCAATGTTTATGTGAATGCATTTTTATATATGTGTCTTATCTTCATCTCTGCAACCTCCAGTTAATGGCACACATAGTCGACAGGTGTTATCCACATATACAAGCCCTCACATATGTTCCCCCTCCACGTATCATCAACTAAATGTGCTCCCCATTTGTTGGTACTAGAAGCCGAAGAGGCGAGGGACTAAAAGCCCTTGCCCAAACAAAGCTCGGTAGTGTTTGTTTGCCCAAGTACAGACCCTTAATACGGGATGAGAAGGATTTAATGTATACTTCGCAATACCTCGAAGCTTACTTAGAACATATACGGCATGATGATACATGCCCCTCAGACATTGATTCATACATACATGCTTTTACTATCCCACTAGGTTATACATTTCCCACCTACAACTCTCCCCGATCGTCCAAACTTGTATATATTGTGTAGATAATATTTTCTGTTTAGTAGTCAAGTGTGGCAGTTATTGATGACTGCCAAAGGGTGTACTGTCGAAGTCGAAAATATTGCAGTACACACATCACGTACAAACTACACACAGATGGCCCCTGTACACGTACTTGTCCTGCTGTGTGTGCGCACATTCGCAAGTTGCATATGATCGCTCCCGCGGTCCTGCATATTAGAGCGTGGTATGAGTAATTACGGTAGTATTTGTAATCGCATGGAAAAGCCATAAAAACACATTATATATTTAATCCACATAGTGCACAATGTACACATAGTCTACATGCTCCACACCAGCGAGTTATACTTAACAAAGAGATTCACCTTTACAGGATAGGAGGGGACAGAATTAGGTTAGGAGGTGGTGTTTGGAATCCAGCTGTAGGGTATTTTAAGAACAATATTCCGGTGTTAGTTTGCAGAAGATTGCACGCTCCTGCGTATAGTTATGCGCAGGAGCAGAATATTAATATCAACTGTATTTACTGTACTCCTGATATTCGGCGGGAGCCCAGTGGAGAACATCTGCAAGTGCACCTGGACCAGACATCGCCCACCTATTCAAACCGACCTATGACCTCTCCTGTACTGTAAATGATCATCCCAGTGACCAATAGACAAATAGATTACAGTTTCCATTGTGTTAGGTTTTGGAAAAATGTATAAAAGGCCAGCTGCAGGCCCGGTCACACACAATCTCTGAAGATCATCTACCTTGATGACTGAGGACCGGACCGGGAAGCGCAGGCGAACAAACGTATGTACCATTGACTGTAGCCTTTTTCTCTTATTGTATTGTATTATTCTTGTAACCCCCTGCTAGTAAAATAACCGTTGGTGGGTTGGACCCCAACATAGTTTTGAAATACAATTTGGTATTGTGTCCCATTTCCTGCTAAGGTTTAAGGTATATTTCTATCACACGTGTTGCTGCTGCATTGTGCTCTCAGCGTGTCTGTGTGTGTATGCACTGCGTGTACTTTGTACGTCCATCGCGGCGTGAGTACGCAAAGTGCGTACAGGGTACGGGCCTTTGTACGCTAACTGTGTAAAAAGTACTTAGGGTGAGGATTAAATACAGCGGCCGCAGCGGCTCGAATTAAAGTGTATTAAGGTATAGCTTTCTGTCCTGTAAAATAATCAGCATTCACAATATATATATATATATACACACACACACACACACACACACACACACACATACAGTTCAGATATGCAAGTGGCATTATTAGGACTTAATCTGCGGCAACGGCGGTGCTTACTATTTTCAAACCGTTTTCAAGGATACAAAAAAGCAACAATACATGTTCTTACCTTTATAGGATAACATCCAGTGATCTCCATGCCGCTGTCCATGCAAACGCTATCCGCTCCTGCTGACATCAGAGATCACTGGGTGTTATCCTCTATACAGTAGGTAAGAACATGTATGGTTTTCTTGTATCCTTGAAAACGGTTTGAAATAAACTAAAATGATGGAGTAAGCACCGCCGTCTACTGGATTTATTATGCTGCAAATTAAGTCCCAAGAGTGCCAGCATATCTGAACTGTATTCTAGCTGACTCTGTTGACTTAGGAGGGCACCTGGGCATATATTTATGTATGGCACTCATAGAGATTGATAAACCATAGAAAATCAGCACAGGACACTGTAGCTGTTTGACAACGTTTCAGAGTTACTGTAGACACTGATACCTCGACAAACAGCTACAGCGTCCTGTGCTGATTTTCTATGGTTTATCAGTCTCTATGAGTGCTGCTCTACCTCCATATATGTGTGTGTGTGTGTGTGTGTGTGTGTGTGTGTGTGTGTGTGTGTATGTGTATATATATATATATATATATATAATTATATATATATACAGTGGGGCAAAAACATTACATTCTCCCAATCCTCCGGAGGATAATTCAGATGGTCACTGGAAAACTTTAGACGGGCCTGGATATGTGCTGTGGGACCTTTCAGGTGCTGCAGGATTTCAACCCATGGCGACGTAGTGTGTTACTAATGGTAACCTTTGTGACTGTGGTCTCAGCTCTCTTGAGGTCATTGACCAGGTCCCCCCGTGTAGTTCTGGGCTGATTCCTCACCGTTCTCAAGATCATTGATACCCCACGAGGTGAGATCTTGTATGGAGCCCCAAGTCGAGGGAGATTGTCAGTGATCTTGTATTTCTTCCATTTTTTTATAATTGCGCCAACAGTTGATCTCTTCTCACCAAGCTGCTTGCCTATTGTCGAGTAGCTCATCCCAGCCTTGTGCAGCTCTACAATTTTGTCCCTGGTGTCCTTACACAGCTCTCTGGTCTTGGCCATGGTGGAGAGGTAGCAGTCTGACTGTTTGAGGGTATGGACAGGTGACTTTTATACAGATAACCAGTTCAAACAGGTGCCACTAATACAGGAAACGAGTGAAGGATAGAAGAGCTTCTTAAAGAAGTAACAGGTCTGTAAGAGCCAGAAATCTTGCTGCTTGGTAGGTGTCCAAATATTTATTTTCCACAAGAATATACAAATAAATTGTTTAAAAATCATACAATGTGATTTCCTGGTTTTCTTTTCCAGATTCTGTCTCTCACAGTTGAAGTGTACCTATGATGGAAATTACAGACCTCTCTCATCTTTTTAAGTGGGTCAACTTGCACAATCGGTGGCTGTCCAAATACTTTTTTGCCCCACTGTATATGTGTGTGTTACACATACATGCACGTATACATACACACCCACTCATGAAAACCCCCCTTGTTAAATCCTGCGTTTACCCCTGACACGGCTTCCAGCTCTCTGCCAGGCTTGGCTGTTATCGGTGCCTGATAAAAAAAAAAATCATACATGTGTGTGAAAATATTCAGTTTCACATTATGAATGTGGGTGAAACATATTTATCATTAAAGCTGAGTATGATAAATATGCCCCTTTAAGTTTAATGATTTTATTGAATAAGAAATATTCCTTACTTTTAATTTAATACTTTTCATTTTCACATCCAACCAAACCAAAAAAATTCATGGGCAGATGGAAGATGTCTTTCAATGCCAGCTGTAGCTTACAGAACATATTGCCAACTGCCAAGCTCCTCTAATGCTAGTCCTGAAATATGAATTACTAATGTGCATTACATTATAATCTAATAATAAATGTAGGATATTAAAATGTCCCCATCCATATCTCTGCCTTCAATTTCAGGATACACGTTTTCTATCTCCTGAAATCCTCAGTTTCAGTGAATGAGCAGGAATAAGGGCTCATACACATGGGCACATTAAGAAAAAAAGCTGTTTGTATATACTCTTAAGATTAATGTAGCAATTACATATTGGCGCGCACTCTTAGTATTTTCCTTTTAAGGGGTCATGAAAGCCCTTGCAATAAGGATTTTTTCAAAGGGAATATTTATGGTATTTTGTCCCAAAAATTCTATGGAAAAAAAAATCCAAAATAGCAATTAATTTAATAAATCCAAAATAGAACCATTGTAATAATTTGGTGACGATGCAGTAATCTAATAGCAGCCAATGAGGCGTTTGCTTACATAGCTGAATTTGCTTTGAATCGAATGGGTTGTGCATATATCAGGGGTTCCGAAAATCGGTCTTTAAGGCACCCTAACCGTCTAAGGTTTTAAGGATATCCATGGTTGAGCACAGATGGTTAAATAAAAAATGACTTAGGTACTAATGAATTCACTTATTATTATTATTATTATTATTATTATTATAATAATGCATAATTATGCATTATGCATAATGGTCCACTAGATTGCTAGGTTCTTAATGGGTTGTATGATATGATCACCCAGCAATGTTGGTTAAGGGTCTGGAAGGTGTGAGAGTAAAGAAAGCCAAAATATGTGAGGTTAACTTGTGCTCAAGCATGGATAATATCCTTAAAACCTGGCCCGTTAGGGTGCCTTGAGGACCGAGTTTTGAAACCACTGGCATAAATGGTTGTATTTTGTTAGTGGACAATAAGCATTGTTATTGTTTTCGTCTGAAAAACTTCTAAAATATACTCACCACAGGTGGAGCTAACTGCTCTGCACATTGACCTTCTGTATGAATGGCCTTCAGTTGACTAATCATTGATGGTCACCATTAACGGTGCCATCAGCGCTTAGCATCAATGGCATGAAATGGGGAACCATTGATGGTTTGCACCCATTGATGGACCTCCGATGTGGGGAAAGTGAGATGGTGGGCCAATCAAGGAAGAGGCAAGACTTAGTGGGGCACCAGGGGGAGGGGCTAAGATATGCGCCTCTTGCGCTGACGGAAAACCATTGACCATTGTAAGCAAACCGTTGTTTTAGCAAAACTGCAACTGAAGTTGACTAAGGTCCTCAGTGCACTACACGCACACATGGCCTAATTCAGCATGAGTTGTAGTTTTGCAAAAATTCACAAAACTACAACTCATCCTACTAGTATGCAGAGGGGCTGCACAGAGCAAGGGCAACCCGCATTCCGGCACCCCTCCCCTCGAAGGCAGTCACCGGGCAGCCATGTTTCAGGTTGCAATGGCTGCATGTGGCATCACGTAGCTGCCGCGGCCCGCCCCACAAATGGTCCGGACATGCCTCCGTTGTCCGGATTGCGCCCCCCAACGCCACGACGCTACATCGCTGCCCCGTCACTGCCCTGTTGCCGCCCCCCGCTGGCTCCTATACTGCGATCACAGTTTAAGTCCTCACAAATGCGCACAGAGGTGTGATCGCATGTGCAGAAGTGCGGAAATCACTGAATATCGATTTCTGCACTTCAGCATTGGCTGCTGAATCGGAGAATAATTTAGAATAAATTAGAGATGAGCGGGTTCGGTTCCTCGGAATCCGAACCCCCCCCGAACTTCACCCATTTTACACGGGTCCGAGGCAGACTCGGATCCTCCCGCCTTGCTCGGTTAACCCGAGCGCGCCCGAACATCATCATCCCGCTGTCGGATTCTCGCGAGATTCGTATTCTATATAAGGAGCCGCGCGTCGCCGCCATTTTCACTTGTGCATTGGAGATGATAGGGAGAGGATGTGTGCAGCGTTCTCTCAGTTGTGTTCAGTGTGCTGCAAATATCTGTGCTCAGTGTGCTGCAAATATCTGTGCTCAGTGTGCTGCAAATATCTGTGCTCAGTGTGCTGCAAATATCTACGTTCTCTGCCTGAAAAACGCTCCATATCTGTGCTCAGTGTGCTGCAAATATCTGTGCTCAGTGTGCTGAAAATATCTACGTTCTCTGCCTGAAAAATGCTCCATATCTGTGCTCACAGTGTGCTGCAAATATCTGTGCTCAGTGTGCTTTATTGTGGGGACTGGGGACCACCAGTATTATATAGTAGGAGGACAGTGCAGAGTTTTGCTGACCAGTGACCACCAGTATTATACGTTCTCTGCCTGAAAAACGCTCCATATCTGTGCTGCATTGTAGTATATAGTAGGAGGACAGTGCAGAATTTTGCTGACCAGTGACCACCAGTATTATATCAGTACGGTACAGTAGTCCACTGCTCTACCTACCTCTGTGTCGTCAAGTATACTATCCATCCATACCTGTGGTGCATTTTAGTTGTTGTGCGCAGTAGTAGGAGGACAGTGCATAATTTTGCTGACCACCAGTATATAATATATTGCAGTACTGTACAGTAGTCCACTGCTCTACCTACCTCTGTGTCGTCAAGTATACTATCCATCCATACCTGTGATGCATTTTAGTTGTTGTGCGCAGTAGTAAGAGGACAGTGCATAATTTTGCTGACCACCAGTATATAATATATAGCAGTACGGTACAGTAGTCCACTGCTCTACCTACCTCTGTGTCGTCAAGTATACTATCCATCCATACCTGTGGTGCATTTTAGTTGTTGTGCGCAGTAGTAGGAGGACAGTGCATAATTTTGCTGACCACCAGTAAATAATATATAGCAGTACGGTACAGTAGTCCACTGCTCTACCTACCTCTGTGTCGTCAAGTATACTATCCATCCATACCTGTGGTGCATTTTAGTTGTTGTGCGCAGTAGTAGGAGGACAGTGCATAATTTTGCTGACCACCAGCATATAATATATAGCAGTACGGTACAGTAGGCCACTACTCTACCTACCTCTGTGTCGTCAAGTATACTATCCATCCATACCTGTGGTGCATTATAGTTGTTGTGCGCAGTAGTAGGAGGACAGTGCATAATTTTGCTGACCACCAGTATATAATATATAGCAGTACGGTACAGTAGTCCACTGCTCTACCTACCTCTGTGTCATCAAGTATACTATCCATCCATACCTGTGGTGCATTTTAGTTGTTGTGCGCAGTAGTAGGAGGACAGTGCATAATTTTGCTGACCACCAGTATATAATATATAGCAGTACGGAACAGTAGTCCACTGCTCTACCTACCTCTGTGTCGTCCAGTATACTATCCATCCATACCTGTGGTGCATTTTAGTTGTTGTGCGCAGTAGTAGGAGGACAGTGCATAATTTTGCTGACCACCAGCATATAATATATAGCAGTACGGTACAGTAGGCCACTACTCTACCTACCTCTGTGTCGTCCAGTATACTATCCATCCATACCTGTGGTGCATTATAGTTGTTGTGCGCAGTAGTAGGAGGACAGTGCATAATTTTGCTGACCACCAGTATATAATATATAGCAGTACGGTACAGTAGTCCACTGCTCTACCTACCTCTGTGTCGTCAAGTATACTATCCATCCATACCTGTGGTGCATTTTAGTTGTTGTGCGCATTAGTAGGAGGACAGTGCATAATTTTGCTGACCACCAGTATATAATATATAGCAGTACGGTACAGTAGGCCATTGCTATTGATATATTACTGGCATATAATTCCACACATTAAAAAATGGATAACAAAAATGTGGAGGGTAAAATAGGGAAAGATCAAGATCCACTTCCACCTCGTGCTGAAGCTGCTGCCACTAGTCATGGTCGAGACGATGAAATGCCATCAACGTCGTCTGCCAAGGCCGATGCCCAATGTCATAGTAGAGAGCATGTAAAATCCAAAAACAAAAGTTCAGTAAAATGACCCAAAACTCTAAATTAAAAGCGTCTGATGAGAAGCGTAAACTTGCCAATATGCCATTTACGACACGGAGTGGCAAGGAACGGCTGAGGCCCTGGCCTATGTTCATAGCTAGTGGTTTAGATTCACATGAGGATGGAAGCACTCATCCTCTCGCTAGAAAACTGCAGTGCCACCCCTAGATGGGCCAGGTGTTTGTGTCGGGAAAACAAAGGGAAGTTGTCTTAGAGATGTGCGCAAGAGAAAACGCAGCTTTAACGTGTATAATCCCCCTCAAGGGTGTCACCACACCCAACCAGAACAAATGCAACAATATTAGCGGGAGAAAATACTCATATAAGCGCTTAATAATACATAAATGAATAATACATTCCTTATATGTCCTCAATGATGTTCCTTATTCCTCTGTCTTCAGTATTGTGGTGGAAAATGATTCCGCTTCAATCCCAATGTATGAAACACAGAAAGAACAAGAAATGTGTGGAAATGCTTCAAGTCTGTTCTAATACATATAACCCACTTGTCCCACAAAGAAGGGAAATTTCTTTAAGAACTTGTAGTCCGTACCCCAACTCACAATCGAGTATTGTATATTGTACACGTAGCAGTTTCTTTGTCCTAGGCCTCGTATACCCTTTACCAGAAGGTCCCAGACTTATAATCGTATTTCCCCGAGTTTATATCGAGTAATGATACCACATGGGACATATACCCAGCGTATTATGAAAGAATGCGTACCCAACTCACTTGAGAGGAGGGGGGAGACAAGCTTCAAAAGGTTTCTTTTACTCGGGCCCAAATGATGGTTCCACCCGTGTTTCCTGTTCTTCAATCCCTTCTTTTGTTCCTCCCAAAATTTTCAGTTTCACGTGAATATATATAAAAAAAGAACAACATGCAATGTGTAGAGCTGTTTTGTGACCTCTAGAGTCACAAACGAAAATGTAGGAGATATGTAGGGCGTACCCTGGTTCACAGTATAAAACCCCTCCAATAATGTGAAATGATTTCTTTACAGCCGAACTCAGTATGACCTCCACCAAAATGAATGAGAGAAAGGAGTGCGTACCCAACTCACTTCTAAATGATGGATTGTCAATCTCAATAAAGGTTTCTTTTATCTTATTACAGGTGATGCGTACCCTTACTCACACATAGAGACGGAGATATCCCTCTTATCTGGGTTTCTTTCGTCTGTAGGTTCCACTGCTATAGTCCCCAGGGGTATAATATCCAATCTAGACCAGTGTGAACTATTCTTTTCCAAGGAAACCAATCCACAATAGTTAAAAAACCAAGTCTCTTTATAATTTCTTTAAAAAGGAGTCATATACATCTCATGATAAAAAAATACACCTTTTGTATATATCCAAACTACAAAAAATGACGTTCCACAATAAAAAAAGAATTCATCGGTTCCCCAAATGGAAAAGTTTAACCACTAAACAGTACAAGAGGGGAAGTCCGGACCCCCAAATGTATGGATAGTGGAACAGTACCTTTAGGTCCCCGAGTTGGATAAAAGCGCTTCAAAGTCACAGTGCCAGGATCTGTCAACGCGTTTCGGCCCTTTATGGAGCCTTTGTCAAGACATGCTGGCACTGTGCACACCTGTGATATTTAAATGGAGGGTGACCAATCGGGTCTCACCAGGAAGTGACCTCCCGATTATCATTACCATCTTCAAATTTAATCATAACAGCAACAATGGCTCATAGTTTCAAAATCTAATATACAATAATGATTTCCTACATTAACAAATCTAAAAATACATTTTAAATAAACTCAATATATCCCAAGGGATATATTAACCCGGAAGTAGAGGCATAAACTTCCTTCCAGCACCAATGCCTAAGAATAGGAAACACTGATCCTCCATATTACTAAAATAGGACCTCCATTGATGTAAAATTAGCCTAAGTAGTATGAACTTCTTCTGTTGGAGCTTTTGGGCGATGTGGAACGGCTTATGCGTTCCACCGCCGTCCGAATGCGTGTCACGCCGTACTTCCGGTCTTGCATGCGTCACTTCCGGTTTTACCGGAAGTGCGTATACGTGATGATCGGAACCCAGTTCCCCGCAATGGAGAAGCTGAAAGGAACCAGGACATCCTGTCCTTGCGTTCCATGGTAGAAGAGGTATAGGAAATGACATTATTTTCCAACCCACCAAGCTCCGTAATTGAAATTTTTGCGAAAAAGTCCAGACAACTTAAACCACATAGTATATAATTAATGACACTAATACATTAACAACATTTTCAATATCCTTTGCACAAAAGCTTAATCTTATGAGGCATTACACATTCATAAAGTATATAATACAATAGCAAATTCTTCAGGGTATCTTGGACATGGATGATTAAACCGGTATTCACAATGGATTGTATGAAGTCTCTCCTCTCTGTGGTGTTTTTTTTTTTTCTTTCTTCATGCTAGTTTGTTTAGCAGTCTGCTGACACTGCAGTGTCCACCAGGTCCGTTATACAGTATATTATATATATAATTAAGCACTAAGCAGCAGTACGGTATGCCACGGCTGTACCTACCTCTGTGTCGACTCGTCACTCGTCGTCCATAAGTTTGAGTAATACTATCCATCCATCTACATTGTATACCTGTGGTGTTTTTTTTTTATTTCTTCATACTAGTTTAGCAGTCTGCTGCTGACACTGTCCACCAGGTCCGTTATACAGTATATTATATTTATATATAAGCACTAAGCAGCAGTACGGTAGGCCACGGCTGTACCTACCTCTGTGTCGTCACTCGTCCATAAGTATAAGTAATACTATACTATCCATCCATGTACATTGTATACCTGTGGTGTTTTTTTTTTCTTTCTTCATACTAGTTTAGCAGTCTGCTGACACTATCCACCAGGTCCGTTATACACGCAGTATATTATATTTATATATAAGCACTAAGCAGCAGTACGGTAGGCCACGGCTGTACCTACCTCTGTGTCGTCAGTGCACTCGTCGTCCATAAGTATAAGTAATACTATACTATCCATCCATCTACATTGTATACCTGTGGTGGTTTTTTTTTCTTTCTTCATACTAGTTTAGCAGTCTGCTGACACTGTCCACCAGGTCCGTTATACAGTATATTATATTTATATATAAGCACTAAGCAGCAGTACGGTAGGCCACGGCTGTACCTAACTCTGTGTCGTCAGTGCACTCGTCATCCATAAGTATAAGTAATACTATACTATCCATCCATCTACATTGTATACCTGTGGTGGTTTTTTTTTTCTTTCTTCATACTAGTTTAGCAGTCTGCTGACACTGTCCACCAGGTCCGTTATACAGTATATTATATTTATATATAAGCACTAAGCAGCAGTACGGTAGGCCACGGCTGTACCTACCTCTGTGTCGTCACTCGTCGTCCATAAGTATAAGTAATACTATACTATCCATCCATCTACATTGTATACCTGTGGTGTTTTTTTTTTCTTTCTTCATACTAGTTTAGCAGTCTGCTGCTGACACTGTCCACCAGGTCCGTTATACAGTATATTATATTTATATATAAGCACTAAGCAGCAGTACGGTAGGCCACGGCTGTACCTACCTCTGTGTCGTCACTCGTCGTCCATAAGTATAAGTAATACTATACTATCCATCCATCTACATTGTATACCTGTGGTGGCTTTTAGTTGTGCGCAAAATATGGAGAACAAAAATGTGGAGGTTAAAAAAATAGGGAAAGATCAAGATCCACTTCCACCTCGTGCTGAAGCTGCTGCCACTAGTCATGGCCGAGACGATGAAATGCCATCAACGTCGTCTGCCAAGGCCGATGCCCAATGTCATAGTACAGAGCATGTAAAATCCAAAACACAAAAGATCAGTAAAAAAATGACCCAAAAATCAAAATTAAAAGCGTCTGAGGAGAAGAGTAAACTTGCCAATATGCCATTTACGACACGGAGTGGCAAGGAACGGCTGAGGCCCTGGCCTATGTTCATGGCTAGTGGTTCAGCTTCACATGAGGATGGAAGCACTCATCCTCTCGCTAGAAAAAAGAAAAGACTTGCGGCAAAAGCACAGCAAAGAACTGTGCGTTCTTCGAAATCACAAATCCCAAAGGAGAGTCCAATTGTGTCGGTTGCGATGCCTGACCTTCCCAACACTGGACGGGAAGAGCTTGCGCCTTCCACCATTTGCACGCCCCCTGCAAGTGTTGAAAGGAGCACCCGCAGTCCAGTTCCTGATAGTGAAATTGAAGATGTCAGTGTTGAAGTACACCAGGATGAGGATATGGGTGTTGCTGGCGCTGGGGAGGAAATTGACAAGGAGGATTCTGATGGTGAGGTGGTTTGTTTAAGTCAGGCACCTGGGGAGACACCTGTTGTCCGTGGGAGGAATATGGCCATTGACATGCCTGGTGAAAATACCAAAAAAATCAGCTCTTCAGTGTGGAAGTATTTCAACAGAAATGCGGACAACAGGTGTCAAGCCGTGTGTTGCCTTTGTCAAGCTGTAATAAGTAGGGGTAAGGACGTTAACCACCTCGGAACATCCTCCCTTATACGTCACCTGCAGCGCATTCATAATAAGTCAGTGACAAGTTCAAAAACTTTGGGTGACAGCGGAAGCAGTCCACTGACCAGTAAATCCCTTCCTCTTGTAACCAAGCTCGCGCAAACCACACCACCAACTCCCTCAGTGTCAATTTCCTCCTTACCCAGGAAAGCCAATAGTCCTGCAGGCCATGTCACTGGCAAGTCTGACGAGTCCTCTCCTGCCTGGGATTCCTCCGATGCATCCTTGAGTGTAACGCCTACTGCTGCTGGCGCTGCTGTTGTTGCTGCTGGGAGTCGATCGTCATCCCAGAGGGGAAGTCGGAAGACCACTTGTACTACTTCCAGTAAGCAATTGACTGTCCAACAGTCCTTTGCGAGGAAGATGAAATATCACAGCAGTCATCCTGTTGCAAAGCGGATAACTGAGGCCTTGACAACTATGTTGGTGTTAGACGTGCGTCCGGTATCCGCCGTTAGTTCACAGGGAACTAGACAATTTCTTGAGGTAGTGTGCCCCCATTACCAAATACCATCTAGGTTCCACTTCTCTAGGCAGGCGATACCGAGAATGTACAAGGACGTCAGAAAAAGACTCACCAGTGTCCTAAAAAATGTAGTTGTACCCAATGTCCACTTAACCATGGACATGTGGACAAGTGGAGCAGGGCAGACTCAGGACTACATGACTGTGACAGCCCACTGGGTAGATGTATTGCCTCCCGCTGCAAGAACAGCAGCGGCGGCACCAGTAGCAGCATCTCGCAAACGCCAACTCGTTCCTAGGCAGGCTACGCTTTGTATCACCGCTTTCCAGAATAGGCACACAGCTGAAAACCTCTTACGGCAACTGAGGAAGATCATCGCAGAATGGCTTACCCCAATTGGACTCTCCTGGGGATTTGTGACATCGGACAATGCCAGCAATATTGTGAGTGCATTACATCTGGGCAAATTCCAGCACGTCCCATGTTTTGCACATACCTTGAATTTGATGGTGCAGAATTATTTAAAAAACGACAGGGGCGTGCAAGAGATGCTGTCGGTGGCCAGAAGAATTGCGGGCCACTTTCGGCGTACAGGCACCGCGTACAGAAGACTGGAGCACCACCAAAAACACCTGAACCTGCCCTGCCATCATCTGAAGCAAGAGGTGGTAACGAGGTGGAATTCAACCCTCTATATGCTTCAGAGGATGGAGGAGCAGCAAAAGGCCATTCAAGCCTATACATCTGGCCATGATATAGGCAAAGGAGGTGGAATGCACTAGAGATGAGCGGGTTCGGTTTCTCTGAAACCGAACCCGCACGAACTTCATGTTTTTTTTACGGGTCCGAGCAGACTCGGATCCTCCCGCCTTGCTCGGTTAACCCGAGCGCGCCCGAACGTCATCATGACGCTGTCGGATTCTCGCGAGACTCGGATTCTATATAAGGAGCCGCGCGTCGCCGCCATTTTCACACGTGCATTGAGATTGATAGGGAGAGGACGTGGCTGGCGTCCTCTCCATTAGAAATTAGATTAGAAGAGAGAGAGAGATTGTGCAGAGTCAGACAGAGTTTACCACAGTGACCAGTGCAGTTGTTGTTAGTTAACTTTTATTTATTTTAATATAATATATCCGTTCTCTGCTATATCCGTTCTCTGCCTGAAAAAAAACGATACACAGCAGCAGCCAGTCACACAGTGTGACTCAGTCTGTGTGCACTCAGCTCAGCCCAGTGTGCTGCACATCAATGTATAAAAGGCAAAGCTTATAATAATTGTGGGGGAGACTGGGGAGCACTGCAGGTTGTTATAGCAGGAGCCCCCAGGAGTACATAATATTATATTAATTTAAAATTAAACAGTGCACACTTTTGCTGCAGGAGTGCCACTGCCAGTGTGACTAGTGGTGACCAGTGCCTGACCACCAGTATAGTAGTATATTGTTGTATGTATTGTATACTATCTCTTTATCAACCAGTCTATATTAGCAGCAGACACAGTACAGTGCGGTAGTTCACGGCTGTGGCTACCTCTGTGTCGGCAGTCGGAACTCGGCAGGCAGTCCGTCCATCCATAATTGTATTACAATATATACCACCTAACCGTGGTATTTTTTTTTCTTTCTTTATACCGTCGTCATAGTGTCATACTAGTTGTTACGAGTATACTACTATCTCTTTATCAACCAGTGTACAGTGCGGTAGTTCACGGCTGTGGCTACCTCTGTGTCGGCAGTCGGCAGGCAGTCCGTCCATCCATAATTGTATTATTATTATAATATATACCACCTAACCGTGGTTTTTTTTTCATTCTTTATACCGTCATAGTGTCATACTAGTTGTTACGAGTATACTACTATCTCTTTATCAACCAGTGTACAGTGCGGTAGTTCACGGCTGTGGCTACCTCTGTGTCGGCAGTCGGCAGGCAGTCCGTCCATCCATAATTGTATTATTATTATAATATATACCACCTAACCGTGGTTTTTTTTTCATTCTTTATACCGTCGTCATAGTGTCATACTAGTTGTTACGAGTATACTACTATCTCTTTATCAACCAGTGTACAGTGCGGTAGTTCACGGCTGTGGCTACCTCTGTGTCGGCAGTCGGCAGGCAGTCCGTCCATCCATAATTGTATTATTATTATAATATATACCACCTAACCGTGGTTTTTTTTTCATTCTTTATACCGTCGTCATAGTGTCATACTAGTTGTTACGAGTATACTACTATCTCTTTATCAACCAGTGTACAGTGCGGTAGTACACGGCTGTGGCTACCTCTGTGTCGGCAGTCGGCAGGCAGTCCGTCCATCCATAATTGTATTATTATTATAATATATACCACCTAACTGTGGTATTTTTTTTTCTTTCTTTATACCGTCGTCATAGTGTCATACTAGTTGTTACGAGTATACTACTATCTCTTTATCAACCAGTGTACAGTGCGGTAGTTCACGGCTGTGGCTACCTCTGTGTCGGCAGTCGGCAGGCAGTCCGTCCATCCATAATTGTATTATTATTATAATATATACCACCTAACTGTGGTATTTTTTTTTCTTTCTTTATACCGTCGTCATAGTGTCATACTAGTTGTTACGAGTATACTACTATCTCTTTATCAACCAGTGTACAGTGCGGTAGTTCACGGCTGTGGCTACCTCTGTGTCGGCAGTCGGCAGGCAGTCCGTCCATCCATAATTGTATTATTATTATAATATATACCACCTAACCGTGGTTTTTTTTTCATTCTTTATACCGTCGTCATAGTGTCATACTAGTTGTTACGAGTATACTACTATCTCTTTATCAACCAGTGTACAGTGCGGTAGTTCACGGCTGTGGCTACCTCTGTGTCGGCAGTCGGCAGGCAGTCCGTCCATCCATAATTGTATTATTATTATAATATATACCACCTAACCGTGGTTTTTTTTTCATTCTTTATACCGTCATAGTGTCATACTAGTTGTTACGAGTATACTACTATCTCTTTATCAACCAGTGTACAGTGCGGTAGTTCACGGCTGTGGCTACCTCTGTGTCGGCAGTCGGCAGGCAGTCCGTCCATCCATAATTGTATTATTATTATAATATATACCACCTAACCGTGGTTTTTTTTTCATTCTTTATACCGTCGTCATAGTGTCATACTAGTTGTTACGAGTATACTACTATCTCTTTATCAACCAGTGTACAGTGCGGTAGTTCACGGCTGTGGCTACCTCTGTGTCGGCACTCGGCAGGCAGTCCGTCCATCCATAATTGTATTATTATTATAATATATACCACCTAACCGTGGTTTTTTTTTCATTCTTTATACCGTCGTCATAGTGTCATACTAGTTGTTACGAGTATACTACTATCTCTTTATCAACCAGTGTACAGTGCGGTAGTTCACGGCTGTGGCTACCTCTGTGTCGGCAGTCGGCAGGCAGTCCGTCCATCCATAATTGTATTATTATTATAATATATACCACCTAACTGTGGTATTTTTTTTTCTTTCTTTATACCGTCGTCATAGTGTCATACTAGTTGTTACGAGTATACTACTATCTCTTTATCAACCAGTGTACAGTGCGGTAGTTCACGGCTGTGGCTACCTCTGTGTCGGCAGTCGGCAGGCAGTCCGTCCATCCATAATTGTATTATTATTATAATATATACCACCTAACCGTGGTTTTTTTATACCACCTAACCGTGGCAGTCCGTCCATAATTGTATACTAGTATCCAATCCATCCATCTCCATTGTTTACCTGAGGTGCCTTTTAGTTCTGCCTATAAAATATGGAGAACAAAAAAGTTGAGGTTCCAAAATTAGGGAAAGATCAAGATCCACTTCCACCTCGTGCTGAAGCTGCTGCCACTAGTCATGGCCGAGACGATGAAATGCCAGCAACGTCGTCTGCCAAGGCCGATGCCCAATGTCATAGTACAGAGCATGTCAAATCCAAAACACCAAATATCAGAAAAAAAAGGACTCCAAAACCTAAAATAAAATTGTCGGAGGAGAAGCGTAAACTTGCCAATATGCCATTTACCACACGGAGTGGCAAGGAACGGCTGAGGCCCTGGCCTATGTTCATGGCTAGTGGTTCAGCTTCACATGAGGATGGAAGCACTCAGCCTCTCGCTAGAAAACTGAAAAGACTCAAGCTGGCAAAAGCACCGCAAAGAACTGTGCGTTCTTTGAAATCCCAAATCCACAAGGAGAGTCCAATTGTGTCGTTTGTGATGCCTGACCTTCCCAACACTGGACGTGAAGAGCATGCGCCTTCCACTATTTGCATGCCCCCTGCAAGTGCTGGAAGGAGCACCCGCAGTCCAGTTCCTGATAGTCAGATTGAAGATGTCAGTGTTGAAGTACACCAGGATGAGGAGGATATGGGTGTTGCTGGCGCTGGGGAGGAAATTGACCAGGAGGATTCTGATGGTGAGGTGGTTTGTTTAAGTCAGGCACCCGGGGAGACACCTGTTGTCCGTGGGAGGAATATGGCCGTTGACATGCCAGGTGAAAATACCAAAAAAATCAGCTCTTCGGTGTGGAGGTATTTCACCAGAAATGCGGACAACAGGTGTCAAGCCGTGTGTTCCCTTTGTCAAGCTGTAATAAGTAGGGGTAAGGACGTTAACCACCTCGGAACATCCTCCCTTATACGTCACCTGCAGCGCATTCATAATAAGTCAGTGACAAGTTCAAAAACTTTGGGTGACAGCGGAAGCAGTCCACTGACCCGTAAATCCCTTCCTCTTGTAACCAAGCTCACGCAAACCACCCCACCAACTCCCTCAGTGTCAATTTCCTCCTTCCCCAGGAATGCCAATAGTCCTGCAGGCCATGTCACTGGCAAGTCTGACGAGTCCTCTCCTGCCTGTGATTCCTCCGATGCATCCTTGCGTGTAACGCCTACTGCTGCTGGCGCTGCTGTTGTTGCCGCTGGGAGTCGATGGTCATCCCAGAGGGGAAGTCGTAAGCCCACTTGTACTACTTCCAGTAAGCAATTGACTGTTCAACAGTCCTTTGCGAGGAAGATGAAATATCACAGCAGTCATCCTACTGCAAAGCGGATAACTGAGTCCTTGACAACTATGTTGGTGTTAGACGTGCGTCCGGTATCCGCCGTTAGTTCACAGGGAACTAGACAATTTATTGAGGCAGTGTGCCCCCGTTACCAAATACCATCTAGGTTCCACTTCTCTAGGCAGGCGATACCGAGAATGTACACGGACGTCAGAAAAAGACTCACCAGTGTCCTAAAAAATGCAGTTGTACCCAATGTCCACTTAACCACGGACATGTGGACAAGTGGAGCAGGGCAGGGTCAGGACTATATGACTGTGACAGCCCACTGGGTAGATGTATGGACTCCCGCCGCAAGAACAGCAGCGGCGGCACCAGTAGCAGCATCTCGCAAACGCCAACTCTTTCCTAGGCAGGCTACGCTTTGTATCACCGCTTTCCAGAATACGCACACAGCTGAAAACCTCTTACGGCAACTGAGGAAGATCATCGCGGAATGGCTTACCCCAATTGGACTCTCCTGTGGATTTGTGGCATCGGACAACGCCAGCAATATTGTGTGTGCATTAAATATGGGCAAATTCCAGCACGTCCCATGTTTTGCACATACCTTGAATTTGGTGGTGCAGAATTTTTTAAAAAACGACAGGGGCGTGCAAGAGATGCTGTCGGTGGCCAGAAAAATTGCGGGACACTTTCGGCGTACAGGCACCACGTACAGAAGACTGGAGCACCACCAAAAACTACTGAACCTGCCCTGCCATCATCTGAAGCAAGAAGTGGTAACGAGGTGGAATTCAACCCTCTATATGCTTCAGAGGTTGGAGGAGCAGCAAAAGGCCATTCAAGCCTATACAATTGAGCACGATATAGGAGATGGAATGCACCTGTCTCAAGTGCAGTGGAGAATGATTTCAACGTTGTGCAAGGTTCTGATGCCCTTTGAACTTGCCACACGTGAAGTCAGTTCAGACACTGCCAGCCTGAGTCAGGTCATTCCCCTCATCAGGCTTTTGCAGAAGAAGCTGGAGGCATTGAAGAAGGAGCTAACACGGAGCGATTCCGCTAGGCATGTGGGACTTGTGGATGCAGCCCTTAATTCGCTTAACAAGGATTCACGGGTGGTCAATCTGTTGAAATCAGAGCACTACATTTTGGCCACCGTGCTTGATCCTAGATTTAAAGCCTACCTTGGATCTCTCTTTCCGGCAGACACAGGTCTGCTGGGGTTGAAAGACCTGCTGGTGACAAAATTGTCAAGTCAAGCGGAACGCGACCTGTCAACATCTCCTCCTTCACATTCTCCCGCAACTGGGGGTGCGAGGAAAAGGCTCAGAATTCCGAGCCCACCCGCTGGCGGTGATGCAGGGCAGTCTGGAGCGACTGCTGATGCTGACATCTGGTCCGGACTGAAGGACCTGACAACGATTACGGACATGTCGTCTACTGTCACTGCATATGATTCTCTCAACATTGATAGAATGGTGGAGGATTATATGAGTGACCGCATCCAAGTAGGCACGTCACACAGTCCGTACTTATACTGGCAGGAAAAAGAGGCAATTTGGAGGCCCTTGCACAAACTGGCTTTATTCTACCTAAGTTGCCCTCCCACAAGTGTGTACTCCGAAAGAGTGTTTAGTGCCGCCGCTCACCTTGTCAGCAATCGGCGTACGAGGTTACATCCAGAAAATGTGGAGAAGATGATGTTCATTAAAATGAATTATAATCAATTCCTCCGCGGAGACATTGACCAGCAGCAATTGCCTCCACAAAGTACACAGGGAGCTGAGATGGTGGATTCCAGTGGGGACGAATTGATAATCTGTGAGGAGGGGGATGTACACGGTGATATATCGGAGGGTGAAGATGAGGTGGACATCTTGCCTCTGTAGAGCCAGTTTGTGCAAGGAGAGATTAATTGCTTCTTTTTTGGGGGGGGTCCAAACCAACCCGTCATATCAGTCACAGTCGTGTGGCAGACCCTGTCACTGAAATGATGGGTTGGTTAAAGTGTGCATGTCCTGTTTTGTTTATACAACATAAGGGTGGGTGGGAGGGCCCAAGGATAATTCCATCTTGCACCTCTTTTTTCTTTTCTTTTTCTTTGCATCATGTGCTGATTGGGGAGGGTTTTTTGGAAGGGACATCCTGCGTGACACTGCAGTGCCACTCCTAGATGGGCCCGGTGTTTGTGTCGGCCACTAGGGTCGCTTATCTTTCTCACACAGTCAGCTACCTCATTGCGCCTCTTTTTTTCTTTGCGTCATGTGCTGTTTGGGGAGGGTTTTTTGGAAGGGACATCCTGCGTGACACTGCAGTGCCACTCCTAGATGGGCCCGGTGTTTGTGTCGGCCACTAGGGTCGCTTATCTTACTCACACAGCGACCTCGGTGCAAATTTTAGGACTAAAAATAATATTGTGAGGTGTGATGTGTTCAGAATAGGCTGAAAATGAGTGTAAATTATGTTTTTTGAGGTTAATAATACTTTGGGATCAAAATTACCCCCAAATTCTATGATTTAAGCTGTTTTTTAGGGTTTTTTGAAAAAAACACCCGAATCCAAAACACACCCGAATCCGACAAAAAAAATTCGGTGAGGTTTTGCCAAAACGCGGTCGAACCCAAAACACGGCCGCGGAACCGAACCCAAAACCAAAACACAAAACCCGAAAAATTTCAGGCGCTCATCTCTAGAATGCACCTGTCTCAAGCGCAGTGGAGAATGATTTCAACGTTGTGCAAGGTTCTGCAACCTTTTGAACTTGCCACACGTGAAGTCAGTTCAGACACTGCCAGCCTGAGTCAGGTCATTCCCCTCATCAGGCTTTTGCAGAAGAAGCTGGAGGCATTGAAGGAGGAGCTAAAACAGAGCGATTCCGCTAGGCATGTGGGACTTGTGGATGGAGCTCTTCATTCGCTTAACCAGGATTCACGTGTGGTCAATCTGTTGAAATCAGAGCACTACATTTTGGCCACCGTGCTCGATCCTAGATTTAAAACCTACCTTGGATCTCTCTTTATGGCAGACACAAGTCTGCAGAGGTTCAAAGACCTGCTGGTGACAAAATTGTCAAGTCAAGCGGAACGCGACCCGTCAACATCTCCTCCTTCACATTCTCCCGCAACTGGGGGTGCGAGGAAAAGGCTACGAATTCCGAGCCCACCTGCTGGCGGTGATGCAGGGCAGTCTGGAGCGACTGCTGATGCTGACATTTGGTCCGGACTGAAGGACCTGCCAACGATTACTGACAAGTCGTCTACTGTCACTGCATATGATTCTCTCACCATTGAAAGAATGGTGGAGGATTATATGAGTGACCGCATCCAAGTAGGCACGTCAGACAGTCCGTACGTATACTGGCAGGAAAAAGAGGCAATTTGGAGGCCCTTGCACAAACTGGCTTTATTCTACCTAAGTTGCCCTCCCTCAAGTGTGTACTCCGAAAGAGTGTTTAGTGCCGCCGCTCACCTTGTCAGCAATCGGCGTACGAGGTTACTTCCAGAAAATGTGGAGAAGATGATGTTCATTAAAATGAATTATAATCAATTCCTCCATGGAGACATTCACCAGCAGCAATTGCCTCCAGAAAGTACACGAGGACCTGAGATGGTGGATTCCAGTGGGGACGAATTAATAATCTGTGAGGAGGGGGATGTACACAGTGAAAGGGGTGATGAATCGGACGATGATGATGAGGTGGACATCTTGCCTCCGTAGAGCCAGTTTGTGCAAGGAGAGATTGATTGCTTCTTTTTTGGTGGGGGCCCAAACCAACCAGTCATTTCAGTCACAGTCGTGTGGCAGACCCTGTCGCTGAAATGATGGGTTTGTTAAAGTGTGCATGTCCTGTTTTTACAACATAAGGGTGGGTGGGAGGGCCCAAGGACAATTCCATCTTGCACCTCTTTTTTCTTTCATTTTTCTTTGCGTCATGTGCTGTTTGTGGAGTATTATTTTGAAGGGCCATCCTGCGTGACACTGCAGTGCCACTCCTAGATGGGCCAGGTGTTTGTGTCGGCCACTAGGGTCGCTTAGCTTAGTCACACAGCTACCTCATTGCGCCTCTTTTTTTCTTTGCGTCATGTGCTGTTTGGGGAGTATTTTTTTGAAGGGCCATCCTGCGTGACACTGCAGTGCCACTCCTAGATGGGCCAGGTGTTTGTGTCAGCCACTAGGGTCGCTTAGCTTAGCCATCCAGCGACCTCGGTGCAAATTTTAGGACTAAAAATAATATTGTGAGGTGTGAGGTGTTCAGAATAGACTGAAAATTAGTGGAAATTATGGTTATTGAGGTTAATAATACTATGGGATCAAAATGACCCCCAAATTCTATGATTTAAGCTGTTTTTTAGGGTCTTTTGAAAAAAACACCCGAATCCAAAACACACCCGAATCCGACAAAAAAAATTCGGTGAGGTTTTGCCAAAACGCGTCCGAACCCAAAACACGGCCACGGAACCGAACCCAAAACCAAAACACAAAACCCGAAAAATTTCAGGTGCACATCACTAAAAATTAGTCCTCACTGTAGACCCAGGGGCAAACGCAGGATTTCTAGAGGGGGGTTTCCAAATGTAATCAACAACGCCCCACAGGGTCCTAAGTGGCCGCTTTGGTTGCCTTGTGGTAAATCTGCTACTGCTTGGTAGCAAAATCACTATTTTTTGTACACAATTATTTTCAGTTTTTTCAATAGCTGACTCAATGACAACACTAATGACAAGGCTAGCATCTCAAAACATCATGTTCATTTACTTCTGTTTCTCTGCTTTTACAAGGGTTCACATCATTTTGAAATGAAAAACTGAGGGCCTAATTCAGCGTGAGTTGTAGCTTTGCAAGAAATCGCAAAAGTACACCTCACTTCTCCAGCACGCAGGGGGCCGCCAGCACAGGGCAAGGCCGTCCCGCATGCCGGGTCCTGCAACACCCCCTTCACCTGCTAAAATGCGAGCTCTTCGTTAAATAGCTTTAGGGTAGCCTTCTGCCTCCGGCCCTCCGCAGCCTAATGGTCTGACACGCCTCAATTATCCGGACAGCGCCCCCAACGCCGCCACGACACCCTCAAAAGGCTGCAAACATACCCTGTTGCTGCCCCCCACTGGGACATAGATTGCGATTGTGTGCAGTCGCTATCTATGTCATCACGCATGCACGCAGCGGCGTGCACTCATGCACAGAAGTACAGAAATCGCTGAATAGCGATTTTCGCACTTCTGCAACTGAAGCTGAATTAGGCCCTGATTCAGCAATTTGGCAAATGCCCAAATGACCATGGAATTTCATAGCATTATTGTTTATTTTCAATGGTAAACCCTGTGCTTGCTTTTTTTTTTTTTTTTTTTTTTTTTAATATATATATGTTAGTACCTTTTCGCAAGGTGCAGGCCATTAAATCCAACTCAAACTTCCTTTTAATTAGCAAATAAGTTAATACATGTTAATGTTAGTTTAACAGAAATTTAAGTGGAAGGAAAACAAGTACTGTGAGTTATATATTTTGAGTGAAAACCTACCTCTCAAAAAAAAACATAGGAAGCTAAATATAGACAAGTATCACTAGTGCCTCACTAGTATCACTAGTGCCTCACTAGTATGACTAGTTCCTGACTAGTGCTATAATGATATCACAGGTTCCAAGAAAGCTTATTGGATGCATGAATCACAAATTACATTTCAGACCACAAAATGGCTGCCTCCTCTCATGGTGTACGTGACAGGTACAATAATGCCTCAATGATATCACTAGTTCCTAGTAAATTGATGGGCTGCATTTGCAAAAATACTATTTCATTCCACAAGATGTCTGCCTATACTGTTGGCCTGATTTACAGTCAGTTAAGAGCAAATAATGAAAAAAAGAGCTATTTGAACAGTGGCAGAACCATGATGCCCTGCTGGTAGGGCAGATTTGAAATGTACAGGGATTTATAGTTTAGAAGGGCGTGTCCTAAACAGCTTAATTAGGGATGGCTATCGACCATTTATGATTCATAATCATCGATGGTTTATGACCAATGTAGAATACTTTTGCCATCGATGGGGGCAGACCCAGATGGTTTATTTCCGTCCACAGCATAACCACATATTTTTCTGTCAAGGTGCCAACATGGGGCTCAGCCCCTGACACCTGAAAAGCCCCGTCTCCAGGTTCTGATGGCCTACGGGCCAGTCAGTCAAAGAAAAGGGATGACCATAGGTTGGTGAAACCATTGATGGTCATCGATTGCATAGTAGGCTGCCATCGATGGCCACATACAATATCGACATTGATGGCAACCATCAATGGTGACCATTCCAATGGCTATCCCCAAGCTTAATTATATATTTAAGTGCAAAAATAAAGATGGAAAGTATTTGTTCACTACATGCAAATTCAGCCAGTATTTTCCTAGCATGCAAAAAAAAACAAAAAACTATTGCATCCCTTGCAGTGCAAAATGGCTTATCCCAGGTGCATATTGCTCCATGTTTGCTGTTTTATAGAGATGAGCGGGTTCGGTTCCTCGGAATCCGAACCCGCCCGAACTTCATGTTTTTTTACACGGGTCCGAGCGACTCGGATCTCCCCGCCTTGCTCGGTTAACCCGAGCGCGCCCGAACGTCATCATCCCGCTGTCGGATTCTCGCGAGGCTCGGATTCTATCGCGAGACTCGGATTCTATATAAGGAGCCGCGCGTCGCCGCCATTTTCACACGTGCATTGAGATTGATAGGGAGAGGACGTGGCTGGCGTCCTCTCCGTTTATAGAGAGTGAGACTAGAGTAGAGAGAGACACAGTAGTAATTTTGGGGAGCATTAGGAGGAGTACTTTATAGAGATGAGCGCCGGAAATTTTTCGGGTTTTGTGTTTTGGTTTTGGGTTCGGTTCCGCGGCCGTGTTTTGGGTTCGACCGCGTTTTGGCAAAACCTCACCGAATTTTTTTTGTCGGATTCGGGTGTGTCTTGGATTCGGGTGTTTTTTTCAAAAAACACTAAAAAACAGCTTAAATCATAGAATTTGGGGGTCATTTTGATCCCAAAGTATTATTAACCTCAAAAACCATAATTTACACTCATTTTCAGTCTATTCTGAATACCTCACACCTCACAATATTATTTTTAGTCCTAAAATTTGCACCTAGGTCGCTGGATGACTAAGCTAAGCGACCCTAGTGGCCGACACAAACACCGGGCCCATCTAGGAGTGTCACTGCAGTGTCACTCAGGATGTCCCTTCCAAAAAACCCTCCCCAAACAGCACATGACGCAAAGAAAAAAAGAGGCGCAATGAGGTAGCTGTGTGAGTAAGATAAGCGACCCTAGTGGCCGACACAAACACCGGGCCCATCTAGGAGTGTCACTGCAGTGTCACGCAGGATGTCCCTTCCAAAAAACCCTTCCCAAACAGCACATGACGCAAAGAAAAAAAGAGGCGCAATGAGGTAGCTGTGTGAGTAAGATAAGCGACCCTAGTGGCCGACACAAACACCTGGCCCATCTAGGAGTGGCACTGCAGTGTCACGCAGGATGTCCCTTCCAAAAAACCCTCCCCAAACAGCACATGACGCAAAGAAAAAAAGAGGCGCAATGAGGTAGCTGTGTGAGTAAGATAAGCGACCCTAGTGGCCGACACAAACACCGGGCCCATCTAGGAGTGTCACTGCAGTGTCACGCAGGATGTCCCTTCCAAAAAACCCTCCCCAAACAGCACATGACGCAAAGAAAAAAAGAGGCGCAATGAGGTAGCTGTGTGAGTAAGATAAGCGACCCTAGTGGCCGACACAAACACCGGGCCCATCTAGGAGTGGCACTGCAGTGTCACACAGGATGTCCCTTCCAAAAAACCCTCCCCAAACAGCACATGACGCAAAGAAAAATTAAAGAAAAAAGAGGTGCAAGATGGAATTGTCCTTGGGCCCTCCCACCCACCCTTATGTTGTATAAACAGGACATGCACACTTTAACCAACCCATCATTTCAGTGACAGGGTCTGCCACACGACTGTGACTGAAATGACGGGTTGGTTTGGACCCCCACCAAAAAAGAAGCAATTCATCTCTCCTTGCACAAACTGGCTCTACAGAGGCAAGATGTCCACCTCATCATCATCCTCCGATATATCACCGTGTACATCCCCCTCCTCACAGATTATCAATTCGTCCCCACTGGAATCCACCATCTCAGCTCCCTGTGTACTTTGTGGAGGCAATTGCTGCTGGTCAATGTCTCCACGGAGGAATTGATTATAATTCATTTTAATGAACATCATCTTCTCCACATTTTCTGGATGTAACCTCGTACGCCGATTGCTGACAAGGTGAGCGGCGGCACTAAACACTCTTTCGGAGTACACACTTGTGGGAGGGCAACTTAGGTAGAATAAAGCCAGTTTGTGCAAGGGCCTCCAAATTGCCTCTTTTTCCTGCCAGTATAAGTACGGACTGTGTGACGTGCCTACTTGGATGCGGTCACTCATATAATCCTCCACCATTCTTTCAATGGTGAGAGAATCATATGCAGTGACAGTAGACGACATGTCCGTAATCGTTGTCAGGTCCTTCAGTCCGGACCAGATGTCAGCATCAGCAGTCGCTCCAGACTGCCCTGCATCACCGCCAGCGGGTGGGCTCGGAATTCTGAGCCTTTTCCTCGCACCCCCAGTTGCGGGAGAATGTGAAGGAGGAGATGTTGACAGGTCGCGTTCCGCTTGACTTGACAATTTTCTCACCAGCAGGTCTTTCAACCCCAGCAGACTTGTGTCTGCCGGAAAGAGAGATCCAAGGTAGGCTTTAAATCTAGGATCGAGCACGGTGGCCAAAATGTAGTGCTCTGATTTCAACAGATTGACCACCCGTGAATCCTTGTTAAGCGAATTAAGGGCTCCATCCACAAGTCCCACATGCCTAGCGGAATCGCTCCGTGTTAGCTCCTCCTTCAATGTCTCCAGCTTCTTCTGCAAAAGCCTGATGAGGGGAATGACCTGACTCAGGCTGGCAGTGTCTGAACTGACTTCACGTGTGGCAAGTTCAAAGGGCATCAGAACCTTGCACAACGTTGAAATCATTCTCCACTGCACTTGAGACAGGTGCATTCCACCTCCTATATCGTGCTCAATTGTATAGGCTTGAATGGCCTTTTGCTGCTCCTCCAACCTCTGAAGCATATAGAGGGTTGAATTCCACCTCGTTACCACTTCTTGCTTCAGATGATGGCAGGGCAGGTTCAGTAGTTTTTGGTGGTGCTCCAGTCTTCTGTACGTGGTGCCTGTACGCCGAAAGTGTCCCGCAATTCTTCTGGCCACCGACAGCATCTCTTGCACGCCCCTGTCGTTTTTTAAAAAATTCTGCACCACCAAATTCAAGGTATGTGCAAAACATGGGACGTGCTGGAATTTGCCCATATTTAATGCACACACAATATTGCTGGCGTTGTCCGATGCCACAAATCCACAGGAGAGTCCAATTGGTGTAAGCCATTCCGCGATGATCTTCCTCAGTTGCCGTAAGAGGTTTTCAGCTGTGTGCGTATTCTGGAAACCGGTGATACAAAGCGTAGCCTGCCTAGGAAAGAGTTGTCGTTTGCGAGATGCTGCTACTGGTGCCGCCGCTGCTGTTCTTGCGGCGGGAGTCCATACATCTACCCAGTGGGCTGTCACAGTCATATAGTCCTGACCCTGCCCTGCTCCACTTGTCCACATGTCCGTGGTTAAGTGGACATTGGGTACAGCTGCATTTTTTAGGACACTGGTGACTCTTTTTCTGAGGTCTGTGTACATTTTCGGTATCGCCTGCCTAGAGAAATGGAACCTAGATGGTATTTGGTACCGGGGACACAGTACCTCCAACAAGTCTCTAGTTGGCTCTGCAGTAATGATGGATACTGGAACCACGTTTCTCACCACCCAGGATGCCAAGGCCTCAGTTATCCGCTTTGCAGCAGGATGACTGCTGTGATATTTCATCTTCCTCGCAAAGGACTGTTGGACAGTCAATTGCTTGGTGGAAGTAGTAAAAGTGGTCTTACGAGTACGACTTCCCCTCTGGGATGACCATCGACTCCCAGCAGCAACAACAGCAGCGCCAGCAGCAGAAGGCGTTACACGCAAGGATGCATCGGAGGAATCCCAGGCAGGAGAGGACTCGTCAGAATTGCCAGTGACATGGCCTGCAGGACTATTGGCATTCCTGGGGAAGGAGGAAATTGACACTGAGGGAGTTGGTGGTGGGGTGGTTTGCGTGAGCTTGGTTACAAGAGGAAGGGATTTACTGGTCAGTGGACTGCTTCCGCTGTCACCCAAAGTTTTTGAACTTGTCACTGACTTATTATGAATGCGCTGCAGGTGACGTATAAGGGAGGATGTTCCGAGGTGGTTAACGTCCTTACCCCTACTTATTACAGCTTGACAAAGGCAACACACGGCTTGACAAATGTTGTCCGCATTTCTGGTGAAATACTTCCACACCGAAGAGCTGATTTTTTTGGTATTTTCACCAGGCATGTCAACGGCCCTATTCCTCCCACGGACAACAGGTGTCTCCCCGGGTGCCTGACTTAAACAAACCACCTCACCATCAGAATCCTCCTTGTCAATTTCCTCCCCAGCGCCAGCAACACCCATATCCTCCTCATCCTGGTGTACTTCAACACTGACATTTTCAATCTGACTATCAGGAACTGGACTGCGGGTGCTCCTTCCAGCACTTGCAGGGGGCGTGCAAATGGTGGAAGGCGCATGCTCTTCACGTCCAGTGTTGGGAAGGTCAGGCATCGCAACCGACACAATTGGACTCTCCTTGTGGATTTGGGATTTCGAAGAACGCACAGTTCTTTGCGGTGCTTTTGCCAGCTTGAGTCTTTTCAGTTTTCTAGCGAGAGGCTGAGTGCTTCCATCCTCCTGTGAAGCTGAACCACTAGCCATGAACATAGGCCAGGGCCTCAGCCGTTCCTTGCCACTCCGTGTGGTAAATGGCATATTGGCAAGTTTACGCTTCTCCTCCGACAATTTTATTTTTGGTTTTGGAGTCCATTTTTTACTGATATTTGGTGTTTTGGATTTGACATGCTCTGTACTATGCCATTGGGCATCGGCCTTGGCAGACGACGCTGCTGGCATTTCATCGTCTCGGCCATGACTAGTGGCAGCAGCTTCAGCACGAGGTGGAAGTGGATCTTGATCTTTCCCTAATTTTGGAACCTCAACATTTTTGTTCTCCATATTTTAATAGGCACAACTAAAAGGCACCTCAGGTAAACAATGGAGATGGATGGATACTAGTATACTTATGGATGGACTGCCGAGTGCCGACACAGAGGTAGCTACAGCCGTGGACTACCGTACTGTGTCTGCTGCTAATATAGACTGGATGATAATGAGATGAAATCAATATATATATATGTATGTATATATAATATCACTAGTACTGCAGCCGGACAGGTAGATAATATATTTATTAGGTAATGATGACTGATGACGGACCTGCTGGACACTGTCAGCTCAGCAGCACCGCAGACTGCTACAGTAAGCTACTATACTATAGTAGTATGTACAAAGAAGAAAGAAAAAAAAAAACACGGGTAGGTGGTATACAATTATGGATGGACTGCCGAGTGCCGACACAGAGGTAGCTACAGCCGTGGACTAACGTACTGTGTCTGCTGCTAATATAGACTGGATGATTGATAATGAGATGAAATCAATATATATATGTATGTATATATAATATCACTAGAACTGCAGCCGGACAGGTAGATAATATATTTATTAGGTAATGATGAATGATGACGGACCTGCTGGACACTGTCAGCTCAGCAGCACCGCAGACTGCTACAGTAAGCTACTATACTATAGTAGTATGTACAAAGATGAAAGAAAAAAAAACCACGGGTAGGTGGTATACAATTATGGATGGACTGCTGAGTGCCGACACAGAGGTAGCTACAGCCGTGGACTAACGTACTGTGTCTGCTGCTAATATAGACTGGATGATTGATAATGAGATGAAATCAATATATATATATATGTATGTATATATAATATCACTAGTACTGCAGCCGGACAGGTAGATAATATATTTATTAGGTAATGATGACTGATGACGGACCTGCTGGACACTGTCAGCTCAGCAGCACCGCAGACTGCTACAGTAAGCTACTATACTATAGTAGTATGTACAAAGAAGAAAGAAAAAAAAAAACCACGGGTAGGTGGTATACAATTATGGATGGACTGCCGAGTGCCGACACAGAGGTAGCTACAGCCGTGGACTAACGTACTGTGTCTGCTGCTAATATAGACTGGATGATTGATAATGAGATGAAATCAATATATATATGTATGTATATATAATATCACTAGTACTGCAGCCGGACAGGTAGATAATATATTTATTAGGTAATGATGACTGATGACGGACCTGCTGGACACTGTCAGCTCAGCAGCACCGCAGACTGCTACAGTAAGCTACTATACTCTATAGTAGTATGTACAAAGAAGAAAGAAAAAAAAAAAACCACGGGTAGGTGGTATACAATTATGGATGGACTGCCGAGTGCCGACACAGAGGTAGCTACAGCCGTGGACTAACGTACTGTGTCTGCTGCTAATATAGACTGGATGATTGATAATGAGATGAAATCAATATATATATGTATGTATATATAATATCACTAGTACTGCAGCCGGACAGGTAGATAATATATTTATTAGGTAATGATGACTGATGACGGACCTGCTGGACACTGTCAGCTCAGCAGCACCGCAGACTGCTACAGTAAGCTACTATACTATAGTAGTATGTACAAAGAAGAAAGAAAAAGAAAAAACCACGGGTAGGTGGTATACAATTATGGATGGACTGCCGAGTGCCGACACAGAGGTAGCTACAGCCGTGGACTAACGTACTGTGTCTGCTGCTAATATAGACTGGATGATTGATAATGAGATGAAATCAATATATATATGTATGTATATATAATATCACTAGTACTGCAGCCGGACAGGTAGATAATATATTTATTAGGTAATGATGACTGATGACGGACCTGCTGGACACTGTCAGCTCAGCAGCACCGCAGACTGCTACAGTAAGCTACTATACTATAGTAGTATGTACAAAGAAGAAAGAAAAAAAAAACCACGGGTAGGTGGTATACAATTATGGATGGACTGCCGAGTGCCGACACAGAGGTAGCTACAGCCGTGGACTAACGTACTGTGTCTGCTGCTAATATAGACTGGATGATTGATAATGAGATGAAATCAATATATATATGTATGTATATATAATATCACTAGTACTGCAGCCGGACAGGTAGATAATATATTTATTAGGTAATGATGACTGATGACGGACCTGCTGGACACTGTCAGCTCAGCAGCACCGCAGACTGCTACAGTAAGCTACTATACTCTATAGTAGTATGTACAAAGAAGAAAGAAAAAAAAAAACCACGGGTAGGTGGTATACAATTATGGATGGACTGCCGAGTGCCGACACAGAGGTAGCTACAGCCGTGGACTAACGTACTGTGTCTGCTGCTAATATAGACTGGATGATTGATAATGAGATGAAATCAATATATATATGTATGTATATATAATATCACTAGTACTGCAGCCGGACAGGTAGATAATATATTTATTAGGTAATGATGACTGATGACGGACCTGCTGGACACTGTCAGCTCAGCAGCACCGCAGACTGCTACAGTAAGCTACTATACTCTATAGTAGTATGTACAAAGAAGAAAGAAAAAAAAAACCACGGGTAGGTGGTATACAATTATGGATGGACTGCCGAGTGCCGACACAGAGGTAGCTACAGCCGTGGACTAACGTACTGTGTCTGCTGCTAATATAGAGTCTAGACTGGATGATAAATTATTGATAATGAGATGAAATCAATATAATATCACTAGTACTGCAGCCGGACAGGTACTATATATATTTATTATGTAATGACTGATGACGGACCTGCTGGACACTGTCAGGTCAGCACAGCACCGCAGACTGCTACAGTAAGCTACTATAGTAGTATGTATAAAGAAGAATGAAAAAAAAAAAAACACGGGTAGGTGGTATACAATATTATATATATATATATATATATATATATATATTATATACAATTATATATATATATATATATATTAAACTGGTGGTGATTGATTATTAAACTGGTGGTCACTTCAGGTCACGTTGCAACTTGCAACTAGTACTCCGAGGCCTAAGCAGACAATCACAAAATATATTATTATACTGGTGGTCAGTGTGGTCACAACAATGGCAGTGTGGCACTGACTCTGGCAGCAAAAGTGTGCACTGTACGTTATATGTACTCCTGAGTCCTGCTCTCAGACTCTAACTGCTCCCCACTGTCAGTGTCTCCCCCACAAGTCAGATAATACACTTACAGTCACACTATCTAATCTATAAATATCACTTCAGCAAGTAGTATAGTAGTATACAGTATAGTAGTACTCCTCCTAATAATGCTCCCCAAAATACTGTGTCTCTCTCTTCTCTAAACGGAGAGGACGCCAGCCACGTCCTCTCCCTATGACTCTCAATGCACGTGTGAAAATGGCGGCGACGCGCGGCTCCTTATATAGAATCCGAGTCTCGCGATAGAATCCGAGCCTCGCAAGAATCCGACAGCGTGATGATGACGTTCGGGCGCGCTCGGGTTAGCCGAGCAAGGCGGGAAGATCCGAGCCTGCTCGGACCCGTGTAAAAAACCTGAAGTTCGGGCGGGTTCGGATTCAGAGGAACCGAACCCGCTCATCTCTAGTACTTTAGGAGGAGTACTACTACTTGCTGAAGTGATAGATAGATAGTGTGACTGTATAATGTATATCTGACTTGTGGGGGAGACACTGTCAGTGGGGAGCAGTTAGAGTCTGAGAGCAGGACTCAGGAGTACATATAACGTACAGTGCACACTTTTGCTGCCAGAGTGCCACACTGCCATTGTGACCACACTGACCACCAGTATAATATATTGTGATTGTCTGCTTAGGAGTACTACTTGCAAGTTGCTGATAGTGTGACCAGTGACCTGACCACCAGTTTATAATAATCACCACCAGTTTAATATATATAATATATATATATATAATTGTATATAATATATATATAATATTGTATACCACCTACCCGTGGTTTTTTTTTTTTTCTTTCTTCTTGATACATACTACTATAGTAGCTTACTGTAGCAGTCTGCGGTGCTGCTGAGCTGACAGTGTCCAGCAGGTCCGTCATCAGTCATTACATAATAAATATATATTATATACCTGTCCGGCTGCAGTAGTAGTGATATTATATATATATATATATATATATATATATATATATAAATATTGATTTCATCTCATTATCATCCAGTCTATATTAGCAGCAGACACAGTACGGTGTCGGCAGTCGCTGGTCCATCCATAATTGTATACCACCTACCCGTGGTTTTTTTTTTTTCTTTCTTCTTGATACATACTACTATAGTAGCTTACTGTAGCAGTCTGCGGTGCTGCTGAGCTGACAGTGTCCAGCAGGTCCGTCATCAGTCATTAGTACATAATAAATATATATTATATACCTGTCCGGCTGCAGTACTAGTGTGATATTATATATATATATATATTGATTTCATCTCATTATCATCCAGTCTATATTAGCAGCAGACACAGTACGGTAGTCCACGGCTGTAGCTACCTCTGTGTCGGCAGTCGCTGGTCCATCCATAATTGTATACCACCTACCCGTGGTTTTTTTTCTTTTCTTTCTTCTTGATACATACTACTATAGTAGCTTACTGTAGCAGTCTGCGGTGCTGCTGAGCTGACAGTGTCCAGCAGGTCCGTCATCAGTCATTACATAATAAATATATATTATATACCTGTCCGGCTGCAGTACTAGTGATATTATATATATATATATATATATATATATATATTGATTTCATCTCATTATCATCCAGTCTATATTAGCAGCAGACACAGTACGGTAGTCCACGGCTGTAGCTACCTCTGTGTCGGCAGTCGCTGGTCCATCCATAATTGTATACCACCTACCCGTGGGGTTTTTTTTTTCTTTCTTCTTGATACATACTACTATAGTAGCTTACTGTAGCAGTCTGCGGTGCTGCTGAGCTGACAGTGTCCAGCAGGTCCGTCATCAGTCATTAGTACATAATAAATATATATTATATACCTGTCCGGCTGCAGTACTAGTGTGATATTATATATATATATATATTGATTTCATCTCATTATCATCCAGTCTATATTAGCAGCAGACACAGTACGGTAGTCCACGGCTGTAGCTACCTCTGTGTCGGCAGTCGCTGGTCCATCCATAATTGTATACCACCTACCCGTGGTTTTTTTTTTCTTTCTTCTTTATACATACTACTATAGTAGCTTACTGTAGCAGTCTGCGGTGCTGCTGAGCTGACAGTGTCCAGCAGGTCCGTCATCAGTCATTAGTACATAATAAATATATATTATATACCTGTCCGGCTGCAGTACTAGTGTGATATTATATATATATATATTGATTTCATCTCATTATCATCCAGTCTATATTAGCAGCAGACACAGTACGGTAGTCCACGGCTGTAGCTACCTCTGTGTCGGCAGTCGCTGGTCCATCCATAATTGTATACCACCTACCCGTGTTTTTTTTTTTCTTTCTTCTTTATACATACTACTATAGTAGCTTACTGTAGCAGTCTGCGGTGCTGCTGAGCTGACAGTGTCCAGCAGGTCCGTCATCAGTCATTACATAATAAATATATATTATATACCTGTCCGGCTGCAGTACTAGTGATATTATATATATATTGATTGATTTTATCTCATTATCATCCAGTCTATATTAGCAGCAGACACAGTACGGTAGTCCACGGCTGTAGCTACCTCTGTGTCGGCAGTCGCTGGTCCATCCATAATTGTATACCACCTACCCGTGGTTTTTTTTTTTTTCTTTCTTCTTGATACATACTACTATAGTAGCTTACTGTAGCAGTCTGCGGTGCTGCTGAGCTGACAGTGTCCAGCAGGTCCGTCATCAGTCATTACATAATAAATATATATTATATACCTGTCCGGCTGCAGTACTAGTGATATTATATATATATATATATATATATATATATTGATTTCATCTCATTATCATCCAGTCTATATTAGCAGCAGACACAGTACGGTAGTCCACGGCTGTAGCTACCTCTGTGTTGGCAGTCGCTGGTCCATCCATAATTGTATACCACCTACCCGTGGTTTTTTTTTTTCTTTCTTCTTTATACATACTACTATAGTAGCTTACTGTAGCAGTCTGCGGTGCTGCTGAGCTGACAGTGTCCAGCAGGTCCGTCATCAGTCATTAGTACATAATAAATATATATTATATACCTGTCCGGCTGCAGTACTAGTGTGATATTATATATATATATATATTGATTTCATCTCATTATCATCCAGTCTATATTAGCAGCAGACACAGTACGGTAGTCCACGGCTGTAGCTACCTCTGTGTCGGCAGTCGCTGGTCCATCCATAATTGTATACCACCTACCCGTGGTTTTTTTTTTTTCTCTTTCTTCTTGATACATACTACTATAGTAGCTTACTGTAGCAGTCTGCGGTGCTGCTGAGCTGACAGTGTCCAGCAGGTCCGTCATCAGTCATTACATAATAAATATATATTATATACCTGTCCGGCTGCAGTACTAGTGATATTATATATATATATATTGATTTCATCTCATTATCATCCAGTCTATATTAGCAGCAGACACAGGCCCTCATTCCGAGTTGTTCGCTCGGTATTTTTTATCGCATCGCAGTGAAAATCCGCTTAGTACGCATGCGCAATGTTCGCACTGCGACTGCGCCAAGTAACTTTACTATGAAGAAAGTATTTTTACTCACGGCTTTTTCTTCGCTCCGGCGATCGTAATGTGATTGACAGGAAATGGGTGTTACTGGGCGGAAACACGGCGTTTCAGGGGCGTGTGGCTGAAAACGCTACCGTTTCCGGAAAAAACGCAGGAGTGGCCGGGGAAACGGTGGGAGTGCCTGGGCGAACGCTGGGTGTGTTTGTGACGTCAACCAGGAACGACAAGCACTGAACTGATCGCACAGGCAGAGTAAGTCTGGAGCTACTCAGAAACTGCTAAGTAGTTAGTAATCGCAATATTGCGAATACATCGGTCGCAATTTTATGAAGCTAAGATTCACTCCCAGTAGGCGGCGGCTTAGCGTGTGTAACTCTGCTAAATTCGCCTTGCGACCGATCAACTCGGAATGAGGGCCACAGTACGGTAGTCCACGGCTGTAGCTACCTCTGTGTCTTTTAGTTGTGCCTATTAAAATATGGAGAACAAAAATGTTGAGGTTCCAAAATTAGGGAAAGATCAAGATCCACTTCCACCTCGTGCTGAAGCTGCTGCCACTAGTCATGGCCGAGACGATTAAATGCCAGCAACGTCGTCTGCCAAGGCCGATGCCCAATGTCATAGTACAGAGCATGTAAAATCCAAAACACCAAATATCAGTAAAAAAAGGACTCCAAAATCTAAAATAAAATTGTCGGAGGAGAAGCGTAAACTTGCCAATATGCCATTTACCACACGGAGTGGCAAGGAACGGCTGAGGCCCTGGCCTATGTTCATGGCTAGTGGTTCAGCTTCACATGAGGATGGAAGCACTCAGCCTCTCGCTAGAAAACTGAAAAGACTCAAGCTGGCAAAAGCACCGCAAAGAACTGTGCGTTCTTCGAAATCCCAAATCCACAAGGAGAGTCCAATTGTGTCGGTTGCGATGCCTGACCTTCCCAACACTGGACGTGAAGAGCATGCGCCTTCCACCATTTGCACGCCCCCTGCAAGTGCTGGAAGGAGCACCCGCAGTCCAGTTCCTGATAGTCAGATTGAAGATGTCAGTGTTGAAGTACACCAGGATGAGGAGGATATGGGTGTTGCTGGCGCTGGGGAGGAAATTGACAAGGAGGATTCTGATGGTGAGGTGGTTTGTTTAAGTCAGGCACCCGGGGAGACACCTGTTGTCCGTGGGAGGAATAGGGTCGTTGACATGCCTGGTGAAAATACCAAAAAAATCAGCTCTTCGGTGTGGAAGTATTTCAACAGAAATGCGGACAACATTTGTCAAGCCGTGTGTTGCCTTTGTCAAGCTGTAATAAGTAGGGGTAAGGACGTTAACCACCTCGGAACATCCTCCCTTATACGTCACCTGCAGCGCATTCATAATAAGTCAGTGACAAGTTCAAAAACTTTGGGCGACAGCGGAAGCAGTCCACTGACCAGTAAATCCCTTCCTCTTGTAACCAAGCTCACGCAAACCACCCCACCAACTCCCTCAGTGTCAATTTCCTCCTTCCCCAGGAATGCCAATAGTCCTGCAGGCCATGTCACTGGCAATTCTGACGAGTCCTCTCCTGCCTGGGATTCCTCCGATGCATCCTTGCGTGTAACGCCTACTGCTGCTGGCGCTGCTGTTGTTGCTGCTGGGAGTCGATGGTCATCCCAGAGGGGAAGTCGTACTCGTAAGACCACTTTTACTACTTCCACCAAGCAATTGACTGTCCAACAGTCCTTTGCGAGGAAGATGAAATATCACAGCAGTCATCCTGCTGCAAAGCGGATAACTGAGGCCTTGGCATCCTGGGTGGTGAGAAACGTGGTTCCGGTATCCATCATTACTGCAGAGCCAACTAGAGACTTGTTGGAGGTACTGTGTCCCCGGTACCAAATACCATCTAGGTTCCATTTCTCTAGGCAGGCGATACCGAAAATGTACACAGACCTCAGAAAAAGAGTCACCAGTGTCCTAAAAAATGCAGCTGTACCCAATGTCCACTTAACCACGGACATGTGGACAAGTGGAGCAGGGCAGGGTCAGGACTATATGACTGTGACAGCCCACTGGGTAGATGTATGGACTCCCGTCGCAAGAACAGCAGCGGCGGCACCAGTAGCAGCATCTCGCAACCGCCAACTCTTTCCTAGGCAGGCTACGCTTTGTATCACCGGTTTCCAGAATACGCACACAGCTGAAAACCTCTTACGGCAACTGAGGAAGATCATCGCGGAATGGCTTACCCCAATTGGACTCTCCTGTGGATTTGTGGCATCGGACAACGCCAGCAATATTGTGTGTGCATTAAATATGGGCAAATTCCAGCACGTCCCATGTTTTGCACATACCTTGAATTTGGTGGTGCAGAATTTTTTAAAAAACGAGAGGGGCGTGCAAGAGATGCTGTCGGTGGCCAGAAGAATTGCGGGACACTTTCGGCGTACAGGCACCACGTACAGAAAACTGGAGCACCACCAAAAACGCCTGAACCTGCCCTGCCATCATCTGAAGCAAGAAGTGGTAACGAGGTGGAATTCAACCTTCTATATGCTTCAGAGGTTGGAGGAGCAGGAAAAGGCCATTCAAGCCTATACAATTGAGCACGATATAGGAGGTGGAATGTACCTGTCTCAAGCGCAGTGGAGAATGATTTCAACGTTGTGCAAGGTTCTGCAACCTTTTGAACTTGCCACACGTGAAGTCAGTTCAGACACTGCCAGCCTGAGTCAGGTCATTCCCCTCATCAGGCTTTTGCAGAAGAAGCTGGAGGCATTGAAGGAGGAGCTAAAAGGGAGCGATTCCGCTAGGCATGTGGGACTTGTGGATGCAGCCCTTAATTCGCTTAACAAGGATTCACGGGTGGTCAATCTGTTGAAATCAGAGCACTACATTTTGGCCACCGTGCTCGATCCTAGATTTAAAACCTACCTTGGATCTCTCTTTCCGGCAGACACAAGTCTGCTGGGGTTCAAAGACCTGCTGGTGACAAAATTGTCAAGTCAAGCGGAACGCGACCTGTCAACATCTCCTCCTTCACATTCTCCCGCAACTGGGGGTGCGAGGAAAAGGCTCAGAATTCCGAGCCCACCCGCTGGCGGTGATGCAGGGCAGTCTGGAGCGACTGCTGATGCTGACATCTGGTCCGGACTGAAGGACCTGACAACGATTACGGACATGTCGTCTACTGTCACTGCATATGATTCTGTCACCATTGAAAGAATGGTGGAGGATTATATGAGTGACCGCATCCAAGTAGGCACGTCAGACAGTCCGTACTTATACTGGCAGGAAAAAGAGGCAATTTGGAGGCCCTTGCACAAACTGGCTTTATTCTACCTAAGTTGCCCTCCCACAAGTGTGTACTCCGAAAGAGTGTTTAGTGCCGCCGCTCACCTTGTCAGCAATCGGCGTACGAGGTTACTTCCAGAAAATGTGGAGAAGATGATGTTCATTAAAATGAATTATAATCAATTCCTCCGTGGAGACATTGACCAGCAGCAATTGCCTCCACAAAGTACACAGGGAGCTGAGATGGTGGATTCCAGTGGGGACGAATTGATAATCTGTGAGGAGCGGGATGTACACGGTGATATATCGGAGGATGATGATGAGGTGGACATCTTGCCTCTGTAGAGCCAGTTTGTGCAAGGAGAGATTAATTGCTTCTTTTTCGGTGGGGGTCCAAACCAACCCGTCATTTCAGTCACAGTCGTGTGGCAGACCCTGTCACTGAAATGATGGGTTGGTTAAAGTGTGCATGTCCTGTTTATACAACATAAGGGTGGGTGGGGGGGCCCAAGGACAATTCCATCTTGCACCTCTTTTTTCTTTCATTTTTATTTGCGTCATGTGCTGTTTGGGGAGTGTTTTTTGGAAGGGCCATCCTGCGTGACACTGCAGTGCCACTCCTAGATGGGCCCGGTGTTTGTGTCGGCCACTAGGGTCGCTTATCTTACTCACACAGCTACCTCATTGCGCCTCTTTTTTTCTTCTTTGCGTCATGTGCTGTTTGGGGAGTGTTTTTTGGAAGGGCCATCCTGCGTGACACTGCAGTGCCACTCCTAGATGGGCCAGGTGTTTGTGTCGGCCACTAGGGTCGCTTAGCTTACTCACACAGCTACCTCATTGCGCCTCTTTTTTTCTTTGCGTCATGTGCTGTTTGGGGAGTGTTTTTTGGAAGGGCCATCCTGCGTGACACTGCAGTGACACTCCTAGATGGGCCAGGTGTTTGTGTCGGCCACTAGGGTCGCTTAGCTTACTCACACAGCTACCTCATTGCGCCTCTTTTTTTCTTCTTTGCGTCATGTGCTGTTTGGGGAGTGTTTTTTGGAAGGGCCATCCTGCGTGACACTGCAGTGCCACTCCTAGATGGGCCAGGTGTTTGTGTCGGCCACTAGGGTCGCTTAGCTTACTCACACAGCTACCTCATTGCGCCTCTTTTTTTCTTTGCGTCATGTGCTGTTTGGGGAGTGTTTTTTGGAAGGGCCATCCTGCGTGACACTGCAGTGCCACTCCTAGATGGGCCCGGTGTTTGTGTCGGCCACTAGGGTCGCTTATCTTACTCACACAGCTACCTCATTGCGCCTCTTTTTTTCTTTGCGTCATGTGCTGTTTGGGGAGTGTTTTTTGGAAGGGCCATCCTGCGTGACACTGCAGTGCCACTCCTAGATGGGCCCGGTGTTTGTGTCGGCCACTAGGGTCGCTTAGCTTAGTCATCCAGCGACCTCGGTGCAAATTTTAGGACTAAAAATAATATTGTGAGGTGTGAGGTATTCAGAATAGACTGAAAATGAGTGGAAATTATGGATTTTGAGGTTAATAATACTTTGGGATCAAAATGACCCCCAAATTCTATGATTTAAGCTGTTTTTTAGTGTTTTTTGAAAAAAACACCCGAATCCAAAACACACCCGAATCTGCCAAAAAAAAAATCGGTGAGGTTTTGCCAAAACGCGGTCGAACCCAAAACACGGCCGCGGAACCGAACCCAAAACCAAAACACAAAACCCGAAAAATTTCAAGTGCACATCTCCTACTGTTTTATTTTTATTTTTTTGCTCATAACATGAATTATGCCCTGTGTGTGCATGCCAGGGACACTTTAAGATGAAGCCTTGGATTTCTGTAAGCATCACTAGCATTACAATTGAAATATAAGCAAAGTAGAAGTAAGGAGGTGATTTAAAAAATGGAAGAGCTATAAAAGCCAGCATTTCTGGAACAAATATTCATTACGGGTAGTTTTTAATATTTCTCTTGACTCATAAAAATGTTAGTCGGTGTTGACAGATTCACTTTTAATGTCTCAAGGCGTTAAACTGATCCTAGGATATGTGTATAATCTAAAAGCAAAGTGGTGAGAAACAGAGAGGCTACACAGATCTTTAATGGGATCTCAGGATAAATTGTGCAAAGCAAACAGTTAAAAAATGACTCAAGGGAGCAGAGCAATGTCCCTATTTGTCATTTATACAACCTCACGGAGAGAGGGGACATAGGAAAAAGTGAGACTGAGTAATGATTCCCTACCGCTGACAAACAATGGGAAATAAGATACAGTATGTTGTGAAGTTGTTACAACTTTGCAACTGAACAAACAGCAGATGTTGGCAATAGAGTGGCCAGCAGGACGTCTGAGATTAACGATTCACAGAAAGTCTGACAGGGAGGTCACCTACAAGTCCCATCACACAGAGACATGTCCTCTTCTCAAAACATTTCCCACAAAGTGCACCTGTTGCCTACATGCGGCAGCCACTCAGGGGATGAGGTCTGTCATATTAGGGACATGGAACATCTCTGAGGAACAAGTCTTAATCGTTCCACTGGCTCACAGTGAATTAATAGGATGTGCTCTGATGAATATTGGTTTGTCCCACGAAATGGCAGCCTCCAGGCTTGTAGGAGACAAGTGCAGTGTAATTGAATTGTATTCATCTTTTTTTTAACTGGATTTCATAAAATGTGCTGCTTAAAACAACCATAACAAATCTTAGCTGCATAACCACAACAGGCTTGGCAGCTTTTAATATGTTTTAGGCAAATATGGTGAGGCATATTTCCATGTAAGCACCAACCATCTTACATTTTACAAGTAAACATTAGAGCAGCCAATCTTTCTGCTTCATACAAATGGATGCAATGCTTCTAAGCGCATGTTCTACCTATTGTGTAAGAACACGGGTGAAAGTCACGGTGCGGCCTCTTCTACGTAGATTGAGATATTAACAATGTGATGGATGGGACTGCAACTCCAGGCCTCCATGTACTAACAGGTCCATCATCATGACATCATGATGACTAGCCTCCAACTAGCCACACAGTCGGCCATAAATCATTATTCATATCATTGTATTGCTGTTTTCCTCAGAAAATTATGCAATGTTTATACTTTTACATATTTAGGGAGATATAGGGGCTTGTAGTGTAGTGCTGGGCTATTCAACTGGCAGCCCGCAGGCGACTGCAAACTGGCCCACAACCTGATAAAGTCTTGCAGGGGTTAAAGTGGGCCAAAATGAGGTGGAACTGTGTTCTGTCACCTGTAATGGTAGGCAGAACTAGTTCTGCCTCTTCCACGGCCCTGTACAGTGTGTTCTCTAGCTAGCAAGAAGAGGAGTCCCACAGAGAGCCTGCCCTGCCACCTGCATCAATAGATGGTGCGGGTGGCACTAGCGTTTTTCAGCCTGCAGCCAACTCCCTCTGTTTAAGTCCCAACAACACCTTAGATTTTTATTTTGGCAGCACAGCGTACATGATATCGCATAGAAGAGTAGGCATTGCAATGGGTAAGAGGGGACTGGAGAGTCACAGGTGGGGACACTGGTCAGGAACATTTGGCATGAGTTGGAGAGATGCTAGAATCTGAGCTAGAGCGATGCAGTGGAGTGAGATGGAGAGACACAGGGGGGAGCTGCCAATGTAAACATGAAAATGGGCACTACTGTATGGCATAATGTGAATATGGGACACTACTGTGTCTCATAATGTGAATAAGGGGCACTATTATGTGGCATAATGTGAATAAGGGCCATTACTGTGAAACAAATTGTGATTAAGGGGCTCTACTGTTGCATAATGTGAAAAAGGGGCACTACTGTGTGGCATAATGTGAATAAGGGGCTCTATAGCAGCATAATGTGAATTATAGTGACATAGTGACATATCTATAGCTGCTGTATATGTGGACATGTGTGACAAGCTGGTGACAAGCTGGTGTCTGCTGGCTTTTACAGAGGCATTTGTGTAATACATTTTAAACTTTACTTGTGTTCTTATATTAAAACAAACATTTTCAGCTCTTCAAATTTCCCGATGTTTTCTGAGTGGCCCATTCAAGTTCTTAACTGAATAGCCCTGATGTAGGGGGTGCCCACTTGGCCCTGACCACACCCAAACAGCTCTGGTGCCCATTCCTCCACATATCACAATAGGCCCTTCATCATTTTCATCCCAAGGTTCCTTAGTCTAGCCCTGGCATACTACATAAGATTACTACCATCAGGGATGCCAAACTTATATACATACTTAATTTAAATACAAGCTCATACACTAAAAACTGCAATGGACTGATTTAGAATTGGCGGCAGAAATGAGCGCTGATCATATACATAAAAATATGGCAGCCAAATTGTAATTGTAGGTGTAAATTTTGAGTAGCACCCAATCCGGTGTATAGATACGGAAATGGCAAAGGTTCTGCATTGTCATCATCAATAGGGAAAAGTATACCATGTCTATTCATCCTAAAATAATTATTTTAGGGCTATGGGCCTGATCCAATTAGGTGTGAGTCTGTGAGTGCCAGTTTGTTTCATGAAACTGGCAGACTTCAAATAAATGCACATCCCCAAGAAATGAGAGAGCCAATTAGAAATGGCTATTCGCAGTACTTGCTGCTAGGGTGTGTGAAATTTCTACAAAATGCACATACTGTTAGTGGGCATAAAGGAAAGGGTTATGGTAAAATAGGTCAACAGTGAAAACGTCAACAGTGTTTAGGTCGACACAAAATGGTCAACATGCCCAAGTTTAGCACGGGTAAAAGGTTAACACAATCAAAAGGTCAACATGGAAATGGTTGACACGTGAAGGTCAACATAAGTTTTTTTTGTGTCAATTTGTAGGTTTCAGAACATGAAACCCCAATTAGTGGTCCACAACCCGTGCATGGCGAGTGACAGTGCCTTGCTCTTCTACCACTGCTTGGTACAGGTTACTGTTCACAACCGTAGTCCATGTGGATGGTAAAGTATGAAAAACTTGAAAAAAATGCAAAAAACCTTTGTCGACCATATGTTGTGTCGACCATTACCATTGCAACAAGTTGAACCTGACGACGTTTTGACTATGTCAACCGCATACATGTCAGCCATATGGTGTCGACCTATTGACTGTTGACCTATGGACCAGGTACCAAAGGAGAGCTCTGGATGCTCTTTTAATGTTTTAAATGGCTGATTTGGGGATTTTTTTTTTTATATATATAAAAGAAAAAACTGATTACAAGATAAACAATTTTGTTTATTTGCAGACTAATTCAATGAAAAATGCAAAAAAAAAAGTAGAATACCGGTGATTTGGGGGTAATTTGAGGTTACTTTAAAACAGTTTTTATAAATGTAATAAAATTATAAAAAGCAATTATTTTTTATTGAAATAAATGAACAAAATTTGAGTTGTATAAAAAAAATTAAAAATAAATAAATACATTTTAGGGTAATTTTTTTTTTTAATTCCAATAATGACATACTTATTGGCCCAGATTAGCTAATTGAAAACTTCAAGATGCCTCATTAGTCATTGGGAGGTGTGGGGGTGGGTGATGTCAAAGATGTTCTAAAGCAAGTTCCAACATTTTTACAATTAAGATTTTCCCTACCATTTTCCACCCTCTGGGGGGGGGGGGGGGGGGGCGGGGTGCACAATTTTTTTTTAATTTCCTCTGAAAAAGCAATGCGGGTTTGGAATTGGATTGCAAGTGTAAATCACTTTTCAAGTTACTTAGGATCCAATAGTTCAGTATTCAATTAGCGGGCAATTCCGACAGGTTTTGCCCATTTTCGACAATGCTGATCCGACTTTTTTTTAAAGTCGAATCAGTATTGTCGAAAACGGGCCAAACGATCCATGTGTTTTTCGAAAAGTGCAGTTTTTTCCGACCGTCAGAAAAACGGCACTGTTATTGAATAGGTCGAATGCAAATTCTGAAAAAGCAGGTAATATACTTAAGGTTGTTTATTCTAAGATGCTGAGATACTTTCTTTCCCAACAGGTATAAATTCGGTTTAAAAGTCAATCAGTGATTGGGGCACGCTCCTGGTTTGAGCTTAAATTCTGAAGTGCAAGGTTCAATTGAAAGAACAAATGCTGTAATCTTTGTAAAGTCGAAAAAAAGAAAAAGAAAAATGCCACAAAAAAATATTAATGATAATATGTACTAAAGTCCAAACGGTTTACAAGTCTATACAGACAGCGGCGTCCCGCTAATCTGTGCTCTGAAGTGAAGGATTCTCTTGTGAAGTGATGAACAGTTGACAGCGGTAGTGTATGCTTTGGTTAGAGTGGAGAATAAGGACCCTGGACTGGCGCTATTCCTCCTGCAGCACGTCCCACAGTAGAGCGCCCGAATCAGGCCCGCTCTGTGGGGCCGCTGACCTGGGGTGTGCGCCTGTCACAGAGGCGAAGTGGACCCGGCCGGAGCTCTCCGAGCGGCTGGCCGCGCCTCTCCTCCTCCTACAGGGACTTACCTTCTCCCTTCCCTCCCGCCTTCCACTCTCCGCTGTCTCGGGCTTCTTCCGTCGCCTGGCAACCGGTTGCTTCCGGAACTCTGGATCACGTGACCGGATGGTTTGCGGAAAGGATTAGCAGTACTGTCCTTCTTTGTAGTGAATATTCGTCCTCAGTCCAATGTAGTATAGATGGGTAGCTCCAACGCGTTTCGACCTGTTAGGGTCTTCCTCTGGGAGTCATTTGTGTGTTTAGGTTGCAGGAATTTAAGGTGTCCTGATAGGGTGCGATCAATTCCCATTGGTCCTCTGATCTGGCTTTGTGATTGGCTCACAGCTTGTCAATCGAAGTTTATGGGAGGATGTGACATCATCACAGTGCTTTAGAGTGTGCCCAGTATTATCTGGCTTTGTGATTGGCTCACAGCTTGTCAATCGAAGTTTATGGGAGGATGTGACATCATCACAGTGCTTTAGAGTGTGCCCAGTATTGTCTGGCTTTGTGATTGGCTCACAGCTTGTCAATCGAAGTTTATGGGAGGATGTGACATCATCACAGTGCTTTAGAGTGTGCCCAGTATTGAAAAAAGGAAAATAATGGAAAAATATATCCGTAGTGAAAAGGATATATATAAAGTTACAAACTAGCAGTTATATGAATCAATCTTGCAGAATGGTGTTAATACTCAAAATAATGAACCTTGGGATATTTTGAGGCTATGTTCAAAAGCATGAGAATAATGATTAACCCTCTACAGCATTAACCAATGCCTGTCACTACTTTGATGTAAGAATATCATAGAATAGTGAATGTAGCTGCTGTTGAATTGACTTGAAATGGGATATGTCTTCATTTGCATATGACAGACCTAATTTCGTTGTCAATGTTGAGCCCTTTGGGGGCCAGTGTCCCTAAATTAATCATCATGCACAGTTCTTCCTTATTGATTCTGGAGATGTAATCACCTCCTCTCCAGTTCTTTTTGACCTCTTTTACACCAGTGAACTTAAGTAGAGCAGGGTTTGAGTTGTGAAACTCTTTGAAATGTTGGGATAATGGGTGGTCTTCTGTGCCTTTCCTAATGTTGCGTACGTGTTCCCCAATTCTGACTTTCAGTGGTCGTATTGTTCTTCCTACGTATTGTTTAACACATGGGCATTGGAGGATGTATATAATGCCCTTGCTGTGGCATGTCAACCTATCCCTTATCTTATACTCATGTGTATTCGCCTCAGATATTATGCTATATGTTGGTGTAGTACTCCTGGAATTGGTTACCTTAAAACCTACACATGTCCCGCAGTGGACATCATCCTACCTGGCTCAACGGTATCCCGATGGGCCAGTTTAAAAGACTTAGATGCAACTGCTCTAGGCTAAATGATTACGACACACAGGGACACACCCTGAGTGAAAGATTCAAAGAGAAAAATTATCACCCTGACTTGGTAAAAAGGGCCTTTGACACAGTTCGAGCAAATGATCGCTCAACACTTTTGGACTACAAGGACAAATCTGCACAAAAAAATATGACTGAAGGACCTATATTCATCACACAATATTCTGACCAGGCACATAAAGTCAAGAAGATCCTCAAAAAACACTGACCAATATTACTACAAGATGACACCTTGGCAGAGATACTACCACAGAATCCTAAGGTAGTATACAAAAAAGCTCCAGACATTAAACAAAAACTTATACATAGCTGCATACCTCCGACAAACACCACACAGACTACCATTGATGGCTCACATAGCAAAGGAGGGTTTTTCCATTGCGGGACATGTGTAGGTTGTAAGGTAACCAATTCCAGGAGTACTACACCAACATATAGCATAATATCTGAGGCGAATACACATGAGTATAAGATAAGGGATAGGTTGACATGCCACAGCAAGGGCATTATATACATCCTCCAATGCCCATGTGTTAAACAATACGTAGGAAGAACAATACGACCACTGAAAGTCAGAATTGGGGAACACGTACGCAACATTAGGAAAGGCACAGAAGACCACCCATTATCCCAACATTTCAAAGAGTTTCACAACTCAAATCCTGCTCTACTTAAGTTCACTGGTGTAAAAGAGGTCAAAAAGAACTGGAGAGGAGGTGATTACATCTCCAGAATCAATAAGGAAGAACTGTGCATGATGATTAATTTAGGGACACTGGCCCCCAAAGGGCTCAACATTGACAACGAAATTAGGTCTGTCATATGCAAATGAAGACATATCCCATTTCAAGTCAATTCAACAGCAGCTACATTCACTATTCTATGATATTCTTACATCAAAGTAGTGACAGGCATTGGTTAATGCTGTAGAGGGTTAATCATTATTCACATGCTTTTGAACATAGCCTCCAAATATCCCAAGGTTCATTATTTTGAGTATTAACACCATTCTGCAAGATTGATTCATATAACTGCTAGATTGTAACTTTATATATATCCTTTTCACTACGGATATATTTTTCCATTATTTTCCTTTTTTCAATACTGGGCACACTCTAAAGCACTGTGATGATGTCACATCCTCCCATAAACTTCGATTGACAAGCTGTGAGCCAATCACAAAGCCAGACGATACTGGGCACACTCTAAAGCACTGTGATGATGTCACATCCTCCCATTAACTTCGATTGACAAGCTGTGAGCCAATCACAAAGCCAGACAATACTGGGCACACTCTAAAGCACTGTGATGATGTCACATCCTCCCATAAACTTCGATTGACAAGCTGTGAGCCAATCACAAAGCCAGATAATACTGGGCACACTCTAAAGCACTGTGATGATGTCACATCCTCCCATAAACTTCGATTGACAAGCTGTGAGCCAATCACAAAGCCAGATCAGAGGACCAATGGGAATTGAGCCCACCCTATCAGGACACCTTAAATTCCTGCAACCTAAACACACAAATGACTCCCAGAGGAAGACCCTAACAGGTCGAAACGCGTTGGAGCTACCCATCTATACTACATTGGACTGAGGACGAATATTCACTACAAAGAAGGACAGTACTGCTAATCCTTTCCGCAAACCATCCGGTCACGTGATCCGGAGTTCCGGAAGCAACCGGTTGCCAGGCGACGGAAGAAGCCCGAGACAGCGGAGAGTGGAAGGCGGAGGGGAAGGGGGAAGGTAAGTCCCTGTAGGAGGAGGAGAGGCGCGGCCAGCTGCTCGGAGAGCTCCGGCCGGGTCCACTTCGCCTCTGTGACAGGCGCACACCCCAGGTCAGCGGCCCCACAGAGCGGGCCTGATTCGGGCGCTCTACTGTGGGACGTGCTGCAGGAGGAATAGCGCCAGTCTAGGGTCCTTATTCTCCACTCTAACCAAAGCATACACTACCGCTGTCAACTGTTCATCACTTCACAAGAGAATCCTTCACTTCAGAGCACAGATTAGCGGGACGCTGCTGTCTGTATAGACTTGTAAACCGTTTGGACTTTAGTACATATTATCATTAATATTTTTTTGTGGCATTTTTCTTTTTCTTTTTCTTTTTTTCGACTTTACAAAGATTACAGCATTTGTTCTTTCAATTGAACCTTGCACTTCAGAATTTAAGCTCAAACCAGGAGCGTGCCCCAATCACTGATTGACTTTTAAACCGAATTTATACCTGTTGGGAAAGAAAGTATCTCAGCATCTTAGAATAAACAACCTTAAGTATATTACCTGCTTTTTCATTATTGATTTTAGTTTCACTTTATAACCGTATCATTCACCACTACAAATAGGGTTTGAGCGCTGGTTCCCTGTGGATTTATCCACATCTGTATACTTACCATTTAAGGGGGGGTGGGACACCCCTCATTACCAGCAGCACACCCCGCCTCAGATTAACACCTCAGTGCGCAGAGAACCCATTTCTGTATATCTGCAATTCTTGTTCCGAATCTGCTGCAAGAGGTTAACCACATACCCTTATGGGTATTCTAGACAACCAACAGGATAGGGAACTTAGAGCCCATACACTTTTCGCACAATTTAACGACACTCCCACCAGTACACATAACACCAGTGCTTTCTTCAAACACTTTACACAGCTGGAGAAACTGATTACAAAAGAGAACAAGTTATGGTGGGATGTTCAAACACTGAACTGGTATCAAGCTAACAAGGTTATACCAAAGGGTCTGAAATTAAAGAAGGCACCAGCATTACACAACCCAGATCCAACTTTCATCAACAGATGGAACACGATTTTGAATGATTGCTCACACCAACTAATACAGCTCCTGATAGACACTCACACTGGAGAACTTACCAGACTAGAGACAAGTATCAAACAATTGAATGTGCAGCTTGAACCATTCGAACAGGATCAGGAATTTCACACACTAACAGAACTCACTCTCAGTAGGGTAAGACAAGGAGAGGAGAAAATAATATTAGTCAAGAAAAATAAGATACTCAGGGACAAATTTGGTATACATCACAAAACATGACCAAAGAACAGAACCAAAGGTACACAAAAACAATGGCAAACTAACATTACAAACAAGGTGACAGCGGACAACATTCAGAAACCAGGAAATCCCAGGACACCCATTTACAAAAGATTAAGATTAACATATCAACAGTACATGACAAAGTTATACTCAAAAAACCCCAAAGAAACTTGCAAGAATCTACAACATAAGACAATCGATACATCACTGGATTCCACTACCAGTACAGACTGTGACACTTCCTTCTCTGTATACGACATTGAAGAGGAAATACCACACGAACTAGCGAGACACTCTCTAGAACAAGGGTGGCTGGACACTGAGTTAGCAGCACTTAACTCCTTACCTCTACACATAGACCAAACCGAAAAGAACACACTCACCGCTACAATTAACATTGAGTCAGCAGAGGTTGGCACATTACTCCAATGTGCAGATCAGGATTTTTTAGGAACAATGACAGACCGCATCTACCAGTAAGGGTCTGTCATAACACACAACAAATCATCGAAAAGGAAACTGTCAGAACCAGACGAGGATGCAGGGGAGGACAAAAAAGGCAGACACGGGCCGTGACTAACACTGACAAGAAAGGACAAGGGATTTTCAACCTTAGTAACGTCATCCTAGACACTCACCAAGTTAGTGCCCTGGATAAGGGAATTAAATTTGCACCAACTAGATCACTCAATAAATTTGAAACCTACATGGACATCCAAAAATTCACCCGCAAACTGACACTCAAGAAATTTTTTCATAAGACACCGATACCGCAACATAAACCCACCAGCAATGACCCATTTGTACATACCAGTTTAAAACCCAAATCACAGTTCTATCCCAGCTACATGACGGGCAACCACATAGCCACATTTACCAGCATGGTGGAAAAGGACATCATGAAACTAGATAGACAGAATCCCAGGCCCAGACAATTGAACATGACCAATAAGGAAAGGAGAGCCATCTCTGATCTAAGTAAAAATACTGATATAATCATAAAGCCAGCTGATAAGGGAGGGGGGATAGTACTTCTCAATAAAGCGGACTACATGGAGGAGGCCAATAGGATCCTTAATGACACTAACACCTATAAGAAACTTAAAGGAGACCCCACAACCTTGTTCAAACAACAATTACAAACTCTACTCAAAGAGGGACTAGACATAGGCATTCTATCCACACAGGAACACACTTACCTGGATACACAACATCCCATAATACCGGTATTTTATTACTTACCAAAAATTCATAAACATCCTACCAAACCACCAGGTAGACCTATTATTTCCGGCATAGGTTCCATCAGTTCCAATCTATCACAGTACATTGACACTTTCCTGCAGCCGTATGTTAAACAGCAAAAATCGTACCTCAAAGATACCACGGACATCCTACAGAAACTGAAATCTATTTCATGGGAAGACAATTCTTGGCTAGCTACAAGCGATGTAACATCCTTGTACTCAGTTATAGATCACACACAGGGACGACGTAGCATACAACATTTCCTAGACAACGACCCAGACATGAAGATAGAACAGCGGGAATTCATTCTAGGAGGAATAGACTACATACTGACTCACAACTATGTCTGGTTCGATAACGATTTCTTTCTGCAAACCACAGGGACCGCCATGGGGACGAGATTTGCGCCAAGTTACGCAAACCTCTTTATGAGTAAATGGGAAGACGACATCATATGGTCAGACCCAGACCTTGGCGCAAATCTCGTCCTCTGGACCAGGTATATAGATGATGTCTTTTTCATCTGGAAAGGGGACGAACAATCACTTAAGAGCTTTCTATCACATCTCAACAACAATGACCGCAATCTGCAATTCACCTCACATTACAGTCAAGAAAAGGTGGAATTTCTAGATCTCAATATCTTTGTAAAGGAAGGGACGTTGCACACCAACACATTCAATAAAGCAGTTGATGTAAATAGCTTTATACTAGCCTCAAGTGGATATCATCCTACCTGGCTCAACGGTATCCCGATGGGCCAGTTTAAAAGACTTAGACGCAACTGCTCTAGGCTAAATGATTACGACACACAGGGACACACCCTGAGTGAAAGATTCAAAGAGAAAAATTATCACCCTGACTTGGTAAAAAGGGCCTTTGACACAGTTCGAGCAAATGATCGCTCAACACTTTTGGACTACAAGGACAAATCTGCACAAAAAAATATGACTAAAGGACCTATATTCATCACACAATATTCTGACCAGGCACATAAAGTCAAGAAGATCCTCAAAAAACACTGTCCAATATTACTACAAGATGACACCTTGGCAGAGATACTACCACAGAATCCTAAGGTAGTATACAAAAAAGCTCCAGACATTAAACAAAAACTTATACATAGCTGCATACCTCCGACAAACACCACACAGACTACCATTGATGGCTCACATAGCAAAGGAGGGTTTTTCCATTGCGGGACATGTGTAGGTTGTAAGGTAACCAATTCCAGGAGTACTACACCAACATATAGCATAATATCTGAGGCGAATACACATGAGTATAAGATAAGGGATAGGTTGACATGCCACAGCAAGGACATTATATACATCCTCCAATGCCCATGTGTTAAACAATACGTAGGAAGAACAATACGACCACTGAAAGTCAGAATTGGGGAACACGTACGCAACATTAGGAAAGGCACAGAAGACCACCCATTATCCCAACATTTCAAAGAGTTTCACAACTCAAACCCTGCTCTACTTAAGTTCACTGGTGTAAAAGAGGTCAAAAAGAACTGGAGAGGAGGTGATTACATCTCCAGAATCAATAAGGAAGAACTGTGCATGATGATTAATTTAGGGACACTGGCCCCCAAAGGGCTCAACATTGACAACGAAATTAGGTCTGTCATATGCAAATGAAGACATATCCCATTTCAAGTCAATTCAACAGCAGCTACATTCACTATTTTATGATATTCTTACATCAAAGTAGTGACAGGCATTGGTTAATGCTGTAGAGGGTTAATCATTATTCTTATGCTTTTGAACATAGCCTCAAAATATCCCAAGGTTCATTATTTTGAGTATTAACACCATTCTGCAAGATTGATTCATATAACTGCTAGATTGTAACTTTATATATATCCTTTTCACTACGGATATATTTTTCCATTATTTTCCTTTTTTCAATACTGGGCACACTCTAAAGCACTGTGATGATGTCACATCCTCCCATAAACTTCGATTGACAAGCTGTGAGCCAATCACAAAGCCAGACGATACTGGGCACACTCTAAAGCACTGTGATGATGTCACATCCTCCCATAAACTTCGATTGACAAGCTGTGAGCCAATCACAAAGCCAGACAATACTGGGCACACTCTAAAGCACTGTGATGATGTCACATCCTCCCATAAACGTCGATTGACAAGCTGTGAGCCAATCACAAAGCCAGATAATACTGGGCACACTCTAAAGCACTATGATGATGTCACATCCTCCCATAAACTTCGATTGACAAGCTGTGAGCCAATCACAAAGCCAGATCAGAGGACCAATGGGAATTGATCCCACCCTATCAGGACACCTTAAATTCCTGCAACCTAAACACACAAATGACTCCCAGAGGAAGACCCTAACAGGTCGAAACGCGTTGGAGCTACCCATCTATACTACATTGGACTGAGGACGAATATTCACTACAAAGAAGGACAGTACTGCTAATCCTTTCCGCAAACCATCCGGTCACGTGATCCGGAGTTCCGGAAGCAACCGGTTGCCAGGCGACGGAAGAAGCCCGAGACAGCGGAGAGTGGAAGGCGGAGGGGAAGGGAGAAGGTAAGTCCCTGTAGGAGGAGGAGAGGCGCGGCCAGCCGCTCGGAGAGCTCCGGCCGGGTCCACTTCGCCTCTGTGACAGGCGCACACCCCAGGTCAGCGGCCCCACAGAGCGGGCCTGATTCGGGCGCTCTACTGTGGGACGTGCTGCAGGAGGAATAGCGCCAGTCCAGGGTCCTTATTCTCCACTCTAACCAAAGCATACACTACCGCTGTCAACTGTTCATCACTTCACAAGAGAATCCTTCACTTCAGAGCACAGATTAGCGGGACGCCGCTGTCTGTATAGACTTGTAAACCGTTTGGACTTTAGTACATATTATCATTAATATTTTTTTGTGGCATTTTTCTTTTTCTTTTTCTTTTTTTCGACTTTACAAAGATTACAGCATTTGTTCTTTCAATTGAACCTTGCACTTCAGAATTTAAACTCAAACCAGGAGCGTGCCCCAATCACTGATTGACTTTTAAACCGAATTTATACCTGTTGGGAAAGAAAGTATCTCAGCATCTTAGAATAAACAACCTTAAGTATATTACCTGCTTTTTCATTATTGATTTTAGTTTCACTTTATAACCGTATCATTCACCACTACAAATAGGGTTTGAGCGCTGGTTCCCTGTGGATTTATCCACATCTGTATACTTACCATTTAAGGGGGGGTGGGACACCCCTCATTACCAGCAGCACACCCCGCCTCAGATTAACACCTCAGTGCGCAGAGAACCCATTTCTGTACGAATGCAAATTCTACCTATTTCTGTCGAAAAGTGCTGGTTTTTCCTACTGTCGGAAAAATTGGCACCGATTGAATAGACCCCTATGTGTGAGTTAAATCTGTACACATCCCTAAGGGGTATGATTGAAATCATACATATTATTACAACTCCAGCGCACCACTTCAAATACAAAAGGTCACAAATGAGCTAAACTAAATGTACGTCTGCATTTTTGGATGCATGCACAATATAGAAATAATATTGTTATTCACTGCAAATGGACACATAAAAGTAAATCAAGACCTTTGTGTTTAAATATCACCTGCAGAGCCATAACACATGTTGGTTCCCTGAGCCAGAAAAAGCATCGGCGCCTGCCCATATTTTTCAATCAGGGACTTAAGGTGAGTCCTGGCGCCCAGTGAAAGCACTTGCTATGATGCCCCTTCCCACATGATATATATTTCTATAAATATTAGTATATATACATTTATATAACACCTATACTTACAGAACACTCCCAAGAAAAATGGATATGGACACCAATCCTCTTATACCATCATTTATGCGCTTAGTTTGAGAGCTACCCAGGACCTTCAGTCACATCCTCTTTTATTGAAAGCACACATTTCAAAATACTGTCATGCCCGGGAGTTGAACCCATGACCTAACATATCGCAGTCAGACACCTTACTCATAGATCTATTTTGCTCCTGAATGGAAAGTATGAGAGTATTTTGAAATGTGTGCCTTAATTAGGAGTGTGTGACTGAAGGTGCTTTGTGACGTGAGGATGAGATGTGATCCCAGGGATTAAAGAGGAGGATGTTGCAAGTAAGATTGATTGAAACAGAAAATTGACATGTGCTGCAGAACAGCTCCCCTTTGCCTTATGGTGCCATGGTTATGTGGTACCCTGATAACTCTAGCTATGGCCCTGGTCATCTGTGTTTAGTTGCACTCCTTAATACGCACTGAATGCTCTTGGCGAATGACACTGGATACAAGGGCCGTAACTAGATCTTTGTGGACACCAAAGCAACATACTGAAGGGGCCCCTATTCCAATGCTTCTTGAGAGACACCTCTTTGCAACAGTTATTAATTTTATGCCCACAATAGTGCCCTTTATTTTATGAACCATCGTAGTTCCCTAGTTTACATGATGTCACATTGTTGGGCTGCCAGTACACATTATGCCACAAAGTAGCCCCAATTCACATTATGACATCCAGTGTCCCCATCCACATTACAGTGCCCCCATACCATTATAACATCCACTAGACAGTCCTCTCGCTGTAAATGTAATGTCACACAATTCTGGCTGGGCAATGGATCAGACCCAATTGCTTAGCAGGCAAATCTGGGAAATTGGTATAACTTTTTGACCTTAGTCCAGGACCCCCTATGCCTCTGGGCTCCATAGCAATGGCACCCCTTGCACTCACTATAGTTACACCCACGCGAGACACATGTAGTTGTAGTTCAGCAAAAAAAAATAGAGAAATGGAAAAGATACGCTCACAAAGATTTATTTGCTGTGAAAAGGTCCAACTTCAAGTAGCAGAAATACACTAGGTGAGATGTAGTTTACAGACCTGACACTATATCCAGGAAATTAGTTCATATGGAAAGTTTGGTTGAGTAAACTGCGTCTGGAACTAGGTTCTCTTGGAAAAAAGAAAAAGGTTAATGAAATGTACAATGTCTGTGCTCTAGGAAAGATGTGGGCTGGGAGAAGTCTCAAATCACAAATGTTTAGCTTTGTTTCCTATGTTCTGAAAGCTGCATTACACTGTACAGCTGCCTAGTGTGCCAGAGGCAGGGGTAAAGTCAGGTACTCTCAGCAGGGATTTCACCTTTGCCTTTCAGCAAAAGTATATTAATGTTCTAGGTACCTGACATACATAAAACTTACAAAACAAGTGTTTTGCAATAGGCAGCAGTGATATTTCCCTGCGCTTACCTACAGTGCAGAAGAGGAAGGTAGGATAGTAAAACAGGATAGGCGAGTGCTGTGCCATGGCAATATCATCTGGCTGGTATGGTATCACAGAACTATAATTATCTAAATATACTTATTAAATGCTGGAAATACTATTGTGTGATGTTTAAATTAGGCTGTAAATGGGTATGGTATTGGGATCCCAGCACTTGGGATACCAGCAGTCAGATGATCCCAATGGTCCGGATACCGGCACCTTTTAGGTACGTATGTTAACTCTCCCCTTCAAACCCCCTAACCCTCCCTACCTGCAGCCCAACCCTCCCCCTCTAACCCCCTAACCCTCCCTACCTGCAGCCCAACCCTCCCACTCTAACCCCCTAACCCTCCCTACCTGCAGCCCAACCCTCCCCCTCTAACACCCAAACCCTCCCTACCTGCAGCCCAACCCCCCCCCTCTAACCCCCAAACAATCCCTACCTGCAGCCCAACCCTCCCCCTCTGACCCCTAACCCTCCCTACCTACAGCCCAACCCTCCCCCTCTAACCCCCAAACCCTCCCTACCTGCAGCCCAACCATCCCCCTCTAACCCCCTTCCCTCCCTACCTGCAGCCCAACCCTCCCCCTCTAACCCCCTACCCTCCCTACCTGCAGCCCAACCCTCCCCCTCTAACCCCCTATCCCTCCCTACCTGCAGCCCAACCCTCCCCCTCTAACCCCATAACCCTCCCTATCTGCAGCCCAACCCCCCCCCTAACCCCATAGCCCTCCCTACCTGTAGCCCAACCCCCCCCCCCTAACCCCATTACCCTCCCTACCTGCAGCCCAACCCTCCCCCTCTAACCCCCTATCCCTCCCTACCTGCAGCCCAACCCTCCCCCTCTAACCCCATAACCCTCCCTACCTGCAGCCCAGCCCCCCCCCCTAACCCCATAGCCCTCCCTACCTGCAGCCCAACCCCCCCTAACCCCATAACCCTCCCTACCTGCAGCCCAACCCTCCCCCTCTAACCCCCTAACCCTCCCTACCTACAGCCCAACCCTCCCCCTCTAACCCCCAAACCCTCCCTACCTGCAGCCCAACCCTCCCCCTCTAACCCCCTATCCCTCCCTACCTGCAGCCCAACCCTCCCCCTCTAACCCCATAACCCTCCCTACCTGCAGCCCAACCCCCCCCTAACCCCATAACCCTCCCTACCTGCAGCCCAACCCTCCCCCTCTAACCCCCTACCCTCCCTACCTGCAGCCCAACCCTCCCCCTCTAACCCCCTATCCCTCCCTACCTGCAGCCCAACACTCCCCCTCTAACCCCATAACCCTCCCTACCTGCAGCCCACCCCCCCACCCCTAACCCCATAACCCTCCCTACCTGCAGCCCAACCCTCCCCCTCTAACCACCTAACCCTCCCTACCTGCAGCCCAACCCTCCCCCCTAACCCCATAACCCTCCCTACCTGCAGCCCAACCCTCCCCCTCTAACCCCATAACCCTCCCTACCTGCAGCCCAACCCCCCCCCCCCCTAACCCCATAACCCTCCCTACCTGCAGCCCAACCCTCCCCTTCTAACCACCTAACCCTCCCTACCTGCAGCCCAACCCTCCCTCTTGGTACCTAATCCCCCCCCCCTTGCAGCCTAACCCTAGCCGTACTTCCTTAGTGCCTAACCCTAGCTCCACCCACACACACAGCCTAACCCTAACCCCCCCTTCCCCTCATCCACCCATCCCTTGCAGCCTAACCCTCTCTCCAGGGCCGGATTAAAGGCCACATGGGCCTGGAACTGAAAATATTCAAGGGCCTATTGTGAGAAATGGGGGAGGTGTGATTAGTAGTGATGAGCGGATTCGGTTTTACTCGGTTTTACTCGGTTTTACTCGGTTCTCAAAACGGCATCTTATTGGCTCACGGATGTCACGTGTTTTGGATAGCCAATAAGATGCCGTTTTGAGAACCGAGTAAAACCGAGTAAAACCGAACCTCGCTCATCACTAGTGATTAGTGCTGTGTGGGTGTGACCAGAGCTATTTGGGCGTGTACACCCCTACACTATCAGCTCCAATGTCTCCCTAAATATGTAAAAATATAAAAACATGCATCATTTTGTGAGAAAAATATAAATGCAATCCTAATAGCTATGATTTATGGCTGACCATGTGGCCAGCTGGTGGCTTTTGATCATCATGCTGCCATGATGATGGGCCTGTTTTTAAAGGGGAGGCCTGGAGCTGGAGCTCCATCCGCCCCATTGTTAATCTGGCCCTGCCTCTCGCTAGTGCCTAAACCTAACTCACACATACACACACATACACATACACAAACACACACACACACACACACACACACACACACACACACACACACACAACCTAACCCTAACCCTTCTCGGCATACTAACTGGATCCCTGTAAGTTAGATTATTATGAAAACACAATTACATGGGAACATGATCGGTGGTAATGCCATGTCAGTGGGCGCACTATTTAGAGTCACTCAAGTGTGCGCGGTCCGAGGAATGCTCTAATTTATTTGGTTACAATACGCAGGGGGCCCGGACATTCTGCCAGTAGTCAGGGGCATTAGTATACATCAGGGCTTTATTTCTCAAACTGAGGGGTAGATTTATTAAGCCTGGTGAAGTGATAAATTGGAAGGTGATAACGGACCAGCCAGTCAGCTCCTAACTGTCATTTTTCAAACCCAGCCTGTGACATGGTAGTTAGGATCTGATTGGCTGGTCCTTTATCACCTTCCACTTTATCACTTCACCGAGCTTAATAAATCTTGCCCTGAAGTAGGTAAAAAGTGAAGCATCGTACAGTAGTACTTTTTTTCTGTTTTCTTATCTACTGTTTGTTACATTTGTTTTGTTGTGCTTGTAACACTGGAGGTAATTCCAAGTTGATCGCAGCAGGACATTTTTTAGCAATTGGGCAAAACCATGTGCACTGCAGGGGAGGCAGATATAACATGTGCAGAGAGAGAGTTAGATTTGGGTGTGGTGTGTTCAATCTGCAATCTAAATTGCAGTGTAAAAATAAAGCAGCCAGTATTTACCCTGCACAGAAACAAAATAACCCACCCAAATCTAACTCTCTCTGCACATGTTATATCTGCCTCCCCTGCAGTGCACATGGTTTTGCCCAACTACTAACAAAATTCCTGCTGCGATCAACTCAGAATTACCCCCACTATGGGGGGTCATTCCGAGTTGTTCGCTCGCTAGCAGATTTTAGCAGCATTGCACACACTAGGCCGCCGCCCTCTGGGAGTGTAGCTTAGCTTATCAGAATAGCGAACGAAAGATTCGCAGAATTGCGAATAGAAAATTCTTAGCAGTTTCTGAGTAGCTCCAGACCTACTCACAGATTGCGATCAGTTCAATCAGTTTCATTCCTGGTTTGACGTCCCAAACACGCCCTGCGTTCGGCCAGCCACTCCCCCGTTTCTCCAGACACTCCCGCGTTTTATCCTGGCACGCCTGCGTTTTTCCGCACACTCCCAGAAAACAGTCAGTTTCGGCCCAGAAACACCCACTGCCTGTCAATCACACTCCGATCACTTCAACAATGAAAATTCTTCGTTCGGACGTGAGTAAATCTACTAAGTTTTGTGCTAAAATACTAACCGCATGCGCACTGCGTACCATGCGCATTTTTGCCTTAATCGCTCCGTTGCGAAAATTGGCAACGAGCGAACAACTCGGAATGACCCCCTATGTACACGGAGAGATCAGTGCTTAAATTCTAAGCAATCTGGCTAGATTGCTTAGAAGTTAAGCACTGATCTCTCTGTGTGTACCCCAACAGCGATAGCAATGCGCGGCCGGTGCTAGATTCACCCGCTGGGTGAAATGAGCGGCCCCCCTGTCCGGCCCCCTCGCTCAGCACACATAGCGCTGTGCTGAGCAGGAGGAGAGATGTCTGCTGAGCGGTCTGTGATAAGATCGCTCAGCACACATCTCTCCCGTCAGTACTGGCCTTAACTACTGGACATCATATCATATCACTGTTAGTAGATGATGCGCTCTGTGCCTGTCTCCTTCTACTACAGAATCCTATAGGCGCATCCCCTAGTGTTTGTCCCCTTGTGTCAGTGTCTCTCGGAGGCAGAGCTTAGTATGTGTATGCTCTGATCCTCCATTTTAGGGACAGAGAGTGCGTGTAGAGCTGAGACCGGGAGCGGAGCTCAGTGAGAGACTTACAGTGCTTCCTGCATGTACCGCGCCTCCGGAGCTATCACAAAGCCGGGGCGGCGCACCTTCTTCACAGCAGGAGTCAGACCGCACGGCTGTGCAGTCCTCTGTCCCTTACCACCGGAGGCAACTTCTGCTGATATACCGCAGCCACACAAACAGACCGATAAGTACTGCTACCATCAGAAGCGGAACTACCGCCAGTGCAACCAGTGCGTTGCACTGGGGCCCGCCACTGTCCAGGGGCCCAAAGCATGTAATGAGTCAAACTGACTCATTACATGCCGCTGTGTGCTGCGGGCAACCGATGCCCGCAGCACACAGCCGCCCGCAGGACACAGGAGAGGAGCGCAGCTGCCACGGGGGGAAGGAGGAGGAGGGAGGTGGAGGAGGGAGCCGCAGCAGCGCTGTTTTATTGGTTGAGGCGCTGCTGCTGCTGCTGTCCCTCTGTTTCACTATAGGCTGTCTTCCGCCGCTGTGAAGCGCATCCCAGCATTCACAGCCGCGGAGGACAGCCTATGGTGAAGGACTGGGACAGCAGCAGCAGCGCCTCAACCAATAACACAGTGCTGCTGCGGCTCCCTCCTCCACCTCCCTCCTCCTTCTCTCCTGCCCGGGATCTCTGCCAGAAGCTGCACCGGGGAGCCTGAGCCAGCGGATAGAGTAAGTATAATTCTTTCTTTCTTTCTTTCTTTCTTTCTTTCTTTCTTTCTTTCTTTCTTTCTTTCTTTCTTTCTTTCTTTCTTTCTTTCCAAAAAGGGGGACTGTCTGCCGTAATGTGTAAAAAGGGGGAATCTGCCTGCCGTAATGTGTAACAAGGGCACGCTGTCTGCCGTAATGTGTAAAAAGAGGACGCTGTCTGCCGTAATGTGTAAAAAGAGGACACTGTCTGCCATAATGTGTAACAAGGGCACGCTGTCTGCCGTAATGTGTAAAAAGAAGACGCTGTCTGCCGTAATGTGTAACAAGGGCACGCTGTCTGCTGTAATGTGTAAAAAGAGGACGCTGTCTGCTGTAATGTGTAACAAGGGCACGCTGTCTTCCGTAATGTGTAACAAGGGTACGCTGTCTGCCGTAATGTGTAACAAGGGCACGCTGTCTGCCGTAATGTGTAAAAAGAGGACGCTGTCTGCCGTAATGTGTAAAAAGAGGACGCTGTCTGCCGCCATGTGTAAAAAGGGGACGCTGTCTGCCGTAATGTGTAACAAGGGCACGCTGTCTGCCGTAATGTTTAAAAAGGGCACGCTGTCTGCCATAATGTGTAACAAGGGCACGCTGTCTGCCGTAATGTGTAACAAGGGCACGCTGTCTGCCGTAATGTGTAAAAAGAGGACGCTGTCTGCCGTAATGTGTAAAAAGAGGACGCTGTCTGCCGTAATGTGTAACAAGGGCATGCTGTCTGCCGTAATGTGTAAAAAGAGGACGCTGTCTGCCGCCATGTGCAAAAAGGGGACGCTGTCTGCCGCAATGTGTAAAAAGGGGGAATCTGCCTGCCGTAATGTGTAAAAAGGGGGAATCTGCCTGCCGTAATGTGTAACAAGGGCACGCTGTCTGCCGTAATGTGTAAAAAGAGGACGCTGTCTGCCGTAATGTGTAACAAGGGCGTGCTGTCTGCCGTAATGTGTAACAAGGGCACGCTGTCTGCCATAATGTGTAACAAGGGCATGCTGTCTGCCGTAATGTGTAAAAAGGGGACGCTGGCTCCTGTAATGTGTAACAAGGGGACGCTGGCTGCCGTCATGTGTAAAATGAGGACGCTGTCTGACATAATGTGTAACAAGGGCACGCTGTCTGCCGTAATGTGTCACAAGGGCACGCTGTCTGCCGTAATGTGTAAAAAGAGGACGCTGTCTGCCGCCATGTATAAAAAGGGGACGCTGTCTGCCGTAATTTGTAACAAGGGCACGCTGTCTGCCGTAATGTGTAACAAGGGCACGCTGTCTGCCGTAATGTGTAAAAAGCGGACGCTGTCTGCTGTAATGTGTAACAAGAGCACGCTGTCTGCCGTAATGTGTAACAAGGACACGCTGTCTGCCGTAATGTGTAAAAAGAGGACGCTGTCTGCCGTAATGTGTAAAAAGAGGACGCTGTCTGCCGCCATGTGTAAAAAGGGGACGCTGTCTGCCGCAATGTGTAACAAGGGCACGCTGTCTGCCGTAATGTGTAAAAAGGGCACGTTGTCTGCCATAATGTGTAACAAGGGCACGCTGTCTGCCGTAATGTGTAACAAGGGCACGCTGTCTGCCGTAATGTGTAAATAGAGGACGCTGGCTGCCGTAATGTGTAACAAGGGCACGCTGTCTGCCGTAATGTGTAAAAAGAGGACGCTGTCTGCCGTAATGTGTAACAAGGGCATGCTGTCTGCTGTAATGTGTAAAAAGAGGACGCTGTCTGCCGCCATATGCAAAAAGGGGACGCTGTCTGCCGCAATGTGTAAAAAGGGGGAATCTGCCTGCCGTAATGTGTAAAAAGGGGGAATCTGCCTGCCGTAATGTGTAACAAGGGCACGCTGTCTGCCGTAATGTGTAAAAAGAGGACGCTGTCTGTCGTAATGTGTAACAAGGGCGTGCTGTCTGCCGTAATGTGTAACAAGGGCACGCTGTCTGCCGTAATGTGTAAAAAGGGCACGCTGTCTGCCGTAATGTGTAACAAGGGCACGCTGTCTGCCGTAATGTGTAAAAAGGGGACGCTGGCTGCCGTAATGGGTAACAAGGGCACGCTGTCTGCCGTAATGTGTAAAAAGAGGACGCTGTCTGCCGTAATGTGTAACAAGGGCGTGCTGTCTGCCGTAATGTGTAACAAGGGCACGCTGTCTGCCGTAATGTGTAAAAAGGGTACGCTGTCTGCCGTAATGTGTAACAAGGGCACGCTGTCTGCCGTAATGTGTAAAAAGGGGACGCTGGCTGCCGTAATGGGTAACAAGGGCACGCTGGCTGCCGTCATGTGTAAAAAGAGGATGCTGTCTGCCATAATGTGTAACATGGGCACGCTGTCTGCCGTAATGTGTAAAAAGAGGACGCTGTTTGCCGCTATGTGTAAAAAGTGGATGCTGTCTGCCGTAATGTGTATAAGGGGAATCTGTCCGCCGTAAGGTGTAAAAGGGTCTCTACATGGTGTAGTGGTGCTACTGTGCAGCATAATTTGAATATTGGAGACTACTGTGCACCGTTTTATGAATTGGTATTATCTTGTGGCCACACCCCTTATGTATAGACATAGTTTAGCCACATTGCGCTATAAACTTATAGATCATGTCCCCCCCGAGCGTTAGAGGTGGCGACAGAGGTAGGAGGCTTCTGCAATTGGAGGCACAATGGATCCATTCATTGGACACCGTGGCTCCAAGAGGACTGAATGAACAACTCATTCTTAATTGCTTTGTTTAAAATTTTGTTTAAAACATTGATTACAATCTAGGTTCTACATTTTGCATGCGCGTTATATCTTTATCTAAATTAGCTGGGTAATGTAGCTGGACTTTGAGTATGCTTGGTATAGTTTCAGTCTACGTAACGGCTGTCCGGCATTATCTTTAACTGTACAGTGCGGCTTTGAGTTAGTTGCCAAGGTGATGGTTTCTTTCTTCACAAAGTTTATTGTATGTTGCTAGGTTACGGAGGGTCCGGCACAGGCGCAGATGAGCGCACGTCGCGGGTGTGTGACGTCACCGGCCCTGCGCCCAGCGGTTCGTGTTTCCATGTGGGTGTCTTCACGGGTGCATTAGGTATAAAGGTAAGCGATTTTGTAATGTTTATTGTTCTGACGAAAGTTTTTAAAATAAAACTGAAACGTTAACCTGCAGTGACGTCCCACGCCCATCTGTCAAGTTAGGTAAAAGTCCTACTGAGTGCCACTCTCTCCTTCACGCTATATATATATATATATTAGAGATGTGCACTTGAAATTTTTCGGGTTTTGTGTTTTGGTTTTGGGTTCGGTTCCGCGGCCGTGTTTTGGGTTCGACCGCGTTTTGTCAAAACCTCACCGAATTTTTTTTGTCGGATTCGGGTGTGTTTTGGATTCGGGTGTTTTTTTCAAAAAACACTAAAAAACAGCTTAAATCATAGAATTTGGGGGTCATTTTGATCCCAAAGTATTATTAACCTCAAAAACCATAATTTCCACTCATTTTCAGTCTATTCTGAACACCTCACACCTGACAATATTATTTTTAGTCCTAAAATTTGCACCGAGGTCGCTGGATGACTAAGCTAAGCGACCCTAGTGGCCGACACAAACACCTGGCCCATCTAGGAGTGGTACTGCAGTGTCACGCAGGATGGCCCTTCCAAAAAACACTCCCCAAACAGCACATGACGCAAAGAAAAAAAGAGGCGCAATGAGGTAGCTGTGTGAGTAAGCTAAGCAACCCTAATGGCCGACACAAACACCTGGCCCATCTAGGAGTGGCACTGCAGTGTCACGCAGGATGGCCCTTCCAAAAAACACTCCCCAAACAGCACATGACGCAAAGAAAAAAAGAGGCGCAATGAGGTAGCTGTGTGAGTAAGATAAGCGACCCTAGTGGCCGACACAAACACCTGGCCCATCTAGGAGTGGCACTGCAGTTTTCTAGCGAGAGGATGAGTGAATCTGAACCACTAGCCATGAACATAGGCCAGGGCCTCAGCCTTTCCTTGCCACTCCGTGTGGTAAATGGCATATTGGCAAGTTTACGCTTCTCCTCCGACAATTTTATTTTAGATTTTTGAGTCCTTTTTTTACTGATATTTGGTGTTTTGGATTTTACATGCTCTGTACTATGACATTGGGCATCGGCCTTGGCAGACGACGTTGCTGGCATTTCATCGTCTCGGCCATGACTAGTGGCAGCAGCTTCAGCACGAGGTGGAAGTCGATCTTGATCTTTCCCTATTTTTGGAACCTCAACATTTTTGTTCTCCATATTTTAATAGGCACAACTAAAAGGCACCTCAGGTAAACAATGGAGATGGATGGATACTAGTATACTTATGGATGACGAGCGACTGCCGACACAGAGGTAGCTACAGCCGTGGACTACCGTACTGTGTCTGCTGCTAATATAGACTGGATGATAATGAGATAAAATTAAAATATATATATATATCACACTAGTACTGCAGCCGGACAGGTATATATTATGTAATGACGGACCTGCTGGACACTGTCTGTCAGCACTGCAGACTCCTAAAGTAAGCTACTAGTATCAAGAAGATAGAAAAAAAAAAAACCACGGGTAGGTGGTATACAATTATGGATGGACGAGCGACTGCCGACACAGAGGTAGCTACAGCCGTGGACTACCGTACTGTGTCTGCTGCTAATATAGACTGGATGATAATGAGATAAAATTAAAATATATATATATATCACACTAGTACTGCAGCCGGACAGGTATATATTATGTAATGACGGACCTGCTGGACACTGTCTGTCAGCACTGCAGACTCCTAAAGTAAGCTACTAGTATCAAGAAGAAAGAAAGAAAAAAAAACCACGGGTAGGTGGTATACAATTATGGATGGACGAGCGACTGCCGACACAGAGGTAGCTACAGCCGTGGACTACCGTACTGTGTCTGCTGCTAATATAGACTGGATGATAATGAGATAAAATTAAAATATATATATATCACACTAGTACTGCAGCCGGACAGGTATATATTATGTAATGACGGACCTGCTGGACACTGTCTGCAGAATGCGTTTATAAAAACACCACACGACGAGTGTTTAACTTTTTCAGGCAGACAATCACAATTATACTGGTGGTCAGCAGACAATCACAATACTGGTGGTCAGTGGTCACTGGTCAGTCACACTGGCAGTGGCACTCTGGCAGCAAAAGTGTGCACTGTACTTAAAATATGTACTCCTGCTATAACTGCTCCCCAGTCTCCCCCACAATTAAGCTGTGTGAGCAGTGAGCACTCAGCACAGTCAGATAATGATATACAGTATTACATATGATGCAGCACACTGGGCTGAGCACAGATATGGTATGTGACTGTGTCACACTGTGTATCGTTTTTTATCAGGCAGAGAACGGATTAATTAAACTGGTGGTCACTGGTCACACTATCAGCAGCAAGTAGTACTCCTCCTAATAATATGCTCCCCAAAATTTGTGTCTCTCTCTAGTACTCTAGTCTAAACGGAGAGGACGCCAGCCACGTCCTCTCCCTATCAATCTCAATGCACGTGTGAAAATGGCGGCGACGCGCGGCTCCTTATATAGAATCCGAGTCTCGCGATAGAATCCGAGCCTCGCGAGAATCCGACAGCGGGATGATGACGTTCGGGCGCGCTCGGGTTAACCGAGCAAGGCGGGAAGATCCGAGTCGCTCGGCCCCGTGTAAAAAAAACTGAAGTTCGGGCGGGTTCGGATTCCGAGGAACCGAACCCGCTCATCTCTAATATATATATATATATATATATATATATATATATAATCTCAGTGCCTCCCCAGCCAATGACCTCACCGCACGTCACTGCCAGAGCCAGATTTGCACACAATGGGGTAAATTTACTAAAGTGGGAGTTTTTTTAGAACTGGTGATGTTGCCCATAGCAACCAATCAGATGATATCTATTTTCTTCTGGTAGCAGCTAGATAAATGTTAAGTAGAATCTGATTGGTTGCTATGGGCAACATCACCAGTTCTAAAAAAAAACACCTCCTACCTTAGTAAATGTACCGCAATATATGAGCCCCAGGGTACATGAAGGCATTATACACAGGTGCAGCAGTATATACATGTGGGCATTATACACAGGTGCAGCAGTATATACATGTGGGCATTATACACAGGTGCAGCAGTATATGCGCCTGGAAATTTGCTGAGATTTGATCAGAAATATGTGGGTAATGTAGACACTGCCTCCCCTGCCATAGACTTTTCACTCCAGAGTTTTGGCTATAAAAATGATTAGAATAATACAGATATTTCTATCATATTCTTTGTAGTTTTCATATTCTTTATACAGTCAAAACTCTGGTGTATACATTAGTATAACAGGAAAGGCTCTACCTCACCACACTGCACGTCACTGCTGTGTACCTACCCATCATGACCTAAACACTGGAAGTGATCATAAAACAGTTCATACTGTATACAGACATGGCATGACTACTGAAAATTGTTAAAATGTAATTGTATTATTCTCTACTACAGATACAAAAAATACACCTATCCAACATGACCTGTCGCATGTTACAGGCAGGTTCTGGGCTTACAGAGAGGTCCTAGAAAATGCACCTCAAAACTCTATAGCAGGGCCGTAACTAGGTGTGTGCAGAGTGTGCTGTAGCGCTGCACGGTAGGGGGCGCTGTTGGCAGCAATTGTCAATTAACTGTATTAATTACTTTCACTTGCAGCTTCCCCCTTTCTGAAGCCCAGCAACTCCTGGCCGCCCTGTCTCCTCCCCCCCCCCCCCCTCCCTCCATTGCTACTACAGTACGTATACAACATTCATGAACTTAACTTGAAAATCTTTTTTATTCAGTCACACTGTCCTTTATTACATTTCAAGATGCTGACATACTCGGGATTCAAACCCGTTGCCTGTGGCATTGCAGTCATCCTCCGTTCGGGCCCCCTCCTCTCTGCCGGCAGCGCTGAGAGTCTGAGCACTAGAGCGCTCAGACTCAACTGCGCATGCGCAGATCTCCGGGAAAATGGCGCGGTGGCCATTTTCCCTGAGATATCTCTACTGCGCTTGTGCAGAACTCCATAACAATGGAGTTGGGCCATTTTCACGGAATTTTAACACCGCCGTGGACGTCGGTGCGGGACTCCGGAGGGGTGAGTATTTAGAAAATGGGTGCAGCGTGTGCGGTGGGGCCCCCCTCTGGACTCAGGGGCCCGTGTGCACCGCACACACTGCACCCATTATAGAAACGCCAGTGCACAGGATCAAATAAATCATGTTATAGGTTTGAATCCTGGGTATGGCAGTATATGGAAATGTGTTGTTTAATAAAGGGTACTGCAACTGAATAACATCAAGCTCTCCAGTAATGTGCATGAATGTGGTATATAGAGGGGATCAGTACAAGATCCCGCTGGACGTGATCCCGGCGATCGGAATACCGACATCGGGATCCCGATCGGCACAATCCCGACAGGGGGGCGAGCGCAACGTAGCCCCTTGCGGGCACAGTGCCTCACTATGCTTGGCACACTAATTTATTCTCCCTCTATGGGTGTCGTGGACACCCACAGAGGGAGACTATGTCGGGATTGTGGCAGTCGGTATCCCGGTATCGGTATTTCGGCCACCGGGATCCCGTCCGGCAGGATCTTGACCGCATCCCATAAAGAGTATTTGTGTCCAAATCCATTTTCTTGCAGTATTCTATAAATGTGTGTGTATAATATATATATATATATATATATATATATATATATATATAGATACAGGTAACGGCGGCACTCTCGGATTTCATAAATGCAATAACTGAGATCACTCGGTTCTGCTTTAGCTTAACGTTTCGGTTTTAATCAACCGTCATCAGAAGATACAAACCTTGTATCTTCTGATGACGGTTGATTAAAACCGAAACGTTAAGCTAAAGCAGAACCGAGTGATCTCAGTTATTGCATTTATGAAATCCGAGAGTGCCGCCGTTACCTGTATCTGCATTGCAACCAAGCCTGGAGGGCACCCGGTGAGGTGATATTTGTCATTATTTTGAGTGCCGAATATTTTCTACACACATATATATATATATATATATATATATATATAAAAACAAAATGTGGGAAGGGGCATGATAGCATGGGCTTTCTCTGCAATCAATTTTGTCATGGTCCAGTTACTGCTCTGATTGCCAATGCCTTCCCCAGCTGGTATCAACTCTTTTATTTTATTAAAATAATGTTCCCTTATCAATCCAGTGTAATCCAAACATTGGCTCTCACAGGTAGGAACTTGTCCGCATGTAATGACTTTCAAGGTGATAGCTCCATGCATGTCACCCTTCCAGTTTATGGGGAAAGTAATGTCAAAAGGTTGAGTGTGTGAGGAAGCAGACAAGGGGGTATATTTACTAAAATTCGTATTTTTCCGAATGAGGTTAAAGTTCAATCACGAATGACATCGAAAGTGTAAAATTGCAACTTTTTGAATTTATTACGACTAATTTACTAAGCTGTCGTATTCTGCATTTTCGTATTTACCGATGTCGATGTCATTCGTATTTTTTGGCAGTGTTTTACAGGAGTGAATTGTAAAACACTGCCGACTTTAACACAATGAATCTCGTCCGGATCTGTGAGATCCGTGCTGGCCTTCATTGTGCACCTTTCGTAAAAAATAAAACATTGTTAAAATAAAAAATAAAAAATGCGTGGAGTCCCCCCTCCTAAGCAAAACCAGCCTCGGGCTCTTTGAGCCGGTCCTCGTTGAAAAAATATGGGGAAAAAATTGACCGGGGTTCCCCCATATTTAAACAACCAGCACCGGGCTCTGCACCTGGTCCTGGTTCCAAAAATACGGGGGACAAAAAGCGTAGGGGTCCCCCATATTTCTGAAACCAGCACCGGGCTCCATTAGCCAGATACATAATGCCACAGCCGGGGGACACTTTTATATTGGTCCCTGCGGCCCTGGCATTACATACCCAACTAGTCACCCCTGGCCGGGGTACCCTGGAGGAGTGGGGGCCCCTTCAATCAAGGGGTCCCCCCCTCCAGCCACCCAAGGGCCAGGGGTGAAGCCCGAGGCTGTCCCCCCCATCCAAGGGCGGCGGATGGGGGGCTGATAGCCTTTTTGCCAAAATTTGAATATTGTTTTTAGTAGCAGTACTACAAGTCCCAGCAAGCCTCCCCCGCAAGCTGATACTTGGAGAACCACAAGTACCAGCATGCGGTGGAAAACCGGGCCCGCTGGTACCTGTAGTACTACTACTAAAAAAATACCCCAATAAAAACAGAAGACACACACCTTGAAAGTAAAAGTTTAATTCATACATCCACACCTCCAAACATACATACTTACCTATGTTCACACGAGGGTCGGTCCTCTTCTCCATGTAGAATCCATGGGGTACCTGTTGGAAAAATTCTACTCACATAATCCAGTGTAGATCGGTCCTCTTCTGTTCTATTTGTATTCCACGTACTTTGCAAAATAAAAAAACGGACACCCGACCACGCACTGAAAGGGGCCCCATGTTTTCACATGGGACCCCTTTCCCCGACTGCCAGGAACCCCCCCGTAATTCTGTCTAAGAGGGTTCCTTCTGCCAATCAGGGAGCACCACGTCGTGGCACCCTCCTGATTGGCTGTGTGCTCCTGTAGTGTATGTCAGGCAGCACACGGCAGTGATACAATGTAGCGCCTATGCGCTCCATTGTAACCAATGGTGGGAACTTTGTGGTCAGCGGTGAGGTTACTTTCGGTCAACCGCTGACCACAAAGTTCCCACCATTGGTTACAATGGAGCGCATAGGCGCTACATTGTATCACTGCCGTGTGCTGCCTGACATACACTACAGGAGCACACAGCCAATCAGGAGGGTGCCACGACGTGGCGCTCCCTGATTGGCAGAAGGAACCCTCTTAGACAGAAGTCAGGGGGGGTTCCTGGCAGTCGGGGAAAGGGGTCCCATGCGAAAACATGGTGCCCCTTTCAGTGCGTGGTCGGGTGTCCGTTTTTTTATTTTGCAAAGTACGTGGATTACAAATAGAACAGAAGATGACCGATCTACACTGGATTATGTGAGTATAATTTTTCCAACAGGTACCCCATGGATTCTACATGGAGAAGAGGACCGACCCTCGTGTGAACATAGGTAAGTATGCATGTTTGGAGGTGTGGATGTATGAATTAAACTTTTACTTTCAAGGTGTGTGTCTTCTGTTTTTATTGGGGTATTTTTTTAGTAGTAGTACTACAGGTACCAGTGGGCCCGGTTTTCCACCGCATGCTGGTACTTGTGGTTCTCCAAGTATCAGCTTGCGGGGGAGGCTTGCTGGGACTTGTAGTACTGCTACTAAAAACAATATTCAAATTTTGGCAAAAAGGCTATCAGCCCCCCATCCGCCGCCCTTGGATGGGGGGGACAGCCTCGGGCTTCACCCCTGGCCCTTGGGTGGCTGGAGGGGGGGGAACCCTTGATTGAAGGGGCCCCCACTCCTCCAGGGTACCCCGGCCAGGGGTGACTAGTTGGGTATGTAATGCCAGGGCCGCAGGGACCAATATAAAAGTGTCTCCCGGCTGTGGCATTATGTATCTGGCTAGTGGAGCCCGGTGCTGGTTTCAGAAATACGGGGGACCCCTACGCTTTTTGTCCCCCGTATTTTTGGAACCAGGACCAAGCGCAGAGCCCGGTGCTGGTTGATTAAATATGGGGGAACCCCGGACAATTTTTTCCCCATATTCTTTCAACCAGGACCGGCTCAATGAGCCCGGGGCTAGTTTTGCTTAGGAGGGGGGACCCTACGCATTTTTTTTTGGCAAATGTAACACTTTCCCAACCCTTCCCACTGATAAACATGCACAGATCTCATGGATCCGTGCATGCCTATCAGAACAAGGTAAAAAAAAGCAGGTCTGTTTTATTTTAGCACTTTTTCACGATTGGTATTTTTTCACGGCAGTGTTTGGCTATTGTCGGCAGTGTTTGTGAATTACACTTTTTAGTAAATGACCGAGTTCTACCAAATTACAGGCGTATTTGACCGATGGTGTATTCATTCGTATTTTTTTTCTTGGACTTCCAAAAAAATACGAATGCCCTCATCACTGCTGTGATTTGAGTTTAGTAAATTCCCGAGATGACACTTTGAAGAAAAAACACCATCTCGGTCAAAATCGGGACCTTAGTAAATATACCCCAAGATGTGTAAAATAGTATATTGTATCTACATTCACATCAGCTATTTCTTTAAACAGAGCATCACTTACTGATAAATCTGTAGGACAATGTATAATACACATCTTTGTGGATCGTATCATATAGCTATATGATATCAGCATGGATATTATAATGGGCCACCATAATGGCAAATGATAGGTCTAGAGATAAAAAGCTCAAAGTAAATTCAGATTAAGGAGGTGCTGTAAGGTCTATATCAAGGTTACAGATACAGGTTAGTTTTCTTTTGCGTTATAATAATTTGAAATAGGAGTTCTCTTAAGGGGGGTACTCACGGGAGAGATGTGTGCTGAGCGATCTTAAGACAGACCGCTCAGCACACATCTCTCACCACGCTCAGCACAGCGCGATGTGCTGAGCGAGGGGGAAAGCCGACGGGGTGCCGCTCACTTCACACAACGGTGAAGTGAGCGACCCGCTAGATTGAGCCTGCATGCAGGCTCAATCTAGCACCGGCTATCGCTGGAGGGCATACACACGGCAGATCCGTCCTTAAAATCTAAGCAATCTAGCAAGATTGCTTAGATTTTAAGCACGGATCTCTCCGTGTGTACCCCCCTTTAGAATGACCTTGGTAAAAACACTTTTATAGAAAGAGAAGCTTCTGCTCTTTGAAACTAGCCAATGTGTTTTTCTATACGGGCTCCTTCAGTTAGACTTGGGAAGCCACAGGCACTGGTTTTGTCTATTATATTGACCATAAATAATTTGAATTGGTCCTGGATCACCAACCCAGGTCACACCTGTAAGTACCTAGAGGCAACACAGTTTGGGAACCACTGACTTAGGAAATAGGTGTTTGTATGAAGCTCATTTTGCAATAAGCCCTCTGCTGTTCCCGGACTTTAGCGCTGTTTTCTTTTTTGTTCCAGTCATGTGCTGCGGAACTCAGGACTCTGCAGGTCAGTCGTTGGTCATTTCTAGGAAGCAGGTCAGATTCTGTACTGCAGATCACATCCAGCGGTGGTTCATCTTTTTTTTATTATAGATATTGGTTTTAAGTGAAAATTAGATTAAAACTGTATGATATCTCAGCTTTAGTTGTTTAAAATGTAATTAATATTTGTTTAGGTGGTCTCATAGCATATTTGTCTATTTTGCACTGAAACAAAGTCTGTGTCATTGGAACCCTTACCACAGCCCAGAGTTATCACATCCCTCCTGAGGTGTCAGTAATCCATGTGGGCTTCATATAAATATTTTATGCAATTCACGAAATGAGCACAATATGATCAGATAGTCGCCACCTACAAGGGGAGTGGGTTTTCACTCTGCAGGTGTCCTGATCATGAGCGGATTCGGTTTTACTCGGTTCTCAAAACCGAATCTTATTGGCTCACTGATGTCACGTGTTTTGGATAGCCAATAAGATTCGGTTTTGAGAACCGAGTAAAACCGAATCCGCTCATCACGTAGCAGAGCTGCACAAACTGATTTTGTGCAGTCTCTGCGCACAGCCCAGGACTTACTCTTCCATTGCGATCACATCAGACTGATTGGGATCGGATTTAACATCAGACACCCTCCCTGAAAACGCTTGATCCCGCCTGCATATTTCTTGACACTGTCTGTAAATGGTCAGTTCTACCCACAAACGGGCTCTTCCTGTCACTCTACTTACGATCACCCGTGCAAATGGATTCTTCACACCATCCCGTCACCGACTGGTGATCCCCATTGCAGCCGCCCGTCGTGCCTGCGCATTGCGGTGCACACGCAGCAGCAATCAGATCTGAATGACCACCTAGGTGTCCTGTTAGTTGCTTTTCATTTTACCTTTGTATTCCTTACTGCCATGTTTTGCTAATCTCACAGTGTAACCTATGTAGTGCACCCAACATGGCTGCCTCGCCTGGTACTCTCTTGTGTAGAATAAACAATGCATGGTTCAGAACTCTCCTAATATTTTTGTCTCCCCAAATATGTGTCATTTCTTCACCTTTTGAGAGGATTTATTTTCAAATCTGCTTTTTTGACCTTTTACCCGGCCGGTGAAGAACGCACCGACAGACGATGCTGAGAGAGTAAAGAAAGAGAGAAAGAGATGTGCGGGGGGAGGGGGGAGGGACACACAGTCATAACCACCATAGCACTCGTCTCTGATGCTCTCAGGGGGTTACAACTGTACAAATGTAGCCAATCTCGTCGTGGCTACATCATACCGCGATTGCGCCTTGTTAGGCGCGATCGCGCCGCGTACGTCTGGACGTCTAAGACGTTTGTGCGCCCATTTTGCATGTATGGGAGCGGCAAATGCCGCAGCTCGGCACGGCTAGGCGCAGGCGCACATAGCCGTGTTGAAGGTGCATGTTTACCTCAGATGTAGCCATGATCAGCGTGGCTACATCTGTATATAGTATTGGATAAAAACAAAAGTAATGATTAAAGCACAATATAATTCTCTTACACCTCTCCACATTAATAAAAATTGCACAGCCTGCAATACTGGCACACTGGGATTTGGGCAGACAGGGAGAGAGAGTAAAGGATTTACTTTGCAACATTATAGGTTTACCAAACAACTCCAAGGAGATATCATAGGTGCAGCCGGACATAAAGGATTTAATTAGGGACATTATAGGCCCATCTAGACAGTGCTCTTCAAATATCTCCAATGACCTAATTTGCAGGCGCTTGTGGTTGTTAAGTAACGGCACTGTCCCAGTAGGTGTGAGATTTTGTTTTTATCTAATACTATGCTATCCCCAAGGTCATAAGTCATAAATTATAGTAGTCACGCTAAAAGTCTGCCAACGCTTCGAAGTAAGCTGCTCTTATCTTTGTCCAGTCACTAACCTTCTGCCAGTGTGCTATGCCGTCCCAGGCCTCAGGAAGCATATACAAGAGACAAAAACAGCACAGCCCTGATAGAGGCAGTTGTCATTATGACATCACAGCACGACCTCACACACCCCACCAGACAATCCAAGACTGGTTATTTCTGGTTTGAGGCCCCTGCTGTCTTTTACATGACTGACCCAAGGGAAATGTGATTTAACTTCTTATTTAAAACTATGGGGATAATTCCAAGTTCATCGCAGCAGGAAATTTTTTAGCAGTTGGGCAAAACCATGTGCACTGCAGGGGAGGCAGATATAACATGTGCAGAGAGAGTTAGATTTGGGTGTGGTGAGTTCAATCTGCAATCTAAATTGCAGTGTAAAAATAAAGCAGCCAGTATTTACCCTGTCCAGAGACTCTGGACTCAATACAAGTGGCTGTGCTGTGTCCAGAGACTCTGGACTCAATACAAGTGGCTGTGCTGTGTGCATACTCCCTACAAGTGACTGTGCTGTATCCGTTAAGTGGCTGTGCAATGTCCATCCAGAAGTGGTTGTCCAGAGTCCATCAGCTCCAGTGCTGCCGATGCACCTGTCCAGTGTCCAGTGTTTTAATTACTTTCACTTGCAGCTTCCCCCCTTTTTGAAGCCCAGTAACTCCTGACCGCCCCTGTCTCCTACCCCCACCCCTTCCGTAGCTACTACCTATACAGCATTCATGAACTTAACTTGAGGGCTCTTTGTTAGTCAGTCACACTGTCCTTTATTACATTTCAAGGTGCTGGCATACTCGGGATTCGAACCCATTGCCTGTGGCATTGCAGTCATACACTCAATACATTGAGCTGTCTGCCCTTGCATAGAAAGCAAGATAACAAGTTTTTTTACAAAGTACAAGTAGCTTCATATTGCTAGAAATCTCATAGTTTTTATGCAGGATCAAATAGATCAATGAGCAGGGACAGATTGGGACGCCAGGACCTCGGATCAGATCCCGGGGAGCCCGGTCCCCTGCTACTCCAATTGGCTGTTCTCCCTCCACTCCTGGCTGCCGCGATCGGAGCTTCTGCACATGAGCGTCTGCTCATGTGCAGAAGCTCCGATCGTGGCAGACAGAGCGGCGGTTGGGTCCTGTGTGCGCTGGCCGCACTAAGCGCTCGTCATTCATTGCAGTCCTATTAGCTCCGCCTCCTGCACCCCAGCTCCCACTCTGTCCTTTTCTTCACTGTGCTGCTGCTGAGTGCCGGGCTTCCTTCCAGTGAGAACAGAGTTTGGCTGGTGACTGAGTTCACTGTGGTTGGGGGGTGGCGGCAGCTTCTGGGTGAGCACTTGGGATGTGGGACAATGGGCGTGTGTTTGTGGGGGGGGGGGGGGGGGGGGGTTTGGTTAAAGAAACTGCTGGGTGAATGCTTGGGGGGCGGCATTATAAAAGTGAAATTAGCCTTATAATAACAAGGGGTACTATTAATGTAGCAGGAGGTGAACAACAAACAAAGTATTTTTGTTTTCCATGACCTTATTTAAATGAAGACACAGGATGAGCAAATTATTATAATATATTGTGTTAGTATTACAATAATTTATCCTGTGTCTTTATTTAAATAAGACGATGGTAAACAAGAAGTAATTATGTTTATTGGTTATCTCCTGCTACATTAATAGTACCTTGTTCCAGAGTTATATGTAGTAGCGGATTGGCACACTGGGACGCTGGAACAGATTCCGTTTGGCTGGTCCGGACGTCCCCTCCATGGCCACCGTCATCCCCCATGCTGGCACGGTGCTACCCGCACAGCAAGGGTGTTCAAAGCAAGGTGGCGCCAACCTGGAGGGGCGCTCTCCCTGCTCTGCTACCCTGCTGCTGTCTGCGACTCTGCAGTGACATGCAGTGTTACGGCCGCTGATGCGTCTGTCAAACTCTGAGAGGCACCGATGCCGGCAGTGTCAGCTGGGAAGTGCGGCTCTCCTCTACAGTCCCTCCCCCTCCTCAGTGGCGGATCCTGATCGCTGCAGCCCGGCTGGAGGGGAGACAGACAGAAGCCGGACACTAGGACCCGGCGGTTTGCCACAACCCCGACGTCATGTTCTGCGCATGCGCAGCAACCGTGGTCACCTGCTTCTTGCATAGCAGGAAATGCCAACCGCATAGCAAAGGACAGGACCCCGCGTTGCCAGCGACATAAGAGCAGTGGCTGCCCACCTGTACTTCCACAGGATAACAACATCTACATTCTACAGCCGCTTCACTCCTGCACAGAGCCCTGGGAGTGGCAGGATAGGACGCCAGTGATGAGGAAAACAGCTACTTCTACATGAGTCCATCCAGGTCAGTGGCTAATGGTGGGGGAGCAGACAAGGAATGTACATTGTTATCACGTGCATGACCCACTGTCCTGCCGTCCTGTGTATATGTCCCTTCTATCACACCCCCCCGTACATACATCCCCTCGTCACCCTGTGTGTATGTCCCCTCCATCACCCTGAGTGCATGACCCACTGTCACTCTGTGTGTATATCCCCTCCATCACCTCAAGTGCATGACCCACTGTCACTCCCATGTATGTCCCCTCAGTCACCCCGTGTATGTCCCCTCCGTCACCCGGTGTATGTCCCCTCCGTCACCCTGTGTATGTCCCGTCCGTCACCCCGTGTATGTGCGCCACTGTCACCCTGCATGACAAAAAAAAGGATGTGGCTCGTGGGGATGGCATATCCTGAGAGACCACACCCCTTGGAGTGAAACCACACTGCTCTTCTGTCAGCGGGTATGGGTCATTGGGTCGACAGTAATTAGGTCGACCACTATTGGTCGACATGCATTAGGTCGACAGGGTCATTAGGCCGACATGGTCATTGGGTCGACATGTACTGGGTCGACAGGTCAAAAGGTCGACATGATGTGTGTGTTTTTTTACTTTTTTTGGTGTCGTTTTCTCCGTAGAGTGACGGGGAACCCCAATTAGTGCACCGTGTCCCCTTGCATGGCGAGCGAACTTCAGGCACAGGTTACCATTCCCAATTGTAGTCCGGGCACTAGGACCCAGCGGCTTGCTGGAGTCCCAACAGGCCCTGCCTGCTTTTATTGGCAGTTAACTCCAGCCAGCCGGGACACACAACATATGACCCAGCGCAGCCAAGAAACACACTACAGTGGTGGCCGGCCAGGTCAGTGTCTAAAGGGGTGAGGGGAAAATAATATGGGGGCTGTCCATACTGGATTTAGAGGGGGGTGCATTGTCTCCATGTGTACTGTTTGTCCCTCTGTCACCCTACATATATGCCTGTGTCACCCTGCATATGTCCCTGTCACCCCACATATATGCCCCTCTGTCACTCTGTGTATGTCCCTCTATCACCCCACTCATATTTTCCTCTGTCGCCCTGTGTATGTGTGCCACTGTCACTTTGTCTATGCCCCTATGTCACCCCGTGTATGTGTGTCACTGTCACCCTGTGTATGCCCCTATGTCACCCCGTATATGTTCCCCTGTCACCCTGTGTATATATTATAGGCAATATGTCAGTGGCGGCACTCACCAGACTTATAAATACAAATTAAGACACTGCACTACCACCAGCACAGTACTAACGTTTCGAAGTTTAATCCTTCATCAGAGTACTGTGTCCAGTGAGTGCCGCCTGTAACAAATTGCCAGTCTATCTTCTTTAGGATGGCACCGGGGCCGTTGTAACGTCTATCAGGAGTGCCGGGCTCTGCTGCAGTTATATATATATATATATATATGTATAAGTGTATAACGTGCTCTACCTATGCTGTTGTGCAAATGGAATAGACAACAGGTGGAAATTATAGGCAATTAGCAAGACACCCCCAATAAAGGAGTTGTTCTGCAGGTGGTGACCACAGACCACTTCTCAGCTCCTATGCTTTCTGGCTGATGTTTTGGTCACTTTTGAAAGCTGGCGGTGCTTTTACTCTAGTGGTAGCATGAGACGGAGTCTACAACCCACACAAGTGGCTCAGGTAGTGCAGCTCATCCAGGATGGCACATCAATGCGAGCTGTGGCAAGAAGGTTTGCTGTGTCTGTCAGCGTAGTGTCCAGAGCATGGAGGCGCTACCAGGAGACAGGCCAGTACATCAGGAGATGTGGAGGAGGCCGTAGGAGGGCAACAACCCAGCAGCAGGACCATTACCTCCGCCTTTGTGCAAGGAGGAACAGGAGGAGCACTGCCAGAGCCCTGCAAAATGACCTCCAGCAAGCCACAAATGTGCATGTGTCCACTCAAACGATCAGAAACAGACTCCATGAGGGTGGTATGAGGGCCCGACGTCCACAGGTGGGGGTTGTGCTTACAGTCCAACACCGTGCAGGACGTTTGGCATTTGCCAGAGAACACCAAGATTGGCAAATTCGCCACTGGCGCCCTGTGCTCTTCACAGATGAAAGCAGGTTCTCACTGAGCAAATGTGACAGACGGTGACAAAGTCTGGAGACGCCAAGGAAAACGTTCTGCTGCCTGCATCATCCTCCAGCATGACCGGTTTGGCAGTGGGTCAGTAATGATGTGGGGTGGCATTTCTTTGGGGGGCCGCACAGCCCTCCATGTGCTTGCCAGAGGTAGCCTGACTGCCATTAGTTACCGGGATGAGATCCTCAGACCCCTTGTGAGACCATATGCTGGTGCGGTTGGGCCTGGGTTCCTCCTAATGCAAGACAATGCTAGACCTCATGTGGCTGGAGTGTGTCAGCAGTTTCTGCTATGGACTGGCCCGCCCGTTCCCCAGACCTGAATCCAATTGAGCACATCTGGGACATCATGTCTCGCTCCATCCACCAACGCCACGTTGCACCACATACTGTCCAGGAGTTGGCGGATGCTTTAGTCCAGGTCTGGGAGGAGATCCCTCAGGAGACCATCCGCCACCTCATCAGGAGCATGCCCAGGCGTTGTAGGGAGGTCATACAGGCACGTGGAGGCCACACACAATACTGAGCCTCATTTTTACTTGTTTTAAGGACATTACATCAAAGTTGGATCAGTCTGTAGTGTGTTTTTCCACTTTAATTTTGAGTGTGACTCCAAATCCAGACCTCTATGGGTTAATAAATTTGATTTTCATTGCTAATTTTTGTGTGATTTTGTTGTCAGCACATTCAACTATGTAAAGAACATAGTATTTAATAAGAATATTTCATTCATTCAGATCTAGGATGTGTTATTTTAGTGTTCCCTTTATTTTTTTGAGCAGTATATATATATATATATATATATATATATATATATATATCTATCTCAAACACAACAATAGAGAAATTGGCGCCCTAGGGGAGGTATACTCCTGACCCATCTTATGTTAGTATCTCTTTCAATTAATCTTACAGAGAGCATAAAATACACAGTGACTTCCAATATTTTATTAAAACATTGCTAAAATATCAATTATGTCCTTATATCCTTAGATGCATTAACAGATGACAGCCTCCTCATATAACATGGAGGTTTGATTTCTCATAGATGAACATATATATATATATATATATATATATATATATATTCGAAGACTGTAGGTGCGGAACACTAAGCGGCGTGAACAAATTACGCTACTGCAGCATAGTTGTATATGATGTTTCAATACCTTTACTACGGCATTTTCATCAGGTACTCAAAGGAGTAGGGGAAGATAATAATTTCCATCACGGAGCAGCGGGGAGGGAGGAGGGGGAAGGGGGGCTACCGCTCTAAAGGGCCCCATACACTAGAGCGATAATGCCCGATTTCAGTCCAATTCGGGCATTCGGCCCGATATATCGGCTGAAATCGGACATTTTAGAGGTGTTCCCGAACCGATCCGATGCGTGTTCCCGTGAGTATCGGATCAGATCCTCCAGATTGAATGTGCTGCACATTCAATCTGGTCCGATCTGGGGGCACGGCTTGGGATCGCCCAGGATAGCCAAGATATATTGTATGCAAATGGGCAGCATCCGATGTATCTTGGCTGATCCTGCCCTCCGGGAGGCTGCCGGGGTGATCGCCTGCGATCACCTCCGACATGAGATCGCTCTAGTGTATGGGGCCTTTACACTGCCGAGATATTCTCATGACTCAGCACATGTTGAACTCTGATTGGCAATGGGAGATCAGCAGCATAATGGGAGCCTGCTGTTATAATGTAAGTATACAATAAATAAATATTATATTAATGAATTGACTTATGGATTGTGCTTGTAGTTTCACAGCAGCTGCAGCCTGGGGATTGTGGGGTATTTCTTGCAATAAGCAAGCACCGATGGATGGAGAATGCGGCACCCACAAACACCACGTGACCTCACTGGTCCCATCAAAGTTTCCAGACCCAGCTGTTGCCAGGAAGCGGCTGTAACAGTGGCTGTGTAAGTGATCTCCACAGTCTCGTGCTGAGTGGCCACGCCCTCACCACACAGATCCATTTCCATATCCAGCCACTGCTTTGTATGTGCATACAAGTAAATAAACAATAAGTAACCTTATTGGCGGCTTAGGGTAGGGGGCAGGGGAGGGGTAAATGAATCACCCTGTACCCTGTCGGCATTCTAAAAGTCGGGATTTTGTGGTCAGTTATGTAACCATCCCAACTACCAGTAACGCGTATTACACCCATGATAAACAGACCACTCACCAATCAGACTTTGGATAGTTTAATAATTTATTTCAGCAGAATACATATGTATCAATGGAAAATACAACATTACACAACTCGTGCAAATCACAGATGTCAAGATAAGACCTAATTTTATACCACACACAACTTTGTATGCTGCCAAATTGTTTTGCGTACTGTGCATATGCTGCGGCTGCATATATATCTTTGTGGACATACCGTATGCCCAATCCTGTTGTCTGCATCACGGCCGTTTCTCTGCAGATGCTAAATTGGTATTTCTGGATAGCAACGCCACATCGTGCAGGGGGGAGCGGGTTAGCACATATGATATATGCAGGGATGTACTGTATGCAGTGGTGCAAGTAGAAAAAAGTCTTACAGGTACTCTGTGCGCGTGCCCCAAAAATGGGTGTGGCCAAACACCACATGGGGCGTGGCCAATGAAAATGGGGGCGTGATACACATATGGGGGGGGGGGCAGATACATATATGACCCCAATAGTGCCAGATACACGTTGCCCCACAGTACCAGATACATGTTACCCCACAGTGCCAGATACACGTTACCCCACAGTGCCAGATATAGATTGCACCACAGTGCCAGATATACATTGCCCCACAGTACCAGATACACATTGCCCCAGTGCCAGATACACATTGTCCCACAGTGCCAGATACACATTGTCCCACAGTGCCAGATACACATTGCCCCAGTGCCAGATACACATTGTCCCACAGTGCCAGATATACATTGTCTCACAGTGCCAGATACACATTGCCCCAGAGTGCCAGATACACAAATGTCCCCAGAGTGCCAGATACACAAATGCCCCCAGAGTGCCAGATACACAAATGCCCCCAGAGTGCCAGATACACAAATGCCCCCAGAGTGCCAGATACACAAACGCCCTCAGAGTGCCAGATACAGAAATGCAGTGCCAGGTACACATGCCCCCCCAGTGCCAGATATGCCCCCAGTGCCAGGTACACATGCCCCCCCCCCCCTGCTGCTTACCTCGCGTTGCTGGTTCCTGTGTGTGAGGAGAGGAGAGCGCAGCGCACGCCTCTCCTGCTCCTCGGTGTCTACCTTCAATTAGGCGCCGATCCGTGACCACAAGCTGGTGCCGAATTGAAGGTAGCAGCGGCGCGGTGAGCAGCAGCAGGGGAGGGAGCGGCGAGGAGTGGCGTACTCATGGCTAAATTCTTAAGAGCACGCCATACACGCCCACTTGCAGCGCTGACTGTATATAACATAAGTGCTGGCTGCAGGTACCTGGGGATCGGCAGTGTTGTGTGTCGCCTTGCAGCCGCCGCTGATCCCGGGACTCTCCTGCTAAGCCCGTCCCCAGGCTCCCATTGGCTAGTTTTCACAAGAGGCGGGCTTTGAAGGAGAGTGGAGCTAAATGCAGCGTCCTACGTTCAGCGGCGGCTGTAAGACACACAGCGCTGCCGATCCCCGGGGACCTGCAGCCAGCACATATATTACATACATCCCTGCATGTATGTTCATATTTGCTACCCCGCTCCTCCCTGCATTATTCCCACATTTGTCATGTGTCAGCATTATGCACACGTTTGTAGCATAAATGCTGGCGGGAAGCTGATTTGTTGCTATTGGCAACTACTCCTCTTTTCCACTCTTTAGAAGGCTTGATACATCTCCCATTATACATTTGTACTCTTGACGTGCCATTAATATGTTGTTTGTAGCTGTCTACTTGTTATTATTTCTAATTTTTGCAATGATGTATAAAAAAAATGCAGAAAAGCTTTTTTCCAGATTTTCTTTGCAAAATGTAGGTGCTGGTTTGTGTATCATTGCTGAAATGTAGGGGCTTTAGCAAGTATTTCCTACAGTACCATCAGAAATTTATCGTACAATAGGCCTGATTCAGATTTGTAGGCAATGGGGATATATATACGCAGCTCCGCTATTATCTGTCGACTGCGCATACATTGAGGTTCGCACTGCGCACGCACCAAGGTGCCTTTGCGGTGCCGCTCACTGTAAGGATTTATTCGCAATGATTAACAGGAAGGGACCATTTGGGGGAGGCAGAGGGGAATGGCGGGAAAAATGAAGGCGCGTCACAACCAATTTCAGGGTATATCTCTGGCTACATCTGCGTTTGGGCACACATGGCAGATGCGTTGCAGCTCCGTTCGGCCATTCTGCGAGACCATAAACTCAGTCAGGGAGTCGATTGACAATGCTAAATTCCTTTGTCGTATAAACAACCCTTTATGAAGCTAAGAACACTGTACGCTGTTTACTTAAGAAGTACCGTAATGGTACGCTAGTTGCGTAACGATCGCTCAGCCGTAGGCGAGACGCTCAAGCGTCACGTTCGCTCACGGCCCAGCGATCACAGGACACGTTATTGGCTATGACTAGAGTAATGGTTCGCTATGGCGTAGCGGACGCTCGAGACCACGAGGAGATCACCAGCGGCGCAGACGCTCACAACGCTATACCTTAATGTTTAAACCTTATACCAAAGAAATACAAAGAATACCTTAATGTGAGTACAGGGTGTAAGTGCAACCTTGTGTAACCTGACTAACTACAAAGCTGCTTGAGCGTCACCGACGCTCAAGTGAACACTTAACACTATAGAAAACACACAGATACTGGTTTAGGTTCCAAAGCCTATTAACTGTATTATATCTAATATACTTGTAAAAGGGGATAACAGTACAAATGATACACTACAATATAACAGAGACTTCCTAACCACAGAACTAAAATACAAAAAGACAATACTACTCTGACCTAAATGCAATACAATACAATGCTATAATACTATGAGAGATATAAGAGAAAAGAGGAGAGAGAGAGATAGAGAGAGAGAGATAGAGAGAGAGAGAGAGAGATTGGCTCACAGAAAGACAATGATTACGGAGAGAAACTTACGCACAAAGGGTATGATCGCCTGCGCCTCGATATCCAGCTCCCGGCTATCAGCAGATAACCGTTGATGAGAGAGTGAGAGCTGGATGTGGTCGGCCTGCCTATTTATGCCCCACACACAATGCAATCTCATGGTCCTACAATCCCATTGTCCATTGGCCGAAGGAATTCGGCCCTGCATCATAACAAAAGGTCATAGGGTGATTCATACAGGTGGGCTGTGACGATTTCCAACAGCTCAGGTGGGTGGGAAACTGGGTTTCCCGCCGCATACCTGAGTATGTGTAAATAATAGAAATGGACATAAACTTCTTATGTCCATAACTATTCGCACGAGCGATTAATACGCTCCAAACCAACACCGGAATATTGCTAATTAAATACTCTTCCGATGGGTACCAAACACTGCTGTATGATTCCTGTTAGACCCTTCGTACGATATAAAGAGGGATTCCTCAGCTCTGGGACATTGTATTTTAACCAAACTTTCAGAATCTATCAAAGGGACCATGATCTATAAACTACATTAATTGTGAACATTTGTAACGAATGAGTCGCACGCTACGACTACATAAACTCTACCGTAAATACGCATACCGCGCCTGCGAGTGCACGCTATTGCGGGTATGCGCCTCCACGGGAGAGCGTACGCACGCGCAGCGCGGACCAGTGTGCGGTGCAAATATGGCAACGTGCATTGGGACATTTTTCTGACTTTGACAGTCCACCCTTTGGCAGTCAATAATAACTGCCACAAAACATTTAAGGAGAAAAATGTAAGTCAGGGGTTAATTGATTTCCATGGTTGGGTAGGGGAGGAGAGAGGAGAAGGTGTGAAGAGGGTATGACCTAGTGAGATAGCAGAAGCATGTGTGTATGAATCCATGTTTGGGGGGTCATGTATCATCGTGCCGTACGTGTTGTAAATCAAGCTTCGAGGTATTGCGAAGTATACATTTGAATTCCTTCTTATCCTGTGGTACAGGTCTGTGGATGGGCTGTCAAACTCTACCGAGCTCATTTCGGCTGTGGTTGTAACAAAATGGGGATGCACATTTTAGTTGATGATACATGAATGGGGGAGGTATGTGGTTGCTAATATCTGTGCCTGTATTCCCTATCGTCTATGTGTGTCATTACCTGAGGGTTGTAGAGATGAAGATAAAGAACACTTATGGAAAATGCAATGATATTCTATGTCAGGGAAATGTACATCTGTCGTCGAAGTTGTGTTCGGTATCTGTTGAGAGTCGTCTTCTTTGCGCTGTATTGCTCCTTGGGCATGAGCAAATAGCTTTGTCTGAGCCATCAGATTTACAAAAAAATGTTGGGCTAGCGTGAGTTTAAAAATACTAGGGAAACTGGGGATCCATGGCAAAGTTCATCAAGTGTCCATATTTAAAGTTGTCAAATCTTCTTCTTTGGTCAATCCGTTGTCTGTATACATCTCGTCTCGTCAGCTTCCTCGTCCAAAGGGGGTCTTTGTATCTTGGAGAAAAGCAGAAAAACAGGTGAAAGAAACGGACCGTATAATCGCATTTTCATCACATTCTGGTTTCTATCATTGGGTCATAAATCAAATCCAGGTTAATTACGGTTTCCTCACTCCTCAAGCTCATCACTTTTGTACTTTGTTTGCACCTCATTAAAGCCTGCCCGCATCTAAATATCAATCCAATCGATATAACGACACCCAAGATACATAGTAGAAACTTTCCAACATCCATTATGACTCCTTGAGCCCAGTCTCCCAAACCGGAGAACCAATTTCGCGGGTTCAACCATGACACCCAACTAGTCAGCTCATTACCTACAGCAGCAAGGGTGAGATTGTGTTTTCGGCGAAATTCCCACTTTAATTGCAGAATATCGTCCATCTTTTGGTCTATGACCTCTACCGGATCCTCGGTGCTATTCGTGATATACGTGCAACACTTTATGCCGTACTGTGTTGCCAATGTAACACAATATCCGCCTGTTACTGCTGTAAGATAATTAAGAACCATCCTATGCTGAACTAGTTCTGTTTTATAGGCTTGAAGTTCTCTTCCAGTGTATCTAAACGTGTCATCATACATTTCAGTGATATTATCTAACAAATTGGCGAGTGCGGAAATGTATCTATAATTCATCACTCCCCGAGCGGTACGAGTGAAATCTAACGCTACCAGAACCTGAATCCCGGTGGATTCATGGATAAGATCAGAGGCCGGATGCTCTAACCTTTCTGACAGTTGTCTTTTAACTCGGTGCTCGTAATGAGTGTGAGTATAAGGAGCTTGGGCACCACGGTGTATGTCCTTCATTTTGTCATGTGTAACAGTCATCACTTCAGGCAATACTTTTCCAATATAACACAATCCTTCAGAGTTTGGGGCAAGCCACTTGTACGCCTTTCTCCCGCATATGAAATATGCATCATCGGGGAGAACATAAGGGACGGAGAAGGACATGATCATGTTACAAACCTTCCAGGTGAAGTCTCCTGACCCTAATTCTTCCATCTGCTTAATGCACGTATCAGTTTGTACGATATGTGCACAGTATCCTGGTGATACCTCTCCAACTCTAGTAATCCTATTTCCTAAGGTATATCGATACCGGAAAGATTTTCCTCTACTGGCTATGTGGCGTACGAGCTCTGTATCTGTAGGCATTCTATCTGCTCTGTGTGAAAAGGTCATGGTAAGGTTGCTCCATGACACTTCCCAATTTCCCGGTTTTCTGGGATTGGAGATGTTAAAACATAAGAGGGACCTATCCACATGGTATTGGTGGAGCTTCAAACTAGGAGGGCTGGAGATGTTAAACCTCCGGTCCACCGGTCTCCCACCACTTAGCTCAAGTACCTCCCCTAACGTTAAAGGAAATGGTACTAGCCCTGATTTGCTGTGACCCTGAGGTACTTGAGAGCATACCCAACAATCTGTTTGGTTTAACACGTTACCCACTAGAGAGTGATAGTCACTCAATGGATGCCGGTCCATATGGATATTAAAACTAGATTGGCATTTCTTTATGCATCCATCTTCAACCAGATTATCACAGAGCCTACAGATACAATTTTCTTCAGCTAACAATCCATCACAATTTCTTCTATCGGATCGTTTTCTGATACTCGCCTTTGCTTGTTGGTTCGGTTGATCTTGGAAAACTACGCCTCCATCATCATAATCGGAACCCATTCCAGAACCTCTTTCGACCTCTATGGTACTCTCGCCGGAACAGACTGCTCTGGTCAACATCATGGTTAACATCAAAATCCGGATCACAGTCTCTTGGGGCAAGTCCATCTTTGAGGAGGAAATAGAGAAGAATGAGAAGGGGGAAAAAGAAATTTTAAGGGAGAGGGGCTGGGAAGTGGAGAAAAACAATAAAAAGGGAGAAGGGAGTCGACAACTGCTTTCGGTCTTCAAGGCTCAGGTGCCGCCTCAGTCCTCCTGGAACAGACACTCCAGTGATACAACCTCTACCGTCTGTTCCTTATCACGGGACTTCTCTGGATCGGCAACCTTTTTGCAGTGGGATGAATGGACCCAAGTCTCTCTCTCAGCAACCTTCAATGCTGTGGTGCTAGTCAATAAGACCTGGTATGGTCCTTCCCATCTATCAATAAGACAACCTGAGCGTAGAAAATTTCGTATCATTACATAATCCCCAGGTTCAATGTCATGACAATTACTACCTGGTAAATCAGGAATCACCAACTTCAGATTATCATTTTGATTCCTCAACTGTTTACTCATGTTAATCAAGTACTTTACAGTTACTTCATTGTTACATTTCAAATCATCCTGAGGGTTAATCATGACGTGCGGTTGTCGACCAAACAGAATTTCAAAAGGGGACAGGTTAAGAGGGGACCTGGGAGTGGTTCTGATGCTATACAAAACAATGGGTAAAGCTTCTGGCCACGTCAATCCTGTCTCTGCCATTACTTTACTCAATTTATTTTTAATAGTGCTGTTCACTCTTTCGACCTTCGCACTCGCCTGTGGACGGTACGGAGTGTGCAGCTTGCTATCAATTCCCATCAACTTACACATTCCTTGAAAGACATCACCTGTAAAATGGGTACCCCTATCACTTTCAATGATTCTAGGGATACCATATCTACATACAAATTCCTGCACAATTTTCTTAGCTGTAAACATAGCGGTATTTGTAGCTGCTGGAAAAGCCTCGACCCAATTCGAGAAAACATCTATACAAACAAGTACATATTTCAAATTTCGACATGGGGGTAATTGAATGAAGTCAATTTGTATTACCTGGAAAGGGCCGCCGGCAGGTGGGATATGGGATGGTTCTGTAGGTATTGCTTTTCCAATATTCTTTCTCAGACAGGTAAGGCATGACATTGCTCTTTTACCCGCATGAGAGGAGAATCCTGGGGCGCACCAGTATGCTCTTACCAATTTGCACATCCCCTCCTTGCCTAGATGAGTCAGCCCGTGAGCTGCTTCAGCCAGACATGGAAGGTATGCCCTGGGGGCCACTGGTTTACCATGTCCATCCGTCCAGAGCCCTGAGGACTCCTGGCCATATCCCTTTGCCTTCCAGACTGCTCTTTCCTGTGTGGAACACAAATTCTGCATCTCACACAACTTCTGTGTGTTGATGGTATTAAATACCATCAACTGTGTGGTGTCTGTCCGTGTGGGGGTAGCAGCTGCAAGCTTTGCGGCTTCGTCTGCTCGGCTGTTACCAAGGGATATTGGGTCTTGGCTATATGTATGTGCTTTACATTTGATAACAGCCACTCTGTCGGGTTCCTGTATCGCTGTTAGAAGCCTTTTTATATGAGCTGCATGCGCTATCGGTGTACCAGCCGCCGTCATGAAATTTCTGAGCCGCCATAGCGCTCCGAAATCATGGACTACCCCGAACGCGTATCTAGAATCGGTGTAGATATTGGCAGACTTACCCTTAGCCAATTCACATGCTCTGGTTAGGGCGACCAGTTCAGCAACCTGGGCTGAGTGAGGTGGGCCTAGCGGTTCCGCTTCTATGGTGTCTTGGTCATCTACGACTGCGTATCCAGTACACAAGTCTCCCGAGTCTGACTGTCTGTGACAACTACCGTCCGTGTAGAACGTGAGTTCTGCATCTTCCAGTGGATTGTCACTGATGTCAGGCCTTGCGGTAAAATTTTGGGTCAAATATTCCATACAATCATGTGTATCTTCCTTTGCATTAAATCCTCCTTCCCCATCACTCTCACCTTCCACCCTTTGTGTCTGACCAGGCACACCTGGGAGAAATGTTGCAGGGTTTAATGCACTGCATCTTCTTATGGTGATGTTTACGGGGGCCATTAATGCCAATTCCCATCTTGTAAACCTTGCTGATGAGACGTGTCTGGTTTGGGCAGAATTCAATAAGGCAGATACCGCATGCGGTGTATGGATTGTGAGGTTGTGGCCTAGCACGACATCTTCGCTTTTCGTTACTAGCAATGCTATCGCCGCAACGCTACGCAAGCATGTGGGGAGGAATCGCGCTACCGTGTCTAGCTGGGCGCTGTAGTATGCAATTGGCCTGCTGGCGTCACCGTGTTTTTGTGTTAGTACACCTGCTGCGCACCCAGCACTTTCTGTTCCGTATAGTTCAAAGGGTTTCCCATAGTCTGGCATACCTAGTGCTGGTGCCTGCGTTAGGCACTGTTTGAGTCTCTCAAATGCTGTTTCAGATTCGTCTGTATGCGAAATCCGATCAGGTTTGTTTGAAGAGACCATTTCCTGCAAAGGTAGCGCCAATATGGAAAACCCTGGGATCCAATTACGGCAATACCCACACATTCCTAAAAACGTCCTGATCTGTTGCTGGGTTTGTGGCAGTGTCATGTCTCTAATGGCTTGGATTCTATCAGCGGTCAGGTGTCTCAGTCCTTGTGTTAGACAGTGTCCCAAATATTTTACCTTAGCTTGGCATAATTGCAACTTGTCTTTGGAAACCTTGTGACCTGTGTCTGAAAGATGAAACAGGAGCTGTTTCGTATCCTTCAGGGAAGCTTCCAATGAATCAGAACACAGTAGTAGATCATCCACGTACTGTATCAACACTGATCCACTCTCCGGTTGGAAAGACTGTAAACAATCATGCAAAGCCTGAGAAAATATACTTGGACTGTCTATGAAACCTTGGGGTAACCGAGTCCACGTGTATTGGACTCCTCTGTATGTGAATGCAAACAAATATTGGCTGTCAGGGTGCAGAGGTACCGAAAAGAATGCGGAGCAGAGGTCAATAACAGTGAAAAATTTGGCAGTGGGAGGAATTTGCATTAGGATGACAGCTGGATTGGGCACTACGGGGAACTGACTCTCAACTATTTTGTTAATCCCCCTTAGATCCTGCACTAGCCTGTAACCCCTCCCCCCACTCTTTTTAACAGGGAAGATGGGACTATTTGCGGTGCTGGACGTTCTTACTAGAATGCCCTGTTGCAGCAAGCGCTCTATTACTGGGAAAACTCCTAACTCCACCTCTGGCTTCAGAGGATACTGTGGGATTTTTGGAGCTATCCTACCATCTTTTACTTGCACAACTACTGGAGCTACATTTGCCATTAATCCAGTGTCCTGTCCATCTTTTGTCCAAAGTGACTCTGGTATCTGAGATGTCATTTCTTCTACTTGGGATGGATTCCTATTTGTCATAATGGAATGTGACATTAATTTTGATGGGGAGTCTAGCATGTCTCGTACTTCCTGAGCGTGATTCTCAGGAATGTCCAAGAATACACCTTCAGGGGTACAATAAATGACGCAACCCATTTTACATAGTAAGTCTCTTCCCAGGAGATTAGTTGGTGCCGATGCAGCCAGCAAAAAGGAATGCTTGGTATGCAAAGGCCCTATTGTAATCTCGGCTGGTTTGCTAACAGGGTAGTGCTGGACTACTCCTGTTACTCCCATGGCTGGAATTGTCCTACCAGTGGTTCTCATGCCCACTGTCGAATTTATCACTGACTTGGCCGCCCCTGTGTCTACAAGAAAGTTTAAAGTTTTACCAGCCACATTGATTGCAATCTCTGGTTCGCTTCCAAGACTGGCAATCAACTTAACTGGCTGTAGATTACAGGTATGGCCATACCCCTATTGGGTATGCTGACCTCCCTGAATCCCATTGGCAGCAACTACTTGTGGGGGAGTTAGCTGGGAACTACCAGAGGCATGCCAATCTCTGTTCGGGGGATATCTTTTTGTTTCCCCTGTATGTGGCTCAAAACTCCGCCTCTGTGGACCCTGCTCCCAATGTCGTGTGTTGTGTTGTTGTCTAGGGGGTTGAAAAGATCTTTGTACATTCTTTGTTCTACATTCTCGTGCAAAGTGTCCCGGTCTGTTACAAGAAAAACATGTTATTACACTTGCCTTACCCACAGGATTCGGTGGTACATACGCAGGCTGCCTTGTGGTCAGCGCCTGTATACTTACGGACATCAACTTATCACTTTGCGACTCTCTGTGCCTAGTGATGTTTCTGTCGTGATCAATAGCAGCCTCTCTCAATGTGGACACTGACAGACCTCGCTAGCATGGTTGCGTGGTCTGAACCCTAGTCTTTAATGTTTCCTTTAAACCATCCATCAGTACAGATACTGCTACTTCTCGATGGTTTGGGTTGGTCTTAATGTCTTCTATACCAGTGTACTTTGCCATTTCTAATAGTGCCCGGTGAAAATATTCTATTGCCGTTTCGGACTCCTTTTGCTTAATGGAAAATATTTTATTCCATTTAACAACGGCTGGGAAATACTCTTTTAGCTGTAAATTTATCCTTTTTACATTATCCTTGTTGTACACGTCTGTAAGCGGTACATCTTTATCCAATGCACAATCAGCTAAAAACTGAGTTGCATCAACATTGGAAGGTAAACAAGCTCTTAGCAGTATCTGCCAATCCTTGTTGTTGGGTTCTACAGTGTTACCTAAATCCCTGATGTATTTTTGGCTAGCAACTAAATCCTTCCTGGGGTCAGGAAATTCGGACACTATTGTTCTTAATTCCATTCGGGAAAATGGAGTGTACATGGCAATGTTCCTTATGGGAGTGGCTCCAGACACATCTGTTTTTCCATTGGGAACTGCTATTACCCTTACAGGAGCAATTCTAACAGCCTCTTCCTGTGTAGATTCTACTGCTTGTTGTGGTACAATTGTTTCAGTGTAGTGCATGGTGCCGTACTTACCCGTTGACACGACCTCACCTATCCCTCCGCTAGGGGCTTTCACTAATCTCGTGGGTGTCGCTGTGCCTACTGTGGTCTCTGCTATGGTGGCTGCAAGAGAGAGAGCTGAAATTGTTGCTGAATCGTCTTCTTGATCACACTCCTGAGGAAGGTTCAAAACAGGGTACAACTTGCACGGGTTAATACTTGCATGAGTTATTTGGTTAACATCATTAACATTTACAGTGTTACTAAGAGTTTGTGTTTTACAACCCAGTGCGTTTCTCTCCGCAATCAACTTCTCTCCTGCAATGTATGGTGGAGGAGGAGCTGTGGCAATCAACTTCCTGACTGCCCCAGATCCTGCCGCCAGAGCCAAACCTCTCTGTATCTCACCTTCCTGGTGCCATAACTGTAAACAATCATGATGTTGAATTCGTCTCTTTGTTGATTTTACGAGACATATCCTCCTCCTTAAATTTTGTAACACTTCTGGACTGAAGCTACCTATTCTTGGGAATTTGTCCCTGTCTTGTACAGTCATTCTCTCCCATTCATCACATAAAACCTCTGTGTGACTACCGTATTTTTCACACATTACATATCGTGCCGACCCAACTGGTCGGTTCTCTGAATCAACCCGAACCGAGGTTGATCGCCCCCTACCTGAACAAATGGCCCCCATAATCTGCAGGCGTTGCTTATTCCTCCTTGGATCTTTATCTCAAGGTTTTCAGCGAACCCTTACAAACAAACCAAGATGTCCTTGGGCAGGCCGGCGGTGGTGGTTTATCAAGTACCCCACTTACTTCTCGCCCACGTTGGCCAGTACTGCAATCACTGTAACCAGAGCTGCTGTACCCAACCTAGGGCCCCTGTGAACCTTTATTTACTGGGGCGCGTTCCCCAGCAAGTATCGGTTGTTGGATAGTTCCTGAGTGACCAGCGAACTTCCCTTCCAAAAATAAAAAATTACACAAATCACGTCAGAATGTACAAATAGCGTTTGTGACCACTTTACTCTAATGGTATTAGGTCAGATTACTAACTACTGCACACAATAACGTGCGGTCCAATCGTTCAGTACACGAGCACTACTTGTCATGTACTGAAAGATCAATGGAACCGATGTTTCCGGCCGCGATTCCTTCAGCAAGAGCTTGTATGGCCTATATGGGTTCTGCACCAACACCCCAGGCGTTGTGCCACTGGACTTTTATAGCGGACCTCTTTGTCTATTTTACCTGTTACCTTATGACCTCCTGGTCTGTTACCTTATGACCTCCTGGTCTTGTTACCTTATGACCTCCTGGTCTTGTTACCTTATGGTCCGCTATACTCTAATGCTCAAATATTATTTAACCAGGGATGCCTCCCTAGCCACCGTATATGTCACTTACACGTATGTCCCTTGACGAGTACCCGGCTTTCCTTTTGGTTCCACCTTAAAGTTATATAAACTTTTTTATACAAAACACACTCACTCAACACATGTACACTTTTGTTTCTATATCTATTTCTGCGCAGAAATTGTCTTTAGGCCAAAAGTGTTACCAATTAGGAGCAGGATCTGTTAAACTAAATTTCAGATTTTTTTTCAAAAATAGATTTGCGTTATTTACCGCTTCGCGTTATCTACCGCTGTGCGTTAATTATCGCCTTTGCGTTACTTCACTTTATCACAGCTTGAGCTACGTGGGCGTAACCGGACGCTACGTTGCGTAATGAACGCTGCGTGCGTCTGCCTTTTGGATTGCGTACGCTAGTCTTTGTTAGCGACACGTGTACGCAATATAAAGATCCACCGTAACACAATTTCTATTTTTATCAATGTAAATGATCCCTGATCATCTACCGCAATCCACACTGACTGCCTTGTATCTCAGACAAACCGTGTGTTTGTTCTATACTTTAACTATCACCTCTACTATGAAATAACAGCAAATCTCTTTTTAGCACTTTCTATCAACTATAAAATTTGGCAAACAGGAATAGTGATATACGAAAATGAAACAGAAAATGCAGATATATGTATGCGTGCGTGTATACGCAAGACAGAAGAGAAATAAAACAGTTTTAAAAGACACAAGCGTTTTGTTCTTACTTCCGGTTCCCGGATTCCTTCAGCACTCTTTATCTAAGCGAAGCAGACGCTTATCCCGTCAGCACTGTGAGACAACCTCCCACCCTTTGCTGGAGGGATAATGTCTGCTGATCTACCTAGTGCAGATATGAGAAGGATAGGACGAGTCCCCAATTGACAATGCTAAATTCCTTTGTCGTATAAACAACCCTTTATGAAGCTAAGAACACTGTACGCTGTTTACTTAAGAAGTACCGTAATGGTACGCTAGTTGCGTAACGATCGCTCAGCCGTAGGCGAGACGCTCAAGCGTCACGTTCGCTCACGGCCCAGCGATCACAGGACACGTTATTGGCTATGACTAGAGTAATGGTTCGCTATGGCGTAGCGGACGCTCGAGACCACGAGGAGATCACCAGCGGCGCAGACGCTCACAACGCTATACCTTAATGTTTAAACCTTATACCAAAGAAATACAAAGAATACCTTAATGTGAGTACAGGGTGTAAGTGCAACCTTGTGTAACCTGACTAACTACAAAGCTGCTTGAGCGTCACCGACGCTCAAGTGAACACTTAACACTATAGAAAACACACAGATACTGGTTTAGGTTCCAAAGCCTATTAACTGTATTATATCTAATATACTTGTAAAAGGGGATAACAGTACAAATGATACACTACAATATAACAGAGACTTCCTAACCACAGAACTAAAATACAAAAAGACAATACTACTCTGACCTAAATGCAATACAATACAATGCTATAATACTATGAGAGATATAAGAGAAAAGAGGAGAGAGAGAGATAGAGAGAGAGAGATAGAGAGAGAGAGAGAGAGATTGGCTCACAGAAAGACAATGATTACGGAGAGAAACTTACGCACAAAGGGTATGATCGCCTGCGCCTCGATATCCAGCTCCCGGCTATCAGCAGATAACCGTTGATGAGAGAGTGAGAGCTGGATGTGGTCGGCCTGCCTATTTATGCCCCACACACAATGCAATCTCATGGTCCTACAATCCCATTGTCCATTGGCCGAAGGAATTCGGCCCTGCATCATAACAAAAGGTCATAGGGTGATTCATACAGGTGGGCTGTGACGATTTCCAACAGCTCAGGTGGGTGGGAAACTGGGTTTCCCGCCGCATACCTGAGTATGTGTAAATAATAGAAATGGACATAAACTTCTTATGTCCATAACTATTCGCACGAGCGATTAATACGCTCCAAACCAACACCGGAATATTGCTAATTAAATACTCTTCCGATGGGTACCAAACACTGCTGTATGATTCCTGTTAGACCCTTCGTACGATATAAAGAGGGATTCCTCAGCTCTGGGACATTGTATTTTAACCAAACTTTCAGAATCTATCAAAGGGACCATGATCTATAAACTACATTAATTGTGAACATTTGTAACGAATGAGTCGCACGCTACGACTACATAAACTCTACCGTAAATACGCATACCGCGCCTGCGAGTGCACGCTATTGCGGGTATGCGCCTCCACGGGAGAGCGTACGCACGCGCAGCGCGGACCAGTGTGCGGTGCAAATATGGCAACGTGCATTGGGACATTTTTCTGACTTTGACACGATGTTCCCCACATCTGCGTCAATATAGTGAATGTGTACGCAGTTGCTGATATGTTGCGATGAGTCCGGAGGATCTCTTGTTAATTTCTGGCCGGCTAATACACTTGCGTTGTTTCGCGTGTCCGTAGGCTGAAAACTCGCAGCTGCACAGGCATTAGCGGACAAATCAGAATCAGACCCAGTATCACCGCAATATAGAACACAATGATTCCTGACATACAGTATTGTCAATATTGATGATAAGAAAATTATACTTTACAGGCTAAAAGCCCAATAATTGATAGTCCCTTTACCTGGTTTTGTATCTTTGATCTGCCTGGAGCCTTATAAATAAAATATAATACATTTTTCATTAAAATAAAATGAATAGGTTTTCATTTAATAACTGAGAACACAGTGTAAATCTGCAGTTACATTATAAGCCTTTCAACCTCATGAGCAGTAGTAAAATCACTCGATGCCTATGACTGATAAATGAAGTGTCTCCAGCAGTTATTAAGGAGGATGTGCCAACACCCAGATACACATAAGCTGAGATAAATGCATTTACAATAGGGGACGAGGACTGATTTCCTTCCTTGCTGGAGGGTTACGGTCTGTCTCCTTTAAGAAGGACGAGGCTGCTTGCAAGGAGGAGTTATGTTGATGAAGGATGGACATTCCAGCAGGGGAGACTGAGCACAGAGGGAAGGGAGGAGAGGCAGGCTGGGCACACAGGCCTCTCTCCACACTGGGAGAAGGGGACAGGATCCTAGGGGCTCTTTAAACTTGTGCACTGGGACGCCTGGCCACTGGTTATGCATAAGATCCAACCCCTCTGGGCGCCTCTGGAGCGAAAGATTGTGCACCCATCGCAGCAGAGCATCCCTTATGCTTGGGTAATTCTGCCAGAGACACTGGGGACTTTCTGAAGGAACAGCATAAAAGACTCCTGTACCAGAAAGCACAGCTCACCATGGTCTTGATCACATCAGGCACTAGGAGACCGCTGGATTTCTTGCATTCACTGGTGCTTTTTTGGCAAACCTTCCTTTGGATTGTATGTGCTGTCTGTGCAGAGGAGCAGTATTTCAATGTAGAGGTAAGGCAATATACAGTATAGTATATACTCTTCGTTCATGCATCAGCACTAGCCAGTGGGAGAACCCTGCTGAACAAAATTGCAATGCTGATAGCATCCCCTGTGTGATGATGGGTGGGTGCTGTAACCTCTTCTGCGCCGTGCGCAATTCTTTACGTATCTCGTGCGCCTGTGGGCAACTGAAGCGCAAAGCGCAGGCTGCAGAGTAACAGCTGCTGACTTGTGAATGGCTGAGCCTTATTCCTGGCAGTAGGATGCCTCAATGTAACATCTGGCGGAGGTAGCTCTCTTTTCTTTTTTTTAATTCCAATAAAATGGCCAAAAGCCATTTGTGCATCCGATGTGTAATTCTAGCCGGGCATCCCTCATATTAGGGGAATTCATCCTCCGCCTCCCCCCAGTCACTCTTCTTCCCCCAGCTCGCTTTGTTCTGAGCGGGTGTTTAGTTTTAGCAGCACACACAAGGAAACTTGAGCTCTTTAGGTGGGTTTAGTGCAGGCTACATTTTGGTTACAGGGGGATGTCTGCAGATTCTGTCTCCCCAAGGCTGGAGTGAGGAGCTATGTTCTGTTCCCCTGACCAAAATATTCTGTTAGTCTTTTATTTTCATTCACAATAACTACAGTAAACTACAGAACCCTCTGTATAATTCAGGTACTTTAGAGGGCAGTCTACCACAATGGTTACAGTGAGCTGTGCCACATGGCTCTTTGTGTCTTGCAAACTAGTTATTGTGGCTTAAGGTTCTTTATTTGCTGCCAGAACTTTGTGATGTGGTAGCCTGGAGAATGTGGCAAAAGTGGTGAAGTGTGATGCTGTAAATGTAACAATTTCATATTATTCAGGATTGTGTATTTACATAACGGTTTATCTTTACTGCTTGTATATCCCTGTGTGAACTGTTGCTGCCTCTATGGAACTTGGCTTAGTGTGTTTGCTCCATGATTTCTATATATGATGCTGTAGTTCATCTGGGTTACATACAGAGGTCTTGTGTATTTTCAGCACTGAGGTACTTACAGTATGAGAGACTGTTGTGCATTGGGATCTGGGATACAGTCATGTAATGACTCTGCTTGTTTCACTTAATATATTGCTTCCTGAAGTTATGTCAGTGTTCCTGTATCACTGGGATGACTCGTTCTGGGAAAAGGGAAAACTATGGCAGGAACCAGACACAAGATAACATTTTTTCTTATAAATGTTTCACTCCACAAGGTGCTTCTGCCATCCACATAACATTCTGCCATCAACACAACATTCTGCCATACACATAACATTCTGCCATCCACATAACACAACATTGATAACTTTAAAATATCAAATAATGATAATTGTTTAATTGTCAGATCATAAAACAGGAGGAAACTTATTGGTGTATTACCTATCGTTGTGCTGACGATAGCTATATATCTGTGCTGCATGTATGAATGGTAGCAGAATGTGTTTCCTGCCTCTCATTTGCTTACAGTGTCAGTGGCATTAGGGAGGATCATTTTCGGAATTAATGGCTAATCTGAACCGATATCAAGGAAATCTTGTAGATCTACATCTGCATCTGGTTAGTGGGTTGCCAGGTATGGCCAATAAAACAGACAATAACCCAATTAGACTGAAAGATTTATCATATTGAAAGAGTTATTACATTTTATTAATACATTTTGTCTGTAGAGATTGTTGTATTAAGCGGGGTACACAGTAGACGATATGCTCCATGAGTGATAGCATTAAACATTTCCTGTGAACTTCCCAGAATCCTGGACAAACGATATTGAGTGTACACACTGAGCGATTTCTACAAACGACCAACTATATACAAGAGTCATCCGATACTAGGGTTTTTCAGCTACTGGGTAGGAATTTCATGGGGGTCGGTCATCGTTTGTAGCGTACACACTGGACAACATGCACCTTATCGTTAACGACATAGCATAAGATTGACCTTCATGTACAGATGACAGAAGACCTCGCAAGTGACCCGCGGGAGCACGCATCGTTAACAAAATAGTGCATACACACTGGACGATATTACAAACGATGTCGCTCAGAAGGGTCAAAATGAGCGATATCATTTAAAATATCGACTAGTGGGTACCCAGCTTTACTTTAGCTGATTGTTTTTAAGCCTCCTATGGTTTGGTGTCTAGGATCCCCTTAATTGTAGATTAGTTAGTAAACCGCCCTAATGGTTTAAACCTACCCAACAATAACACTTACAGAACTGACTGTGAACTAAATAAAGATACTGACAACAGGCCACGTGTGAATTTCAGACAGCCTAAGCCACTCCTTCAAATCATCCATTGGCTCAGCCAACATTGTGCAACCCGTCATCTACAGAGAATAAAACTTTCCTATCCACTAAACCAGGAGCTTGAAGGCGCTTACGCCTAACTGGTCCTCACTACCCCTACACATAAATGTTCACACACAACAGCGTGTAGTCACTGCAGTCTTGGAACACTGTGTGTTAGGTTTAATGATGCTGTTTGATGTCACAGGAGGAGGAATGTGGGATAGGGACACTTTCTCTTAACACATCATTAACTAGAATTATAAAGCCCTACATCTGGAAAACTCTGTATCATAGTCATAAAATCAATTTGCTTCTGTGTTTCGGCAACAGGTCTGCAGAGGATGTTGCGATGTAGGAACAGAGTTAGTGACTTTACAGGCCTTTTCTACAAGCAAATCACGCGTTTTACAACTGGGGTTATAGAGGCCATAAATACCAATAGAGTGCATCTGTCCCCCATAAATGTCCTTTCTTTTTAAATAAAAATAGTTTTGAAAGCTAACTACTGTATATGACATGTTATCCTCAGGTGTTTATCTGTTGGTTTGCCTCCATTCTCTCTCCATTGTGGGGTTCCGATGGCAAACAGGCCCAGTTTTAGGTTGTATGCTTCCCTAACCCTGTATGCTGTGTAGCCCCCTCCTCGGGTGACCCTTGGCCTATTTTCCAGTGATACATTGGCGTGAAGTACTTTTACAACTGTTCAAGACACGTCACCGAGAATTAAATTGTCCCCTTATGGGAGTATTCAGTTGTTTATGGGTGCCTGATGGGAGCTATTCACTTGTTTTGCCATCGGGTGAGAGTGCCACGGGTGCTCATTATATCTTCTCGCTACCTTCTGAGGCGGCAAAAAGAAATATGTGAAAAGTCGGGCATTTGGGCGCCCAAACTACAGTTTCAGCATCGCACTAAGGGGTTTATTCATGAAGCAGTGAAAAGTGTGGAAAAGTGAGCCTGTGGAGAAGTTGCCCATGGCAACCAATCAGCTGCTCCGTACAATTGTATAGTATGCAAATTATAAATGTTACTTCAATGCTGATTGGTTGCCATGGGCACCTTCTCCACTGGCTCACTTCTCAACACTTTTCACTGCTTCATGAATAGACCCCTAAATACGCTTTACGTATTAAACCCAGCGCATTTGGGCATGATAAGTGCGATAGGCAATGGACGCCCATAGTGCTCACAGAACAATTGAACAGTGCGAGATTCCCCACCTGGCACATGAGTCACGTGCCATGGGGCCCCACTTGCTGCCGGCGGCACAGCAGGCCACCCTACATCAGAGAGCCACTGGGCTGATGGGTCCGACCAAGGCCCGGGAGATTTTCTATTGTCGTGGCCGGTGAATTGTGGGGCAGGAGGTGGGAGTGTGAGGGTGGGGCTGCCTTGGTTATCTGAAGACATCAGGACGGGCCCGGCAGTGACATGGGGGGGGGGCGGCCAGTAAAGTTGGGCCTAGGTGCGGCCCGGTTGCTATATCTGCCCCTGCAATTGAATATCACCCTATTAACCTAAAAAGGAACATTTCCGTTGCCACTTTTCAGCTGCCGACAGTAAAAGTAAATACAAAAGTCTATTTGGCCATGAAACACAGGATTGTTTGAAAATGCAAAGCTACCAATATGATCTTAGCTAATGTGTTAATTCTAATGAAGCTGTCTAGATAAATGTATTTTTTATTTTTAATGAACTTTGCCACATCTCGGATGCCTGCTGGCAGACATGTATCTCAAGGACTCACAACCCTGGAGGCGTTTAAAAATAATCAGCAAGTAGTGCGGGGTTGTTACTGCATCGGATTGGACAAGTTGTGTAACCAGCTGTGGCAACAACTTACTGCTGCTCATCGTTTATGTGCAAACTTCTCCATTGTGTTGTTCCAAGAGAAGCGTCAGATGCGGGCCCGGGCAGCCGGACCCCCGCAGTTCTTCTAGTTGTGGGAGAGTAGGGACAGTAAAAAATGCATGTATCTACAGATTTCCTTTCAATATTTCATGTTCTGGAGTGCACAGGCAAGTAATGCAATTTTAAGATATATGTTTTTTATTGCTAAATTCCCTACAAACAGACATACATTATTTTTATGTGCCAGTAGCGCTTAATACTGTTTAAAACGACTGCCCATTCATCAGACACATAACGTGGAGTCGGCTAATGCGGTAAATGAAAATTAGGCTTTTGAGTAATGCGCTATGGTAGCAGTAACTCATTAAAAAACTAAGAGATTGCTATACGGCTGAATGCCTTTACATTCTTCCATTTCCAATATAGGCTGTCATTCTATATGGAACTATTCTCTGCTTGTTCAATGTTTTCTCTGCTGTAAATTTGCCTCTTGTCATGCTTCAGCCTCCTCGGTGCAATAATTATATTTTTTGATGTATTGCAAATGTCATTGCATTTAACACTTTGGCTGCTAAATGAATCTACAGCTACTGTATTTGTACCTCATTGTGCCATCAACTTTTTTGACACTCATTTGAAAGCAGTTCACGTCTTTTCTGATTTTCAGTCTCCATTATAGTCTATTTAAGATGCAATCATTGAAAAGTGTCAGAAAAAGTGCAGAAATGCGGAAATTACACAATCGGAGTACGGCGTTTAGTGGATTGGAAGTAAAATGATTTTGTTCTATTTTAAGGCATCGTAAGGACTATAATAGACTACCCTGCTGTCACTACTTAGCCCATGCCTGTATATTTCATAGCCACGTGAATATGGAAACCTGAATTCTGTTCATTATTTAACAGATAAAGCACGAGCAGGAGAATTTTGATACATTAGCTATCCATTTGCTTCAAGGATATTCTAAAGTTTTTCACAGCTGTCAGTCATACGCTAAGTCATTTGGATAGAGACCCAGGTGCAGGAATTGTGGTGTCATCGGAAAGCATATGGACGCTATAACACACACCTGCAGTATAACAGAGATAGGGAGCTAGGGAACGACTTTTTAGAACTGAATTCACGAATCATGCTTCAAATATTAGTAGTTTATGAAAACGTAAAGCAAAGGTCACCTGTATACTATATAAAATAATTCTGATCCTTTCCTGAACACGGATACATTTATGATATCCTGCAGCATACAGAAGCTTGTAAGCGGCTTGCATGAACATAATCAGTGCTGACTGTAGCATGTTTTGCACATGTATTTTTACGGCATATAACTGGATCTGACACTTGAAATCAGTGTTCCTACGATACCACATTTATTGGCGTCATTAAATTTTTTAACCACTAGCTGTTCTCTTTTCGTGCACGTGTTGCATTGCATTCCCTTACAAAGCATACAGTGTCTAAAACACTAGCAGAAATGCAGAATCAAATATGTTTTCAGTGCATCTCAAATGCTGGGCTCTTTCTGGTGGATTGGGGTGGGACTTGGACAGATAAGGGTGGGTCTTATTTTGAAATGGCTTTTTCAAATGGATGGAGGCTGCGCTCACAGGGGGAAGGGGTGCTAATGAGTGCTGCTGGACCTGGAGGCGTCCTACCTCCTGTAATGGAATTTTACTGGGAATGGTCAGCGCGCTCATTAGTGGAAATGGAGAGATGAAAAAAGAGGTGTTGCGGAATGGGTGAGATCTATAGGTGTATGGATGTTTGATTCTGCTTTCTTATGGATGTGTATGTAAGGCAATGATAAATCTATAAGAGGGGTGTTTGACACTCACTATATTCACTTTATTGTGTGTACAGTGTTCAGATGCAGTATGCAGGCAGCTCTTCTATCAGCAACCTCCTTTTGATATGTTATTAGTTCCTAATTGTCGTTCTTTCACCACTGTCAGGTGTGTCCTGCAGACTACCCTTTGCAAGGTATACCTTCCTATTGGTATACCAAAATGAACCCCAGCTCAGGTAAATGTCAGGTGTACCCTGCGGGTCACCTTTACCATAGGAGTGGTGAATGCCTATGTTCCCTCTGAAGCTGTGTCTTAATTCAGTACTTGGGGTGTGTGATCAGTGCGGCGTCCCGCCTGTCAGTAACCTTCCATGTGCAGCACTGAGGTATGGGGTCGTGGGCTGAGTGTCTTTCACTTACCGCCAGGGGCAGGTCTTGGCCTGCCGCCGGTGACCGCGTCTCTTCCTTCCCCACCTCAGGCTGTCAGTCCTCTTCCTTGGTGCCCTCCGTCTCCTTCGGTCCGCGCACTGCCCAGCGGCCGCCGGTCTCCTCCATCTACGTGTCCCGTCTGCTTCCGGGTTAGCGCGTCACGTGCGATGTCACGTGAGCGCTCTGTCTGTCTGGGGTGGATACTGCTGCGTTCCCTTCCCTGGCCGGAGGGGGAAATCTGTAGATGAGTGTGGTGTCAATTAGCAAGTCCCAACGCGTTTCAGCACGGATGCCTTTGTCTAGGGTTACATGCCTAATGTCCTGTACTCCTTATAAACTTTCATAACTGTGGTGATTGGTTAATCGTGATGGTCCTTGATTCTCATGCTCCAGTGTAATATGAGGAGTGTTAATACTTGTTTGTCAATCATGTCCACTTTTGAATTGTTAATTTTCTTCTAGTTGTTGTTATATACTCAGTTCTCTTATTCTTTCATTGTAATTATTTAGTGACCATTTCCTCAGTACTAAAAATTCCACTTTGTATGCTGTGTTATGATGGTGTATAATTTATGAATTGATTAATAAATTAATGCAATTGCATGTGTCCTCATTGATGGGCAGTTTCTAAGTGAAAATGAATTTGCGTAATGCCGGTGCACATGGCCTGTGGTGAATATGTCTCACCATAAGATGATATGTGGGAATTTGGGAAAAATTTGGGAGGGGGGGGGGGTTTGCAGTGGAACTGTAGGTGGAATCTATGTCCATACTAGAGGATATGTCATCTTACTATGCGATATGCCAGATTACATGGCTGTGGCAATGTTGTAATCTATATTTAGTCCTCTTGGTGTGAGGGTCTTCAAAGTGAAGATCCATCTGAGTTCTTCTCTGTTAATTTTCTTCATATAGTCTCCCCCTCGCCAATTGTGGGTTACCTGTTGTATGGCCATAAACCGTATTTTGGACGGGTCCTGCATGTGTTTCTCCTTAAAATGTTGTGATACACTGTGCTTCTCATATCCTTTCTTTATATTTTGTATGTGTTCAGAAATCCTGATTTTTAGTGTTCTGATGGTGCGTCCAACATATTGGAGTCCACACGGGCATGTGATAAGGTATATGACACCTTTAGTGTGACGTGATAATTCTCCCCTAATGTTGTACATCTGTCCTGTGATGTTCAAAGAAAAATCTGGGATACTCTGTGTTGTTCTAGAGTTAGTTGTTCTGCAGCATAAGCAAGATGCACAATAGTGGAAACCCTGCCTTTTGGTGGTGCCTTCTAGTTTTGTCTGTTGCATTCTTGATGGTGGGATATGGTTGTGTACAAGATTATCCCTCAAATCTGGGGCTTTTCTATATACTACTTTTGGTTGTGGGGGTAGCATTCTCGCTAACGTCTCATCCTGCATCAAGATTGTCCAGTATTTCATTATGCTCTGTTTGATCTGGCCCACTCCAGTGTTGTACTGTGTTACAAAGTAAATGTCCTTGTTGTGTTGTTTCTCATTCTTCTCTTTGTATTTTAGAAGATCTTGTCTCTCTGTGTCTTCTAGCTTTTTGTAGGCCTTGTCTACCATTTCCCTATCATACTTTTTATCTATGAATTTCTGTTTTAATTCCTGTCCTTGTTTTCTGTAATCCTCTACCTGTGTGCAATTTCTTCTCAATCTTGTAAATTGTCCTGTGGGAATGCTTTGAAGCCAGTTGGGGTGGTGGCTGCTGGTGGATAAGATGTAACTGTTGACATCCACTTGTTTATGATGTGTACGTGTATGGATTTTCTTGTTCTCAATGTAGATATCTAAGTCAAGGAATACTGCTTGTTCCTTACTGTAATGTGTTGTGAACTGTAAGTTTCTGTCGTTGTCACTGTTGTATAGTAAGAATGTCTGTAATTCATGTTCTGTCCCTTTCCATATGAATACGATGTCATCTATGTATCTGCGCCAGAGGACCAGGTTCTCCCCAAAGTCATGCCCCTTCCAGATGTAATCCTCCTCCCACTTGCTCATAAACAGGTTAGCATAACTTGGGGCGAACCTGGTCCCCATGGCTGTCCCAGTGCGCTGTTTGTAATAATCGTTATCAAACCAGGTGTAGTTGTGTTCTAATATGAATGTAATGGCCTTTATTATGAAGTCTGTCTGCGTCGGTTGGAGTGTGGCGTCTTGTGAAAGAAAATGTCTCGAACTCTGTCTTATTTTGGCCTAGCTTTGCATGTCTGTCTGTCGGGAGGTATAGTATGACTTATGGTTGTAACTTGTAGAGGCAGTTATATAACCATTATAAGTATCTAACATTTACCAAATTGTACAGTATGCAACATTATGCAATCTATAAATGATAATTGCAGTATGTAGTCTTTATTCTACCTTTTCTTATAGTTGGTTGCTATTGCTATGATCAGAGCTGGATGTTATCCAGTATGTGTTACAAACAGGAGCATTTTAAGAGACTAGTGGGTCTGTGTAAGGCCCACTAGCAGCCTCCTGCACCTCCACTGTGTAGTTACTGTGAACACCTACTGGTGGTATTTGGTGGGACTTGCTGGCTGTAGAAGACATTCAGATTAGGGATGGCCATCGACCATCGATGAGTCCAAATCATCGATGATCTTTATTCGATGTTGAATACTTTTAGCATCGATGGCAGAGAACCAGATGAGTTTCTGCCATTGATCTTGTGTGTGGGGCCGATGGTGATGTTTTTTTTATTGTAGTGGGAGTTGGAGTTGGATGAATGGCCGGGCGGACTGTCTCCTTAAGATGAGTGCACATGGAAGGAGGTGGAGCAGAGCCAGCGGCAACAAGCAGAGCAGACATGCTCAGCTGTCAGTCAGCAGTAAGCAGTCCCGTCTCTCCCCGCCCACCGTATCTATCTTCTTAGACAGTGAAGGCAGCTACTTGCACCTTGTCCTGCCTAAATGGGCGTATATGGTCAGCCTTTCAGGGAGGAGACAATTTCTGTCTCCTCCCTCAGCTGGAGAATTGACTGCGTGAGCCGATGTCCTTCCCGTAACTGCCAGCGGAGCAAAAATTTTACGCGGTTTGAGCATGTGCAGAGCAAATTTTTGCTCGCTGACTATTTCTACAGCGAAGCTTCCTCTTCGCATGCACGGCTTTTCAATAGCAAGAACCATCGATGAAAAATGGTAGCATAGTTTCCAACCATCGATGGTTCTGCCTGATGGGGAAGGCTCTGATGGCCATCCCTAATTCAGATCAGTAAATCCTGTACCATCCGGGATAAGACAGCAGACAGTTGTAGCATGGGAAGAAGGGAGGGGGAGCCAGAAGCCACAGTGATGCGCTAATGGTATGGAGACATATTCAGCTGTCATTCTCTCTGGATTTCTCCTGGCTAGTAGCAAATGATAGGTGCAGTGCGGGCAGCAGTGGGCTTCCCTGGCTAGGAAGCCTGTTTGCAATGTATACACTGCACCCATTGGTAATATTCCACTACCCTGGCAGCATGGCGTAACATGACGGCACTGCGGATCTCCTCCTGCTCCAGCCCCATGGGAGGGATGTCATGGTCTGTGACCACCAACATCACTTCTAATATCACGCTATAACAAAAGTGCGAGAAGGGAAACATAGGGGTAGATGTATTAACCTGGAGGAGGCATGAGGAAGTGATAAACCAGTGATAAAGCAGTGTTAAGTGCAAGGTGATAACGCACCAGCCAATCAGCTCCTAACTGTTAATTTACATATGGGAGCTGATTGGCTGGTGTGTTTATCACCTTGCATTTATCACTGGTTTATCACTTCCTTATGCCTTCTCCAGGTTAATAGTACATCTGCCCCATAGTTCCCCTCCGAGCACAAATATGTGCGTGCCGAGATCAGCCGCAGCAGGGGGGAATGATGGTCAGTCCCCCTAACCCACCCTCTGCAATAAGGTGAGGGGGTGGGCTATGGCATAGGGAAAGGGTACATCTTTTAGCACTAGGGGTGTAGGAGGATGGGTTATGCCCCTCCAAAAGCATTTTTGGTTGGAGGGAGCATATACGGTATTAAAAATATACACGGGCATATAAAGGGACACATGGGGAGGGGGTACCAGTACATGGGGGCCCATTGACACTGGGGTTGGGTGCTCTGCAACTGGGATCTATTACCATTTAGGGGGTGGAAACGATACTGCTAGGGAACTGTTGCCATGGGGGTTGGGGTGGCTATTTCCACTGGGATGTTTGAAGTGATTTTACAATGGGGCCTATGGATACCTGGGGGTGCAAAACACACCGTAGGTATATTTTTAAATCAAATATTTAAACAGATTTTTCAAAATACATTCAAAACTTTATTAAATAAAAAACCGACAGTTTCAGGTGGTTTTGGGAAGTGGTTTAAGTGCTGTCCTTATCTTACTATACAGTAACTTTAATATTAGATGGTATGCTAAAGGACTGCATGCAGATTTCTGTAAGGCTCCCTATCCTATATAATTTATTATTTTGGCAACGCCACTGTCCTGCACATTACCTGCTTCCTCAGCCTTGCAGTTCTCCTGTCTGCAGTGTGTTGCTGGCCGGCAGCCAGCGCAGAGGTGAAACGGTTGCCGTTTCCTGATAGTGAAACAACAGGAAAGAAACATCTTTCATGAGATGTATATTTTTGTATTTCCGAAAGAGAATTTGAAGAAACGGGAAAACACATTTCCATGTCAGGGTTTGTGACCTTTTGAACATTTGAGGAAAAATATGAATATTCCTGGATTGCAGTGATTTAAGCCATTTGATTTATCAGTCCCTGATGGAAATGAGACTTCCATCTCTTGCTTGCATCAATAGGGCGGAATGTCACAATAATTTAGCAATAATCCCAAAGTGATTTGCCACAGAAGTTGGGACAGAGAGTCTGACATGGTGACTTCTTTACATGTGTCACTAGTGAATACTAAGGGATCCCGACAGATGAAATTCCGACGCTGGAATCCTGACACTATTCAGCATGCCAACACCAGCAGGGTTAAGCTGCGGGGTGGGGAAGGGACTTAGGTTTAGGCACCCCCCAGAGAGGGTTACGGTTAGCCAGGGGAGGGGTGGGGGGTTAAGTTTAGGGGGATTCTGAATATCGGGATGCCGCGGTCGGTATTCTGACCGCTGGCATCCTGACTGCTGGCAATTCAATCCCAATACAATAATCCAGTGGGTAAAAATGTATTTATAAATTGATTAAAGGAGCTGAGCGTATGCAGTTATGGGTGATACAGAATTGTACCCATTTCCAATGCACCTCCACTTGGCAACTAAAGTGGCCCAACCAGTGATAGGACAACGAGTGAATCGGCGACAGGTACAAGGGTGCCTAAGGCTCATTGACACATGTGAGCAGTGAAGGCGAGTCTGTCTTGTCCTATCCTAAAGAACAGCACAAATTCCTGGAAACATTAATGCTGGCTATGCTAGAAAGGTGTCAGAACACACAGTGCATCTCAGCTTGCAGCATATGGGACTAAGCAGCAGCAGACTGGTCAGAGTGTCCACTGCCGAAAGCGCCTACAATGAGCATTTGAGCCTTAGAACTGGACCATGGAGCAATGGAAGAAGGAGTCATGCACATGGATGTTACTTTGACATGTACCACATACCTAAACATTGTTGCAGAACAAGTACACCCAATCATGGCAACGGTATTCCGTAATGGCAATGGCTTCTTTCAGCAGAACAATGCACACTGCAAATATTGTTCAGGAATGGTTTGAGGAACATGATAAACAGTTGAAGGTGTTGACTTGGCCTCCAATGTCCCCAAATCTAAATCCAATCAAGCATCTGTGGGATATGCTGGAGTCATGGAGGCCCCACCTCGTAACTTGCCGGACTTAAAGGATCTGCTTCTAACGTCTTGGTGCAAGATAACACAGGACACCTTCAGAGGTCTTGTGGAGTCCATGCCTCAATGGGTCAAAGCTGCCTTGGCAAGATGAGGGGGACCTACACAATATTAGACATGTGGTTCCACTTACTGAATGCTATAGCCTTCTCTCCGAGGTCCATGTGGCAAACTCTGAGTTAGTGGTAATACCGTTCCCACTATCACAGCCCCACCCCCCAAGAGCAATGCCACAGAATGGCACCATTGTGGTGCGATTCTTAGTGTAGTGTAGTAGTCTGGGAGAAGTCCACAACATTTAGTAGAGTAGCAAGTATGCTTATATCCAATAATAGAAGTGGCATAGCATCAGCACCCAGCCTATGGCTGCAGTCAGGGTACAGATATTCTTTGTGTGTCATATCACAGGGATGCTGATAACTAATTCATGATGCTGTTTAGTGTGGGGTAGGGCTATGAAACTGTATAAGTAAATTCCACAGGTGGAAAGTGCTAGCTCAAGTTCAGAACATGGGACCCCTGGGCTATCAGTTTCACTATCCCTGTGGACATCTAATGGGAATAGTAACCTGAGTGGAGTGGAGCTCGCCACCGTGCCCGAAGCCTGGCGAACAAAGCGAGCACGCGAGAGTACACTTTTTAATGTTCTGGACAGGTTTAATGATGTTCTGAAGCAGTTTAGATATGCTAATCCAGGGGGTCCCATGTTCTGAACTTAAACCGAAAGTGCTATACTTTATGGAGAGTTAGGGAATATATTGCAATATAGTTGTATGTATGTGAGTTGAGAGGGATGGCAAGCTGCAGAGGAGAGAACTCTATGCAGACTCAATTCTCGGCAACATCTGCTTGTAGTTTACTGAGCCTGGTGGAGGACAGGCAAAGGTTCTATTCCCACTCGATTGGGGGCGTGAACCCAACAACCGAGTGGAAATACCGAGTGTTTGTTGGGATTCTGGGCGTTGGTATTTCACTGGCTGTCGGGATTCCGGCATCAGTCTACTGAACGCCAGGATCCCGACACGCCGCTATATTGACTGCATGCCCATGAGACACCTGCATTCAGACATATTAAAGTAACTGCAAATGGTATATACATTCAATGGCAATTAACGTATAGGTGCTAAGGGGACTATTCCTCCATCCCTCTGTGTCACATCTGCTTCTTATATGATCATTGATTGTGCAATGTAAAGTTGTCGCAATTCCGCTCACATGGCCAATTATATGTGATCACTAGACTTATACCTACTGTATATTATGATACCTATAACTGATCACAAAGGTTCTAGACCAGTGATTGACAAATGTTTCTAAAATCTGGGAGCCAGAATGAAAGTGTAGGAGCCAGACCACTGACACCCCCCCTAAACCCCCCCCCCCCAACTAACAGCCACCCCCACCCGCCGCAGCCACATTACTGAGCAGCTTCCTATCCCACCCCCAGGCAAACCAGCCTCCTTGTCCACACAACCAAGGGGATACCCCTTGCATACCAGCCCTCTGCATCCACTCTGCAGTGCAGCTACTCCCCAGGCAAACAACATCCCCCGCGGCCACGTTATTGAGCAGCTAACCCCCATGGGCAACCAACGCCCACAGCCACATAAATAAGGGGGTAGCTCCAGGCAAACAACTACTTCGAACCTTCCCTCCCCGGCAAACAATCCCTCCTAGCCTGTGGCCACATCACTACCCCTCTGAAGCCACAATCCCTGGCCACACATAGACCCTAATATTGGAGATCGCTATGCAACTGGAGTTTGGAGACAGCAGACAGAGCAGGATTAGACAGACACTCAGCACATCGACTCCTGTGCAAGAACTGGCCGCTGCAATACAGGTACACCTCCAAAAATCTCCATTGGGGCTGTTAAGGATCTGCTTCCTCTCTACAAAATCTGGTAGCCAGACAGCTAAATCTAGGGGCCATGGCTACCTGTCTCCTGGGATTTGTCAAGCCCTGTTTTAGATAGCGGTACAGTTAGATCAGGTCAGACCAGGGTAATGACTTTGCACAATTTTAGCTTTCAGGTCAAAAATGAGTGACACTGAATTGAAATATGTTCTCCCTGAGCCGTGTATTTTGTTGATGTTGTTCCAGGCACATCTATAGGCTAGATTCAATGTTGCACATACTGTATCTCACGAGGCATGCAGCTCAAAACACAGGCTTGGCAATGCCAGTCCCTCATACGCAAACAGATCGTTGTGTTACCAGAAGTGAGTACTCCTGTAAAGAGGCTTATTTGCATAACAATCTCCCTGATTCCAGAAACATTGTTTCATTGAGAATTAGTGAATTTTCAAATGTGCAGTGGTTTAGAGAAAATAGAAGAATATATTATAGTGTGTAAGCTTACATTTAATACATTGCAATGTAAAATAAATCAGGACGGACTTAAAAAATATCCAAAGCTCAAAACAGAAGGATGTGATGTCAACAACAACAACAACAACAACAACAACAACAGAGGAAAGGGACTTTGGAGTAAGAGATTCAGGGCCTAATTCAGACCTGCTCACAGCAGCAAATGGACAAAACCATGGGGGTCATTCCGAGTTGTTCGCTCGTTGCCGATTTTCGCTACACTGCGATTAGTCGCTTACTGCGCATGCGCAAGGTTCGCATAGCGCATGCGCTTAGTTATTTTACACAAAAGTTAGGTATTTTACTCACGGCGTAACAATGTTTTTTCATCGTTCTGCTGATCGGTGAGTGATTGACAGGAAGTGGGTGTTTCTGGGCGGAAACTGACCGTTTTATGGGAGTGTGCGGAAAAACGCAGGCGTTTCAAGGAAAAACGCGGGAGTGGCTGGAGAAACGGGGGAGTGTCTGGCCGAACGCTGGGTGTGTTTGTGAAGTCAAACCAGGAACGAAACTGACTGAACTGATCACAGTGTAGGAGTAAGTCTGGTGCTACTCAGAAACTGCTAAGAATTTTCTATTCGCAATTCTGCTAATCATTCGTTCGCAATTCTGCTAAGCTAAGATACACTCCCAGTAGGCGGCGGCTTAGCGTGTGCAATGCTGCTAAAAGCAGCTAGCGAGCGAACAACTCGGAATGAGGGCCCATGTGCAGTGCAGGTGGGGCAGATATAACATGTGCAGGGAGAGTTAAGAGCCCTACACACTGGCAGATAAAATGCACAATATGAACGTTCTCGTTCATTAATGAACGAGAACTCGTTCATATCGTGCAGTGTGTAGGCACCAACAATTAACGATGCGTGGCCCCGCGCTCGTTAATTGTTGGTGCCCCGCCGCTTATGCATGCAGGCCAATATGGACGAGATTGTCCATATTAGCATGCAGTGCTATGGAGCCGGGTGACGGGGGGAGTGAAGAAACTTCACTACCCCCATCACCTCTTCCCCAGCCGCCGGTTCGCCCGTCGGCCGTATCTGCCGTCGGGCAGGTCGGCGGCGGATCTGCCAGTGTGTAGGGCCAATTAGATTTGGGTGGGGTGTGTTTAAACTGAAATCTAAATTGCAGTGTAAAAATAAAACAGCCAGTATTTACCCTGCACAGAAACAAAATAACCCACCCACATCTAATTCTCTCTGCAAATATTATATCTGCCCCATCCCAGCAGGGCACATGATTTTGCCCATTAGAGAACAATTTTGCTGCTGCGATCAGGTCTGCATTAGGCCCTCAGATGCTACGATGATGGGTATTGTAATGCATCACTTGCTAAAGAGAAATCCTCGTATCCTATACTGCTGAGCTCAGCCTGATGGCACAGCTTCTCTGTAGGTGGGATTCTGTCAGCACTCACCTGGGTTTCGATCAGAATACCCAGTTGGTAAAACACTGACTGCCGTGTAGATCTCCTGTTCTCAGACGTGACTGCTTATCACATACTGTAAACGCAGACAGGCAATATGGTAGCTCTCAGTCATGTCTAGAACTGATGCAAATGTGCAGAGAAACACAGTTGAATGTACAAAATTGCATATTCCTACTTGCTCCAGGGATGAGTACATCCTGCTTTTTGTTCTCGACTGTCCACTGTATTATTGCAGCATTTTTTTTTTGTAATGTAGGACAAACTTTCTATTCTTTCTGATGTGTCCTTAAAGTGGCACCCATGCAGTGTTGCCTTGTTTTAGCGGGATGCAGTCAATATACCGGCTGTCAGGATCCCGGTGGTCAGGAGACCGACGTCGGAATCCCGACAGCCGTTGAAATACCGACGCCCACAATCCCGACAAATGTTGGGTATACCCTTTTGGTTGGTGGGTCCACACAACCAACTGAGCGGGAAACAAGCCACTGGGCCCGATGCGTGGGGAGCGCAGCGAGCCCGCGAGGGGACTCGCTGCCTTGCTGTCGGGATTCCAGCAGGTGGGATGCCTCTGTTGGTATACTGACAGCCGGCATCTCGTCTGCCTGTAAAACATATTGGATCCGTTTTAGCTGTAAATGAACATGCAAAATAGCATGCCTTATATCAGAATACATATGTATTATCGGTGGGCGGGATGCGTGCTGACAGCAGGGCGAACAATACGAGTCCCCTTGTGTGCTCGCCACGCTGCTCTTGCTACGCTGCGGGCTAGGGGCTCAGTGGCGAGCTGAGCTCGCCAAAGGATCTATGCCCACTCTATGGGTATCATGGACACCCACAAGTGGGAATAACCCTGGTGAGCCGGTATTCCTGCTGTCGGCATTGGGACCCTGACAGCCAGCAAACTGATTGCCTCCCCTTATATCACAGCACTGAGGCCGTAAGATAAGTTATTTGTCGCCTGTGTGGGGTTTGTATGTTCTCCCATGTTTAGGTTTCCTCAGGTGACCTTGTCTCCTCCCACACTCCAAAAACATACTGTTGGTTAATTGGCTGGTGACAAATTAATTTAACTTTGTGTGTATGTGTGTCCATGTGATAGGGAATATAGATTGTAAAACTCACTTGGGACAGAGGCCGATCTGCATGACTGAAATATTCTCTGTAAAGCACTGTGGTATCGGGGGGTAATTCAGATCTGACCACCACTGCAGGTTAGGGACAGATAGGGACTTATTACAGCCCCCCAATCCCCCTCCCCTGGTGGGCCTCTTACCTACTCTCTCCATAACTATCCCCTCTATGTGCCACTCACCTCTGTCCCAAGTGCTCCCCCCGCGTTCCTCTCATCTGCTCTAACCCTAGCCCTCCCCCTTCGTTTCTCTCACCTGCTTTAACCCTAGCCTCCCCCCCGCGTTCCTCTCACCTGCTTTCACCCTACCCTCCCGTGCATTCCTCTCACCTGCTTTCACCGTAGCCCCCCATTCCTCTCACCTGCTCTAACCCTAGCCCTCCCCGCATTCCTCTCACCTGCTGTCTCCTTAGCTCTCCCCCCCGCGTTCCTCTCACCTGCTCTCACCTTAGTCCTCCCCCCGTGTTCCTCTCACCTGCTGCCACCTTAGCCCTCCCCCCGCGTTCCTCTCACCTGCTGTCACCTTAGCCCTCCCCCCGCGTTCCTCTCACTTGCTCTCTCCCTAGCCCTCCCTGGGCATTCCTTTCACCTGCTTTCACCGTAGCCCCCCCCCCCCCCATTCCTCTCACCTGCTTTCACCCTCCCCTCCCCGTGCATTCCTCTCACCTGCTTTCACCGTAGCCCCCCATTCCTCTCACCTGCTTTCACCCTAGCCCTATCCCCACGTTCCTCTCACCTGCTTTCACCCTAGCCCTATCCCCACGTTCCTCTCACCTGCTTTCACCCTAGCCCTACCCCGTGTTCTTCTCACCTGCTATCACCTTAGCCATCCCCCCGCATTCCTCTCACCTGCTCTAACCTTAGCCCTCCCCCCAGCGTTCCTCTCACCTGCTGTCACCTTAGCCCTCCCCCCGCGTTCCTCTCACTTACTCTCTTCCTAGCCCTCCCCGTTCATACCTCTCACCTGCTTTCACCGTAGCCCCCCATTCTTCTCACCTGCTCTCACCTTAGCCACCCCCCACGTTCCTCTCACCTGCTTTCACTCTAGCCCTCCCCTTGCATTCCTCTCACCTGCTTTCACCGTAGCCCCCCCTTTCCTCTCACCTGCTCTAACCCTAGCCCTCCCCCTGTGTTCCTCTCACCTGCTTTCACCATAGCCCTACTCCCGCGTTCTTCTTACCTGCTCTCACCTTAGCCACCCCCACGTTCCTCTCACCTGCTTTCACCCTAGCCCTACCCCCGCGTTCTTCTCACCTGCTTTCACCTTAGCCCTCCCCCCGCATTCCTCTCACCTGCTGTCACCTTAGCCCTCCCCCCGCGTTCCTCTCACTTGCTCTCTCCCTAGCCCTCCCTCCACGTTCCTCTCACCTGCTTTCTCCCTAGCCCTCCCCCACGTTCCTCTCACCTGCTTTCTCCCTAGCCCTCCCTCTGCGTTCCGCCCACTTGCTCTCACCCTAGCCCTCCCTCCGCGTTCCTCTCACCTGCTCTATCCCTAGCCCTCCCTGGTTCCTCTCACCTACTCTCACTCTAGCCCTCCCCCCTCGTTCCTCTCACCTGCTTTCACCCTAGCCCTCCCCGCGCATTCCTCTCACCTGCTTTCACCATAGCCCCCCCGCATTCCTCTCACCTGCTCTAACCCTAGCCCTCCCCCCGCATTCCTCTCACCTGCTTTCACCCTAGCCCTACCCCCGCGTTCTTCTCACCTGCTCTCACCTTAGCCCTCCCCCCGCGTTCCTCTCACCTGCTGTCAAATCAGCCCTCCCCCTCGTTCCTCTCACTTGCTGTCTCCCTAGCCCTACCCCCGCGTTCCTCTCACCTGCTTTCTCCCTAGTTCTCCCTCCGCGTTTCGCTCACTTGCTCTCACCCTAGCCCTCCCTCCGCGTTCCTTTCACCTGTTCTTTCCCTAGCCCTCCCCCCGTTCTGCTCACCTGTTCTCACCCTAGCCCTCCCCCTGCATTCCTCTCACCTGTCCCCACCCTAGCCCTCCCCGTGTTCCTTTCACCTGTTCTCACCCTAACCCCCCTTGCGTTCCTCTCACCTTCTATAACCCTAGCCCTCCCCCCACGTGCCCCTCACCTGCTCCCTCCCTAGCCCCCCCCTGCATTCCTCTTACCTGCTCTCTCCCTAGCCCTCCCCTCGTGTTCCTCTCACCTGCTCTAACCCTGCCTAATGTGTAAAAAGGGGGAATTTGCCTGCCTAATGTGTAAAAAGGGGGATCTGCCTGCCTAATGTGTAAAAATTAGGACTCTGAATGCCTAATGTGTAAAAAGGGGTACTCTGCTTCTGTAATGTGTAAAAAAGGGAGACTCTGCCTGCCTAATGTGTAAAAAAGTGAGACTCTGCGTGCCTAATGTGTAAAAAGGGGGACTCTGCTTCTGTAACGTATAAAAAAGGGGGACTCTGCGTGCCTAATGTGTAAAAAAGGGGGACTCTGCCTGCCTAATGTGTAAAAAGGGGAATCTGCCTGCCTAATGTGTAAAAAGGGGACTCTGCATGCCTAATGTGTAAAAAAAGGGGACTCTGCCTAATGTGTAAAATAAGGGACTCTGCCTGCCTAATGTGTAAAAAAGGGGGACTCTGCATGCTGTAATGTGTAAAAAGGGGACTTTACCTGCTGTAATGTGTAAAAAGGAGGACTCTGCTGCGGTAATGTGTAAAAATAGCACTCTGCCTTTTCTAATGTGTAAAAAAGGGGGACTCTGCCTACTGTTATGTGTAAAAAGGGGACTCCGCCTGCTGTAATATGTAAAAAGGAGGACTCTGCTGCCGTAATTTGTCAAAAAGGGACTCTGCTGCCGTAATGTGTAAAAGGGAGCTTTGCCTGCGTAATGTGTAAAAGGGATCTCTGTGGCCATGACCCTTCCACATGACGCCACACCCCTATATTGTAGTAGGTGGGGGGGGGGGGTTGCGCCGATGCTGTTTCTTGCACACAGCGATAAAATATCTAGTTACGGCACTGGGTCTATTTACTAATTTTTGGATGGAGATAAAGTACCAGCCAATCAGCTCCTAACTGTCACTTTTCAGCCCTCAGGCACATCTATAGGCTTGATTTAATGTTGCACATACTGTATCTCACGAGGCATGCAGCTCATGTTACAGGCTTGGCAATGCCAGTCCATATGCAAACAGATCTTTGTGCTACCAGAAGTGAGTACTCCTACAATGAGGCTTATTTGCATAACAATCTCCCTGATTCCAGAAACATTGTTTCATTGAGAATTTGTGAATTTTCAAATGTGCAGTGGGTTAAGAGAAAATAGAAGAATATATTAAAGTGTGTAAGCTTACATTTAATACATTGCCATGTAAAATAAATCAGGACGGACTTAAAAAATATCCAGAAGCTCAAAACAGAATGAGGTGATGTCAACAACAGAGGGAAGGGACTGGAGTAAGAGATTCAGGGCATAATTCAGACCTGATCAAAGCAGCAAAATTGTTCTCTAATGGTCAATACCATAGGGGTCATTCTGACCTAATCGCACGCTGTCGTTCATCGCGATCAGGTCAGAATTGCGCCGGCGCCGTAGCGCCCCGGCGCATGTCAGAGAGCCGATGGCTGTAGTTGCCCAACGATCGCCTCTGCCTCATTGACAGTCAGAGGCATTCGCTGGGCGAGAGGGGATCGGCACGGTGGCGTTTGGCCGGTATTTTGTGGGCGAGGGCCGGCCAATGCAGGTGTGGCCGGACCGTGCGGGGGCGGGCCGCAGCGGCTGCGTGTGACGTCACAACGACGAGTAACTCCCGGACAGCACGCAGAAGCTGCGCTGGCAGGTAGTTACTCTTCAAGTACAAAAGTATCGCTGCTGTGCGATGCATTTGTACTTGTGCGGTGGGGCCGGGCCTGACATGCGGGGCGGACTAGCCCTGTGCTGGGTGTCCCCCCTCATGGCAGCGTGGATGATCATAGCTGTGCTAAATTTAGCACAGCTACGATCAGGTCTGAATCACCCTCCATGTGCAGAGCAGGTGGGGCAGAACATAACATGTGCAGAGACAGTTAGATTTGGGTGGGGTGTGTTTAAACTGAAATCTAAATTGCAGTGTAAAAATAAAGCAATCAGTCTTTACCCTGCACAGAAACCCACCAGGGATATCCCCAGTGGTCCAGTCCAACCCTGTGTTCCGCTCATGTCTTGTGATGACACTAGTTAGTGGATTGTTGGAAAGCCATTTTATAACATCAGTCCTCACTTGTGCACTGTCCCAGAACTTCTGCAAGAGTCCAAATTTTCAGGGACTCCCAGAAGAATAGGTCATCCTCTCGCATTACACATACCTCCCAACATTTCTATTGGCGAAAGAGGGACACACGCGCGGCGAAGCCGCGCACGCCCCAGAAAAAGGGGACGTGGCTTCGTGGGAGGACCCGCGATCGTGAGCCACGCCCCCCATTTTCGTCACTGAGGGGGCATGCCCAGCGCTCTGTGAGCCTCTGGCATGCCCCCTCTCCCTCTAACTCAAGTGAATAGACGCTGTGCGCACGCATTCACCAGAGCAGCGAGTGACAGAGCCTCCCAACTGCCCCCCCCACTACCGCGGGACACTGCGGTCCGCGGGTGGGACAGTCCCCAAAAAACGGGACTGTCCCGAGAAAATCGGGACAGTTGGGAGGTATGCATTACATGCCAATCGTACTGAAATGGGCAGGATGGGGAGCCATAGTGGTGCAGTTCACCCCTCCTCCTACTGGTGCCTCCTGGAGGGGATAAAGGAAAGGGTTGTCAAGAATGCTTCAGCAGCAACTCACAAAATGGCTGCCTGCATTGGATGTATGTGACAGCTCCACTGTAACTATATTAGTTAACGTTAAGTTATTTTAATATTCAGTTTCCTCCATTCAATATTAAGGAGCTTATTTAGGAGGCCTGTCAAAGAATTCAGTGGACCTGTACCATATTTTTTCACAACAGCCCCATCTATGTAACATTTTACTGCAGTGTGGATATTTTACAGATGAAAGCTACACATTGACTACTGTTCTCCTTGCTCCTAAGTAGCTGACAGTCTGGCTATTTAATGGAGATGTAAATGCTCTTTTGTTAGAGATTACAGGCCCTTAGTGGTTTCAGGCTGACGTCTGAATGAGGCTGATTCTCTCTTCATCCTGCTGTTATCCCCAAGGGGTGTTCATGATACGTTGACTTGGAGACATGGAAGTTTGGGCTCGCTGAGACTGGATTTATTTTTGATTGTATGTTTATTTAAGCAGGAAAACATACATTTTGGAAAGAATGCTGGTTGGAGAGCGGCCAGAAAATAGTGACAGGTTTACTAGTCAGAAATGATAAGGCTGTGTGTATGGCGAGAGATCCTTCTTGTTTACAGCAAGTAAGAGGAATACGCTGTTAAGATTGATTAAAAAACTGTTTTTTCAGAACAGGGTTATTTACTAACATCGCTTGAGAATCTGCCCTAAAACCATAGGTTGCGTCTAGATTCTCTTCACGCTAAGGACCTTTCCCATAACCCCCTGGGTCCATGTCACAATCTATTTGGAATAGAAAAGTGTGGCGAGCGAAGCGGAGCGGAGCGAGGGGTCCAATGCTGCATAGAAAAAAAAAATACCCTAAACGAACGGAGAACGAAGGAAACATTTAGGAGCTATAAGGGCGGAAGCTGTCTCCTGCCCACTCGTTTTGTCACGTCCAGGTCCTTTGCACGAAGGCAACATAGACACAACCTAAAACCATACCTCCCAACTTTGAATGTTCCTAAATCGGGACACTCCGCGCGGCGCGCTGCCCGAAAAGGGGGTGTGGCCTCGTATGGGAGGGGCGTGGCTACAATCGAGTGGGCGTGACCACACACCGTGGGTCCGTTTTAGTCATTTTGGGCGCGTGCCCAGCGCTCCCTGAGCAGCTGGGCAGCCCCCGGCTCACTCCCTGCACTGAATAGATGCTGTGCGCGTGCGCACAGCATCTATTTAGAGATCACTCGCTGCTTTGCAGAGCAGCGGGTGATCAAAGCCTCCCCAACTGCCCCCCCCCCCCCCCCCGCCCGCGGGACACTGTGACCCGCGGGAGGGACAGCGGGACAGTGTCCGAATAGCGGGACTGTCCCGCTGAAATCGGGACAGTTGGGAGGTATGCTAAAACCACAGCAAATAATCAGCTTGTACAGATGTCTCCTCATGCATCATTGCTGCAGTGCGCCAAACAGCCCCTCTCGGCGCACCAGGTCCCGTGAGACTCTGGTGGCTTCAGGCATCTGTGGCGATTAATTTGATATGCGACACTTGTATGCGACTGAGTCTCTGAATCTGTATATGAGGTGCTAGAAATTGAATACAGTGGCTCTGGCTTTTTTCCGGTGTGCTTCATATACAGACGCAGTTGCACACAAATATACAAGTGTCACATTAATCAGCACAGACTCCCGGTGTGTACTAGTCTCACCACACTGTGACCAAGATGCATTTTAGGCAAAAATAGACTCCCAACGTTAGCAGAGCTGCATGGGACCTGGCGGCTCACTCACGCCAGGCATCTCACTCTGCATGGCATACTGAGGCTAGATGTATGAGGACACTCTGTATCTCTCTACTGCAAGTTACACAATAACACCAAGGGGTCTATTCATAAAGCAGTGAAAAGTTTGGAGAAGTGAGCCAGTGGAGATGTTGCCCATGGCGACCAATTAGCATTGAAGTAACATTTATAATTTACATACTATACAATTGTACCGAGCACCTGATTGGTTGCCATGGGCAACTTATCCATATGCTCACTTCTCCACTCTTTTCACTGCATCATGAAAAGACCCTATGTCTTATTGGTTGGTTTTGTTTTAGGGTAGCACCTATCAGAATTATTGATAAATAAGCCTCGATAACACAATAACTTTTGCATCCATTCACAGATTGATCAGTGAGCATGGTAGATGCCTGATATGATCATACAGGTTGGGTGAAGGATGTCAACAGTGAAAATCTCACTAGTCACTTTGGTGATCTCATTATGCTGGCGACATGGGGTCGCCAGCATAATGAGATCACCAAAGTGACTAGTGAGGTTTTCACTGTTGACACCCTTCACCCAACCTGTATGATCATGCATTTGCCCGCATACGGTAAACATGCCTATAAGCTGCATGTTTATATTTATATCATCCTCCTGACTGAGGTCATTGTAGGGGAACTGAGGGGGTCACAGCTAAAAGACAGAGGAGGAAATTTATCAAACCTCCTAAAAGGGAAATGTGGAGGTGTTGCCCAAAGCAACCAGTCGGATTCTAGCTAATATTTTATAGAATGTTTTAGATCAATGATAACCATCCCACTTGTCCTTGTTAGAAGTTAGGGTTGTTGTCCACTTTAACCATCTAGTTGTAAAAGATTAAATATATTATTCCCTCTTAATAATTCCTAATATTTCAAGGCAACGTTTGTAGTGTTTGATTCTTCGGGCACTGTCTGACTTCATGTTCCAGCATTCAGCTGAGGTTTGGAAAGACAGTATAGCAGGAGCGCTTTAAGAGAGGAGTTGGCCAGTGTTCAGACTCCTATGTTCGGGCCCCCTCCTCTCTGCTGGCAGCACTGTAGAGTCAGCACTACACCGCAGTGCTGTGCAGAACACCGTGAAAATGGCCACTGCACCATCTTCCCAGTGGTTTCTCTACTGCGCATGCGCAGAACACCATGAAAATAACCACTGCACCATTTTCACAGTGATTTGACACCGCTACTGCCGTCGGTGCGAGACTCTGGAGGGTAAGTATTCAATAAAATGGGTGCAGTGTGTGCAGTGGGGGTCCCCCTTGGACTCAGGGGCCCGTGTGCACCACACACACTGCACCCATTATAAATACGCCAGTGTAGTACAGTATACAGTGTAGTAGAGGAACATAGATATGATTGCTGAAACATGGTCTGAGTGTTGCTTGTGTCACACATGACAGTGGGCCTGATACAGAGATGGATAAAAAGTCGATGTTGTACACTGTCAAACAATGTTTACCACTGTGCATCTGCTGCGATGGTCCTGTGGCAGCAATGAGGATTTATTCACAAAGTGATTGACATGGATCTTTTGTAGGAGGTAACCAGAGAGTGGCGACTCTGACACGGGCGTGTTGTGACCATTCGGGGCCATGTGTCAGGTTGTGACTGTGATCTCGTACGCAGTTGCATTGGCTGCAGGTTCTTACTAGAAGTGGCCATGCTGCACCACCATAGGGTTACTCTCATAGTCAAGGTTTGACCGATGTGCGCCCGATGGTTGCGTCTGTGTACGCAAGCCGTGGTTTAGAGACACTGCCAGTAGGTGTCTCCGTACAAATCCCGGCGTCTTAGACATGTTGCACAGCCATTGCTAGAAATGTGCAGCTGCGGTGGCTTTAGCCTACATCTGTGAATCAGGACCAGTGTCCCATACATTCCTCCTACCAGTGTCCCATAGCAGTCCTCCTACGCCTATTATAGTAATGTGCTTGTCTTCAGAGTGGTTTTTGTTGTGCGGATAGAATAAGGAATATTATTTCTCTATCGTCCTAGTGGATGCTGGGGTTCCTGAAAGGACCATGGGGAATAGCGGCTCCGCAGGAGACAGGGCACAAAAAGTAAAGCTTTAGGATCAGGTGGTGTGCACTGGCTCCTCCCCCTATGACCCTCCTCCAAGCCTCAGTTAGATTTTTGTGCCCGGCCGAGAAGGGTGCAATCTAGGTGGCTCTCCTAAAGAGCTGCTTAGAAAAGTTTAGCTTAGGTTTTTTATTTTACAGTGAGTCCTGCTGGCAACAGGATCACTGCAACGAGGGACTTAGGGGAGAAGAAGTGAACTCACCTGCGTGCAGGATGGATTGGCTTCTTGGCTACTGGACATTAGCTCCAGAGGGACGATCACAGGTACAGCCTGGATGGTCACCGGAGCCTCGCCGCCGGCCCCCTTGCAGATGCTGAAACAAGAAGAGGTCCAGAATCGGCGGCAGAAGACTCCTCAGTCTTCTTAAGGTAGCGCACAGCACTGCAGCTGTGCGCCATTTTCCTCTCAGCACACTTCACACGGCAGTCACTGAGGGTGCAGGGCGCTGGGAGGGGGGCGCCCTGGGAGGCAAATGAAAACCTTTTTTGGCTAAAAATACCTCACATATAGCCTCCGGGGGCTATATGGAGATATTTAACCCCTGCCAGAATCCATTAAAGAGCGGGAGACGAGCCCGCCGAAAAAGGGGCGGGGCCTATCTCCTCAGCACACAGCGCCATTTTCCCTCACAGAAAGGCTGGAGGGAAGGCTCCCAGGCTCTCCCCTGCACTGCACTACAGAAACAGGGTTAAAACAGAGAGGGGGGGCACTAATTTGGCGTTAGAAATATATAAAAGATGCTATAAGGGAAAACACTTATATAAGGTTGTCCCTATATAATTATAGCGTTTTTGGTGTGTGCTGGCAAACTCTCCCTCTGTCTCTCCAAAGGGCTAGTGGGTCCTGTCCTCTATCAGAGCATTCCCTGTGTGTGTGCTGTGTGTCGGTACGTGTGTGTCGACATGTATGAGGACGATGTTGGTGAGGAGGCGGAGCAATTGCCTGTAATGGTGATGTCACTCTCTAGGGAGTCGACACCGGAATGGATGGCTTATTTAGGGAATTACGTGATAATGTCAACACGCTGCAAGGTCGGTTGACGACATGAGACGGCCGACAAACAATTAGTACCGGTCCAGACGTCTCAGAAACACCGTCAGGGGTTTTAAAACGCCCGTTTACTTTAGTCGGTCGACACAGACACAGACACGGACACTGAATCCAGTGTCGACGGTGAATAAACAAACGTATTCCTTATTAGGGCCACACGTTAAGGGCAATGAAGGAGGTGTTACATATTTCTGATACTACAAGTACCACAAAAGAGGGTATTATGTGGGATGTGAAAAAACTACCGTAGTTTTTCCTGAATCAGATAAATTAAATGAAGTGTGTGATGATGCGTGGGTTCCCCCCGATAGAAAATTATGGGCGGTATACCCTTTCCCGCCAGAAGTTAGGGCGCGTTGGGAAACACCCCTTAGGGTGGATAAGGCGCTCACACGCTTATCAAAACAAGTGGCGGTACCGTCTATAGATAGGGCCGTCCTCAAGGAGCCAGCTGACAGGAGGCTGGAAAATATCATAAAAAGTATATACACACATACTGGTGTTATACTGCGACCAGCGATCGCCTCAGCCTGGATGTGCAGAGCTGGGGTGGCTTGGTCGGAGTCCCTGACTAAAAATATTGATACCCTTGACAGGGACAGTATTTTATTGACTATAGAGCATTTAAAGGATGCATTTTCTATATATGCGAGATGCACAGAGGGATATTTGCACTCTGGCATCAAGAGTAAGTGCGATGTCCATATCTGCCAGAAGATGTTTATGGACACGACAGTGGTCAGGTGATGCAGATTCCAAACGGCACAAAGGTGTATTGCCGTATAAAGGAAGAGGAGTTATTTGGGGTCGGTCCATCGGACCTGGTGGCCACGGCAACTGCTGGAAAATCCACCGTTTTTACCCTAAGTCACATCTCTGCAGAAAAAGACACCGTCTTTTCAGCCTCAGTCCTTTCGTCCCTATAAGAGTCATATCTGCCCAGGGATAGAGGAAAGGGAAGAAGACTGCAGCAGGCAGCCCATTCCCAGGAACAGAAGCGTTCCACCGCTTCTGCCAAGCTCTCAGCATGACGCTGGGACCGTACAGGACCCCTGGATCCTACATGTAGTATCCCAGGGGTACAGATTGGAATGTCGAGACGTTTCCCCTTCGCAGGCTCCTGAAGTCTGGTTTACCAAGGTCTCCCTCCGACAAGGAGGCAGTATGGGAAACAATTCACAAGCTGTATTCCCAGCAGGTGATAATCAAATTACCCCTCCTACAACAAGAAAAGGGGTATTATTCCACATTATATTGTGGTACTGAAGCCAGAAGGCTAGGTGAGACCTATTCTAAATCTAAAAAAATTTGAACACTTACAAAGGTTCAAATCAAGATGGAGTCACTCAGAGCAGTGATAACGAACCAGGAAGAAGGGGACTATATAGTGTCCCGAGACATCAGGGATGCTTACCTCCATGTCCAAAATTTGCCCTTCTCACTAAGGGTACCTCAGGTTCGTGGTACAGAACTGTCACTATCAGTTTCAGACGCTGCCGTTTGGATTGTCCACGGCACCCCGGGTCTTTACCAAGGTAATGGCCGAAATGATGATTCTTCTTCGAAGAAAAGGCGTCTTAATTATCCCTTACTTGGACGATCTCCTGATAAGGGCAAAGTCCAGGGAACAGTTGGAGGTCGGAGTAGCACTATCTCGGATACTGCTACAACAGCACGGGTGGATTCTAAATATTCCAAAATCGCAGCTGATCCCGACGACAAGTCTGCTGTGCCTAGGGATGATTCTGGACACAGTCCAGAAAAAGGTGTTTCTCCCGGAAGAGAAAGCCAGGGAGTTATCCGAGCTAGTCAGGAACCTCCTAAAATCAGTGCATCATTGCACAAGGGTCCTGGTAAAGATGGTGACTTCCTACGAAGCAATTCCATTCGGCAGATTTCACGCAAGAATTTTTCAGTGGGATCTGCTGGACAAATGGTCCGGATCGCATCTTCAGATGCATCAGCGGATAACCCTATATCCAAGGACAAGGGTGTCTCTCCTGTGGTGGTTACAGAGTGCTCATCTTCTAGAGGGCCGCAGATTCGGCATTCAGGATTGGATGCTGGTGACCACGGAGGCCAGCCCGAGAGGCTGGGGAGCAGTCACACAAGGAAAAAATTTCCAGGGAGTGTGATCAAGTCTGGAGACTTTTCTCCACATAAATATACTGGAGCTAAGGGTAAATTTATAATACTCTAAGCTTAGCAAGACCTCTGCTTCAAGGTCAGCCGGTATTGATCCAGTGGGAAAAACATCACGGCAGTCGCCCACGTAAATAGACAGGGCGGCACAAGAAGCAGGAGGGCAATGGCAAAAACTGCAAGGACTTTTCGCTGGGCGGAAAATCATGTGATAGCACTGTCAGCAGTGTTTCATTCCGGGAATGGAAACTGGGAAGCAGACTTCCTCAGCAGGCACGACCTCCACCCGGCAGAGTGGAAACTTCATCGGGAAGTTTTCCACATGATTGTAAACCGTTGGGAAATACCAAAGGTGGACATGATGGCGTCCCGTCTGAACAAAAAACGGGACAGGTATTGCGCCAGGTTAAGAGACCCTCAGGCAATAGCTGTGGACGTTCTGGTAACACCATGGATGTACCAGTCGGTGTATGTGTTCCATCCTCTGCTTCTCATACCTAAGGTACTGAGACTTATAAGACGTAGAGGAGTAAGAACTATACTCATGGCTCCGGATTGGCCAAGAAGGACTTGGTACCCGGAACTTCAAGAGATGCTCACAGAGGACTTATGGCCTCTGCCGCTAAGAAGGGACTTGTTTCAGCAAGTACCATGTCTGTTCCAAGACTTACCGCAGCTGCGTTTGACGGCATGGCGGTGGAACGCCGGATCCTAAGGGAAAAAGGCATTCCGGAAGAGGTCATTCCTACCCTGGTCAAAGCCAGAAAGGAGGTGACCGCACAACATTATCACCACATGTGGCAAAAATATGTTGCGTGGTGTGAGGCCAGAAAGGCCCCATGAAGAAATTTCAACTCGGTCGATTCCTGCATTTCCTGCAAACAGGAGTGTCTATGGGCCTCAAATTGGGGTCCATTAAGGTTCAAATTTCGGCCCTGTCGATTTTCTTCCAGAAAGAAGTGGCTTCAGTTCCTGAAGTCCAGAAGTTTGTCAAGGGAGTATTGCATATACAACCCCCTTTTGTGCCTCCAGTGGCACTGTGGGATCTCAACGTAGTTCTGGGATTCCTCAAATCACATTGGTTTAAAACCAGTCAAATCTGTGGATTTGAAGCATCTCACATGAAAAGTGACCATGCTCTTGGCCCTGGCCTGGACCAGGCGAGTGTCAAATTGGTGGTTTTTTTCTCAAAAAAGCCCATATCTGGTTGTCCATTTGGACAGGGCAGAGCTGCGGACTCGTCCCCAGTTCTCTCCCTAAGGTGGTGTCAGTGTTTCACCTGAACCAGCTTATTTTGGTGCCTTGCGCCTACTAGGGACTTGGAGGACTCCAGGTTGCTAGATGTTGTCAGGGCCCTGTAAATATAGGTTCCAGGACGGCTGGAGTCAGGAAAACTGACTTGCTGTTATCCTGTATGCACCCAACAAACTGGGTGCTCTTGCTTCTAAGCAGACTATTGCTAGTTGGATGTGTAATACAATTCAGCTTGCACATTCTGTGGCAGGCCTGCCACAGCCAAAATATGTAAATGCCCATTCCACAAGGAAGGTGGGCTTATCTTGGGCGGCTGCCCGAGGGGTCTCGGCTTTACAACTTTGCCGAGCGGCTATTTAGTCAGGGGCAAACACGTTGGTAAAATCCTACAAATTTGATACCCTGGCTAAGGAGGACCTGGAGTTCTCTCATTCGGTGCTGCAGAGTCATCCGCACTCTCCCGCCCGTTTGGGAGCTTTGGTATTATCCCCATGGTCCTTTCAGGAACCCCAGCATCCACTAGGACGATAGAGAAAATAAGAATTTACTTACCGATAATTCTATTTCTCGGAGTCCGTAGTGGATGCTGGGCGCCCATCCCAAGTGCGGATTATCTGCAATACTTGTACATAGTTACAAAAATCGGGTTATTATTGTCGTGAGCCATCTTTTCAGAGGCTCCGCTGTTATCATACTGTTAACTGGGTTCAGATCACAGGTTGTACAGTGTGATTGGTGTGGCTGGTATGAGTCTTACCCGGGATTCAAAATCCTTCCTTATTGTGTACGCTCGTCCGGGCACAGTATCCTAACTGAGGCTTGGAGGAGGGTCATAGGGGGAGGAGCCAGTGCACACCACCTGATCCTAAAGCTTTACTTTTTGTGCCCTGTCTCCTGCGGAGCCGCTATTCCCCATGGTCCTTTCAGGAACCCCAGCATCCACTACGGACTCCGAGAAATAGAATTATCGGTAAGTAAATTCTTATTATTTCTCTTACGTCCTAGAGGATGCTGGGGACTCCGTAAGGACCATGGGGTATAGACGGGCTCCGCAGGAGACATGGGCACTATAAAGAACTTTTAGTATGGGTGTGCACTGGCTCCTCCCTCTATGCCCCTCCTCCAGACCTCAGTTAGATTTTGTGCCCAGAGGAGATAGGGTTCATTACAGGGGAGCTCTCCAGAGCTTCTCTGAAAAAGAATTTTGTTAGGTTTTTTATTTTCAGGGAGCACTGCTGGCAACAGGCTCCCTGCATCGTGGGACTGAGGGGAGAGAAGCAGACCTACTTAACTGATAGGCTCTGCTTCTTAGGCTACTGGACACCATTAGCTCCAGAGGGAGTCGGAACGTAGGTCTCACCCCGCCGTTCGTCCCAGAGCCGCGTCGCCGTCCTCCTCGCAGAGCCAGAAGATAGAAGCCGGGTGAGTATAGGAAGAAAAGAAGACTTCAGGGCGGCAGAAGACTTCAGATCTTCACTGAGGTATTGCTCCCACACACTACACACATGGAACAGGCACTGATGGGTGCAGGGCGCAGGGGGGGCGCCCTGGGCAGCAATAAACCTCTGGACTGGCATATAAGGGCACATTAGGCTGCGGAGGCAGTAAATGGATAGATCCCCCGCCATTTTCTGAATATTGAAGCGGGACCGCTGGAGGGGGCGGAGCTTGATCCCTCAGCACTAACAGCGCCATTTTCTCCACAGAAGCTGCAGAGAAGCTGGCTCCCCGGACTCTCCCCTGCTGAACTCTGTGACAGAGGGCTGAAAAGAGGGGGGGGGGGCATTTTTTAAGCGCAGTGAGTGTGTATACACATTGATTATATATAAAAAGTGCTATCTGGGTGTGTTTCCAGTGTCAGTTGGCGCTGGGTGTGTGCTGGCATACTCTCTCTCTGTCTCTCCAAAGGGCCTTGTTGGGAAATTGTCCCCTTAGAGATATATCCCTGTGTGTGTGGGGGTGTCGGTACGTGCGTGTCGGCATGTCTGAAGCGGAAGGCTCGTCCAAGGAGGAGGGGGAGCAGATGAGTGGTGTGTCTCCGTCGGCAACGCCGACTCATGATTGGATGAACATGTGGCATATGTTGAATGCAAGTGTGGCCTCATTACATAAGAGAATGGACAAAGCAGAGTCCAAGGAGAAAGCAGGGAGTCAATCCACGGATTGGACTGGGTCACAGGGCCCTTCTGGGTCTCAAAAACGTCCCCTATCCCATATAGTCGACACTGATACCGACACAGATTCTGATTCTAGTGTCGACTACGATGATGCAAGATTGCACCCAAGGGTGGCAAAAAGTATTCCGTGTATGATTATTGCAATAAAGATGTTTTGCATATCACTGATGACCCCTCTGTCCCTGACACGAGGGTACACATGTATAAGGAAAAGAAACCTGAGGTAACCTTTCCCCCATCTCATGAGCTTAACGAGTTATTTGAAAAAGCTTGGGAAACTCCAGATAAGAAACTGCAGATTCCCAAAAGGGTTCTTATGGCGTATCCTTTCCCTGCACAGGACAGGGAACATTGTGAATCCTCACCCAGGGTGGACAAGGCTTTAACACGCCTGTCCAAGAAAGTGGCGCTACCGTCTCCGGACACGGCAGCCCTCAAGGATCCTGCTGATCGCAGACAGGAAACTACTTTAAAGTCTATCTATGCGCATACAGGTGCTTTGCGCAAACCGGCAATAGCATCGGCATGGGTATGTAGCACAGTTGCAGCATGGACAGATACCTTGTCAGCTGACCTTGATACCCTAGACAGGGATACCATTTTATTAACCTTAGCCCACATTAAATACGCAGTCTTATATATGAGGGACGCTGAAAGAGACGTTGGGCTGCTGGGTTCCAGAGCCAATGCCATGGCTATTTCTACGAGACGAGCACTATGGACCCGCCAATGGACGGGTGATGCAGACTCAAAGAAGCATATGGAGGTTTTACCTTACAAGAGTGAAGTGTTGTTTGGGGAGGGGCTCGCGGACCTGGTTGCCACAGCTACCGCAGGTAAATCTACCTTTTTACCTTTTGTTCCCCAACAGCAAAGGAAAACTCCACAGTATCAGATGCAGTCCTTTCGGTCGCATAAGTCCAGAAGAGGTCGGGGCTCCTCCTTCCTTGCCAGAGGTAAGGGTAGAGGAAAGAGAACACCTGCTTCGGCTAGTTCCCAGGAGCAGAAGTCCTCCCCAGCTTCTACAAAATCCACCGCATGACGCTGGGGCTCCCCTAAGGGAGTCCGCACCGGTGGGGGCACGCCTTCGACTTTTCAGCCAGATCTGGATTCTTTCAGACGTGGATCCTTGGGCGATGGAAATTGTTTCCCAAGGCTACAAGCTGGAATTCGAAGAGGTGCCCCCTCACCGATTTTTCAAGTCGGCCTTGCCAGCTTCACCCCCGGAGAGGGAAGTGGTGTTAGCTGCAATTCAAAAGCTGTGTCAACAGCAAGTGGTGGTCAAGGTTCCCCTGGTCCAACAGGGAAAAGGGTATTATTTGACCCTGTTCGTGGCCCCCGAAGCCGGATGGTTCGGTCAGACCGATTTTAATTCTAAAATCCCTAAACCTGTACTTGAAAAAGTTCAAATTCAAGATGGAATCGCTCCGAGCTGTATTATCCAGCCTGGAAGGGGGGGATTTGATGGTGTCACTAGACATAAAGGATGCATACCTTCATGTCCCCATTTACCCCCCACCCCCCCCCATCAGGAGTACCTGAGATTCGCTGTACAGGACTGTCATTACCAGTTTCAGACGTTGCCGTTTGGGCTTTCCACGGCCCTGAGGATTTTCACCAAGGTATTGGCGGAGATGATGGTGCCCAAGCAGGGAGTCACAATTATCCCATACTTGGATGATCTCCTGATGAAGGCGAGATCGAGAGACCAATTGCTGAAGAGCGTGTCGCTCTCCCTGAAAGTGCTGCAACAGCACGGTTGGATTCTCAATCTGCCAAAGTCACAATTGGTTCCAACGACTCGGCTATCATTCCTGGGCATGATTCTGGACACGGAACAAAAGAGGGTTTTTCTTCCATTGGAAAAAGCCCAGGATCTCCAGAACATGGTCAGAGACCTGCTAAAACCAAAAAGAGTGTCTGTTCATCAATGCACTCGAGTTCTGGGAAAAATGGTGGCAGCCTACGAGGCCATCCCCTTCGGCAGGTTTCATGCGAGGACTTTTCAGTGGGTCCTTCTGGACAAGTGGTCCGGGTCCCGTCTTCAAATACTTTAGAAAATAACCCTGTCCCCCAGGGCCAGGGTGTCTCTCCTGGGTGGCTGCAGAGTGCTCACCTTCTAGAGGGTCGCAGGTTCGGCATTCAGGACTGGGTTCTGGTGACCACGGACGCGAGCCTCCGGGGATGGGGTGCAGTCACACAAGGAAGAAACTTTCAGGGACTATGGTCAAGCCAGGAGGCTTGTCTACACATCAACATACTGGAATTGAGGGCCATATACAACGGCCTACGACAAGCGGAGAATCTTCTTCGCGACCTACCGGTTCTGATTCAATCAGACAACGTCACAGCCGTGGCTCATGTAAACCGCCAAGGCGGGACAAGGAGCAGAGTGGCGATGGCAGAAGCCACCAGGATTCTTCGCTGGGCGGAAAATCACGTAAGCGCTCTGGCAGCTGTCTTCATTCCGGGAGTGGACAACTGGGAATTAGACTTCCTCAGCAGACACGATCTCCATCCAGGAGAGTGGGGACTTCATCAAGAAGTTTTTGCAGAGATAACAAGTCTTTGGGGAATTCCTCAAATAGACATGATGGTGTCACGCCTCAACAAGAAGCTTCGGAGGTATTGTGCCAGGTTACGGGACCCTCAGGCAGTAGCAGTAGACGCCCTAGTGACACCATGGGTGTTTCAGTCGGTCTACGTATTTCCTCCTCTTCCTCTCATCTCAAAAATATTGAGAATCATAAGACAAAGAAGAGTGCAGACAATACTCATTGTTCCAGATTGGCCTCGAAGGGCCTGGTACTCAGATCTTCAGGAAATGCTCACAGAAGATCCGTGACCTCTTCCTCTCAGGGAGGACCTGTTACAGCAGGGGCCATATGTGTTCCAAGACTTACCGCTGTTACATTTGACGGCATGGCGGTTGAACACCAAATCCTAGCTGGGAAAGGTATTCCGGAGGAAGTCATCCCTACTCTGATAAAGGCTAGGAAGGAGGTGACGTCAAGGCATTATCACCGTATCTGGAGGAAGTATGTATCTTGGTGTGAAGCCAAGAATACTCCTACGGAAGATTTCCATCTGGGCCGTTTTCTCCACTTTCTACAGACAGGAGTGGATATGGGCCTAAAGTTAGACTCCACTAAGGTACAGATTTCGTCCCTATCTTTATTCTTTCAGAGGGAATTGGCTTCTCTCCCAGAAGTCCAGACGTTTGTGAAGGGAGTGCTGCACATCCAGCCCCCCTTTGTGCCCCCAGTGGCACCGTGGGACCTTAACGTGGTGTTAAGTTTCCTGAAATCTCACTGGTTTGAACCTCTTCAAACAGTTGAATTAAAATTTCTCACGTGGAAGGTGGTCATGTTATTGGCCTTGGCATCGGCAAGGCGGATGTCCGAATTGGCGGCCTGTCCCACAAGAGCCCATATTTGATTTTCCATGTAGATAGAGCAGAGTTGAGGTTGCGTCCTCAATTTTTGCCTAAGGTGGTTTCTTCATTTCATATGAACCAACCTATTGTGGTGCCTGTGGCTACGGGGAACTGGGAGGAATCCAAGTCCCTTGATGTAGTCAGGGCCTTAAAGATTTATGTAGCCAGGATGGCTAGGGTTCGGAAAACAGAGGCTCTGTTTGTCCTGTATGCAGCCAGTAAGGTTGGCGCTCCTGCTTCTAAGCAGACTATTGCTCGCTGGATCTGTAACACGATTCAGCAGGCTCATTGTACGGCTGGATTGCCGTTACCAAATTCACTAAAGGCCCATTCCACTAAGGCGTCTCGGCATTACAGCTTTGCCGAGCAGCTACTTGGTCGGGTTCAAACACTTTTGCAAAATTCTACAAGTTTGATACCCTGGCTGATGAGGACCTTGCGTTTGCTCAGTCGGTGCTGCAGAGTCATCCGCACTCTCCCGCCCGGTTGGGAGCTTTGGTATAATCCCCATGGTCCTTACGGAGTCCCCAGCATCCTCTAGGCGTAAGAGAAAATAAGATTTTAAACCTACCGGTAAATCTTTTTCTCCTAGTCCGTAGAGGATGCTGGGTGCCCGTCCCAGTGCGGACTACATCTGCAAGACTTGTATATAGTTATTGCTTACATAAAGGGTTATGTTACAGTTGGAATCGGTCTTTGACTGATACTGTTTTTTGTTCATACTGTTAACTGGTTGCGTATATTCCAGGTTATATGGTATGATTGGTGTGGGCTGGTATGAATCTTGCCCTTAGATTAACAAAATCCTTTCCTCATATTGTCCATCTCCTCTGGGCACAGTTCTCTAACTGAGGTCTGGAGGAGGGGCATAGAGGGAGGAGCCAGTGCACACCCATACTAAAAGTTCTTTATAGTGCCCATGTCTCCTGCGCAGCCCGTCTATACCCCTTGGTCCTTCGGAGTCCCCAGCATCCTCTACGGACTAGGAGAAAAAGATTTACCGGTAGGTTTAAAATCTTATTTTTCATAAGTTTGCGGCGCCCTAGATGCAAAATTAGAAAAATAAAATAAACTGAATAGTAATGTATTCACCGCTCATTAGGTAATTAAAGTAACAGCAATTTCATCTTATTGACAATTATATTGTGATGACTTTAGAAGGTTTGTACCCCAGTCTGGTCAACACTGCTCATGTAAAGTACCCAGATCCATGTGTTATCATTATCTACATAGCACCAACATACTCCACAGTGATGTTCAAATTTGGCACTGACTATTATTGCATGCAGGAAGGAGAGGAAAATGTGGGGATTAAATGATGCAATTTCCAATCTGCACTATTGTAGTGTGAAAGTACATAGCCAGCGCTTTCATCTCTACAGCACACGGTAAAAGAATATCCTGACAGGATCAGTGCTGCCAATGTGCCAATCTAATGTTCCTCGCAGCTTGCTGTGCCTGGCACTCCATTGACTCTCACAGTATGCCGTGTCTGAGATACACCGGCTGCGCGCAGGTGACAGAGCAGTGAAGCAAGGTGACTGTGGTCTGAGATGAGTTTGTATTCATCCTGAATGTAGATAACAGGAGAGATCGGGGAGAAGGACAGGATGAGCCGCCGCACAAGTCTTTGTGAGGAATTTATTGGGTCTTTGTAATGTTCTATATAAATGCTCTTCACTGGTCCAAGCGGCAACCAAGGCGCTTAGAGGACTTTTGTGTCAGTGCTCCAAAGGAGATAACCAACTTTGTGGTAAAATGTTTTCTAATTTAATAATATATAATATATTTATATTAGAGAGTTTACCTACTGTAACAAACAGTGCACACTTTCTCCTTCTTTCCCACCAGACAGGTACTTATTATGTGCCGTGCACACATCTGTCTCTGAGGAGACTGGGATGGATTTTGCGCTTATGACTCCTTACACTTAGAGACAGTAGGAGGGTTGGGGGCAGGTAAGTGCTTCCACAGTACAATACGGGTGTGCTCATGCTAACTGAATGCCAATTCTAGCCACAAGAAAGATGGGCCTTTCAGGAGGCCTATCGCCTGCAAGTTCTCAACACCTGGTGCAGAATGCAGGCCTGATGATGATGACTGCTGTCCACTTTTGATTGGCTGAATGCATCTAAAGCCCTCTCCATGATATAGCTATTATTGTAATGTGACTGCTGCAATCTGTTTGCATTATTACATTGACATTTGCAGGGTTTGCAGCAAAAAGTCAGATTCTCATTTGATATCTTAAAGGAGAATGCAACAGTCATGTTTATTGATTTGAATGTGTAAAATACTTTCATTTCGTATTCGTGTCTGGTTGTAATTGTCTTACATGATAAGTGTAACTTTATTATTTATTGATAACACTCTACAAACGTGGACTGCATTGTGTGTGATTTATGTACTGTATTTTTAGCAGAAGGCTAATTAGCACTGTACACCGCAGTCCATATTATTATAATTGGGAACTACAATCTGATGCCTATGTACCAGAGTTTGGCCCTGTAGGTCAGTGATGTGCGGTGGAGCGAGTTTACTCACAGGTGAGGGATCTTACAAGTCCCCTCCTGCAGCCTCCTGTCGGCTAATGAATCTGCGCATGCACAGTGTCACAAATGTGAAACTCCTCCAGTATGCTGAGGAAGTAACTCGCAGGGACAGTGGTTATCACTATCGGTGGGGAGGGGGAGGCAGCGGCATCAGACTGGGAGGGCAGCTGTTGCGTGGAAGGGATGATGCCAGGATCTCTGTCTGAGGATAGAGAATTTCTTGCCTCCTTGTTGTTGCTGCGTCTACGGTCTTGCGCAACCCCATGGGTCACAAATCTCGGCTGATGGTGTTGCAGATGACCTAATACTGCATCCTAGAACGCAGCTCGGATCAGTAATACAGCAGGAGGCGTGACGCCCCCAGCTGCATTACTGTATTAGCGCTATCGCTGAGCTTCTATGTAAGTAGCAACGGTAGCAACTCCAACCACAAAGTACATGTAGGGGCGGGAGAGGGGGGAACGGAGAGACCCCCCGACCTGCAATCACTGGCTTCACTTCCTAACATTAGAAATTGTGTAGCGTAGAAAATCACAATTGCAATAGCGTACAACTCTGAATTAGGCCCAATGTCCAATTTAAAAACAAAAAGATTAACTACTCATAATCAAAAACATTATTTAAAAAGTGTTTTTGTTAAAATAAAGTTAAAAACTCTAATTTTAATGCAAATAGCGTTTGCAACTGAGATGCAACTGTTAGACCCTCAGTTTAACTTGTGATCTTCTGACCAGGGCCGTATCTAGGTGTGTGCGGAGTGTGCCACCGCACATAGCACTGCATGGTAGGGGGGGGGGGGGGCGTTGCTGGCGGCACTTGTCAATTATCTGTTTTAATTACCTTCACCAGCAGCTTCCTCCCTTTTTGAAGCCCAGCAACTCCTGGCTGCGCCTGTCTCCTACCCCTACCCCTTCCGTCACTACTCAAAATTCATGAACTTAACTTGAGAGCTCTTTGTTATTCAGTCACACTATACTTTATTACATTTCAAGATGCTGACATACTTGGGATTCAAACCCATTGCCTGTGGCATTGTAGTCAAACACTCTAATCATTGAGCTATCTGCCCTTGCATAGAAAGTTAGAATTCTAAACTAGATAATTCTATTTGAAATTTACCTTGTACTTTGTGAAAAAATGATCAGCATTGCTGCTGAGCAGATCTATGTAGAGTGTGGCTGCAAAGGATTGGATACGTGGCTGCACACTACATATATCTGCTCAACTGCAATGCTGTTTATTTTTTTTACAAAGTACAAGTAGCTTCATGCTGTTAGAAATATCATAGTTTTTATGTAGGATCAAATAAATCAGGTTATAGGTATGAATCCTGGGTATGGCAGTATATTGAGATGTGTTGTTCAATAAAGGGTACTGCAACTGAATAACAACAAGCTCTCCGGTAAAGTGCATGAATGTGGTATATAGAGGATTTGTGTCAAAACCATTTTCTATAAATGTGTGTGTGTGTGTGTGTGTGTGTGTGTGTGTGTGTGTATATATATTGGAAAAATGTGTGCGTGTGTGAGGAAGGGGGGGGGCACAGGGCACCAATAAGTCTAGTTAACTTACGGCACTTTTTTGAAGTCGAATCAACATTGTCGAAAAGGGGCCAAAATCCTGTCGGAATTGGTAACTAATATATATACACTGCTCAAAAAAATAAAGGGAACACTTAAACAACACAATGTAACTCCAAGTCAATCACACTTCTGTGGAATCAAACTGTCCACTTAGGAAGCATCACTGATTGACAATCAATTTCACATGCTGTTGTGCAAATGGAATAGACAACAGGTTGAAATTATAGGCAATTAGCAAGACACCCCCACTAAAGGAGTTGTTCTGCAGGTGGTGACCAAGGTGGTGACCACAGACCATTTCTCAGCTCCTATGCTTTCTGGCTGATGTTTTGGTCACTTTTGAAAGCTGGCGGTGCTTTCACTCTAGTGGTAGCATGAGACGGAGTCTACAACCCACACAAGTGGCTCAGGTAGTGCAGCTCATCCAGGATGGCACATCAATGCGAGCTGTGGCAAGAAGGTTTGCTGTGTCTGTCAGCGTAGTGTCCAGAGCATGGAGGTGCTACCAGGAGACAGGCCAGTACATCAGGAGATGTGGAGGAGGCCGTAGGAGGGCAACAACCCAGCAGCAGGACCGCTACCTCCGCCTTTGTGCAAGGAGGAACAGGAGGAGCACTGCCAGAGCCCTGCAAAATGACCTCCAGCAAGCCACAAATGTGCATGTGTCTACTCAAACGATCAGAAACAGACTCCATGAGGGTGGTATGAGGGCCCGACGTCCGCAGGTGGGGGTTGTGCTTACAGCCCAACACCGTGCAGGACGTTTGGCATTTGCCAGAGAACACCAAGATTGGCAAATTCGCCACTGGCGCCCTGTGCTCTTCACAGATGAAAGCAGGTTCTTACTGAGCACATGTGACAGACGTGACAGAGTCTGGAGACGCCAAGGAGAACGTTCTGCTGCCTGCAACATCCTCCAGCATGACCGGTTTGGCAGTGGGTCAGTAATGGTGTGGGGTGGCATTTCTTTGGGGGGGCCGCACAGCCCTCCATGTGCTCGCCAGAGGTAGCCTGACTGCCATTAGGTACCGAGATGAGATCCTCAGACCCCTTGTGAGACCATATGCTGGTGCGGTTGGCCCTGGGTTCCTCCTAATGCAAGAGAATGCTAGACCTCATGTGGCTGGAGTGTGTCAGCAGTTCCTGCAAGACGAAGGCATTGATGCTATGGACTGGCCCGCCCGTTCCCCAGACCTGAATCCAATTGAGCACATCTGGGACATCATGACTCGCTCCATCCACCACCACAGACTGTCCAGGAGTTGGCGGATGCTTTAGTCCAGGTCTGGGAGGAGATCCCTCAGGAGACCATCCGCCACCTCATCAGGAGCATGCCCAGGCGTTGTAGGGAGGTCATACAGGCACGTGGAGGCCACACACACTACTGAGCCTCATTTTTACTTGTTTTAAGGACATTACATCAAAGTTGGATCAGCCTGTAGTGTGTTTTTCCACTTTAATTTTGAGTGACTCCAAATCCAGACCTCCATGGGTTAATAAATTTGATTTCCATTGCTAATTTTTGTGTGATTTTGTTGTCAGCACTTCAACTATGTAAAGAACAAAGTATTTAATAAGAATATTTCATTCATTCAGATCTAGCATGTGTTATTTTAGTGTTCCCTTTATTTTTTTGAGCAGTGTGTATATATATATATATATATATATATTGTTCCCTTATCAATCCAGTCTATTCCAAAGATCAGCACTCAGAGGTAGGGACTTGTCTGCATGTAATGACTTGCATGGTGATAACTCCATGTATGTCACCCTTCCAGTTTGTGGTGAAAGTAATGTCAAAAAGTTGAGTCTGTGAGGATGCAAATAAGACGTGTAAAATAGTATATTTTTTCTACATTCACATCAGCTATTTCTTTAAACAGAGCACCACCTACTGATAAATCTGTAGGACAATGTATAATACACATCTTTGTGGATAGTATCATATATTTATAGGTTATCAGCATGGACATTATAATGGGCCACCACAATGGCGAATGATAGGTCTAGAGCAGGCTTTTTCAACCAGTGTGCCGTGGCACACTAGTGTGCCGCGACCAGTTGCAAGGTGTGCCGCGGAGCCAGAGCAGCTTCCTGCACCTTCAGAGTGAACTGTTGGCCCGGGCTCTTCTTAGAGGATTAGTCGTGCTCCGTCCGTGACCTATGCCTTTAAGAGGCGGCGGTGTGATATCATAGGTCTCGGCCGCCACATCTCACCACCCAGCCAGCCCACCCGCCTGCATACATATCTTCCAGTTCCTGCCTGCATACACAGCTTTCCTTGCCCACCCACATCCACACCTGCCCGATTGCCCACTGCTCAGTATTCGCAGCACTCCACTAAGAACAACCCCCACCACTGAGGGACAGGGAGGAGGACAGCTGACCGGTAGGGGCTAATATTTGTTATTTTATTTCTCCTGTGGGGAACAACAGGATTTATGTGGGGAGAATAAGTATTTATAGGGGGAACAATGTGAATAATTAATGTGGGGAGCAATGTGATTGTTTTTTCTGTGTAGGCCAATGTACGTTTGGATTTTTTTTTTTTTTACTGTGAGGGCCAATGTGTGTGTTCTGTTTTTTTTCTGTTGGGAACTTATGGTGTGCCTTGGCAATTTTAAAATATTGTTCGGTGTGCCGTGACTGAAAAAGGGTTGAAAATCACTGGTCTAGAGATAAAGTGGTCAAAGTAAGTTCAGATTTAGGAGGTGCAGTAAGGTTTATATCAAGGTTACAGATACATGTAAATTTTCTTTTGTGTTATAATTATTTGAAATAGACGTTCTGTTAGGATGACATTGGTAAAACACTTTCATACAAAGAGAAGATTCTGTTAATTGAAACTAGCCAATGTGTTTTCCTATACGGGCTCCTTCAGTAAGGCTTGGGAAGCCACAGGCACTGGTTTTGCCTATTATATTGACCATAAATAATTTGAATTGGTCCTGGACCACCAACCCAGGTCACCCCTGTAAGTTCCTAGTGGCAACCCTTTTTGGGAACCACTGACTAATACCCCTTTTCCACCTACGAGCACAGGTCGCAGCCGGGAGCCTGACACAGGAGCTACCCGGCTGCGACCCATGCTCAGCCCCTTTCCCATCAGCAGTCACCAACCTGGCATATTGCCGGGTTGGTGACGCTGCTAGTGACGCGGCAGGGGCGGCGCTGGGAGATCACATGATCTCCCAGCGCCGCCCTTCAATACAGTGTAAACGGGAGCAGTGTCGCATCGACACAGCTCCCGTTTACACCACAACCCTACCTGGATCATTCCCGTGTCCTACCCAGGTAGATAGCCAGGTAGGATTCACGGGTCACTTGATCCGGGTTTTTGCGGGGGGACACTTTTCCACTTGCAAAAAACACGGGTAAATGCGCCCCCCCATGCATTTACCCGTGTTTTTTGAGCTAGTGGAAAAGGGGTATTAGGGAACAGATGTTTATATGAAGCTCATTTTGCAATAAGCCCTCTGCTGTACCAGGACTTTAGCACAGTTTTCTTTTTTGGTCCAGTCATGTGCCGCGGCTCTCAGGATTCTGCAGGTCAGTAATTGGTCAAGTCCTAGGAGCTGGTCAGAGATTTTGTGCTGCACATATAGCGCTGGTTCATCATTTTATTTTATTTTTTATACTGGTTTTTAAGTGAAAATTAGATTAAAACTGTATGATATTACCTCCACTCTAGTTGTTTAGAATGTAATAAACATATGTTTAGGTGGTCTCATAGCACTTGTATTTGTCTATTTTGCACTGAAAGAAAATCTGTGTCATTGGAACCCTTACCAAAGTTATCACATCCCTCCTGAGTTGTCAGTGATACATGTGGGCTTCATATAAATATGTTATGCGATTCACAATATGAGCATAATATGAGTTTACCATTTTTGGAGTGTTAGAGAATTAATATAAAAAATGTTCTCTTATTTTTTGGACAGATACCATTTTTTTGTAATTTATTTCAAAATATAACTGGACCCTCTTTTGGTATTTCCCCCTCAGCTCACTTTAAAATAGTTATAAAGGAGAAAATTGTCTATAAGCAATTACAGAGTAAGACCATTTTCCTTACTGTGTAAGCTGCAGAACTAGGTGTCCTGTTAGTTGCTTTTCATTTTACCCTTGTATGCCTTACTGCCATGTTTTGCTAATCGCACAGTGTAACCTATGTAGTGCACCCAACATGGCTGCCTCGCCTGGTACTCTCTTGTGTACAATAAACAATACATGGTTCTAAACTCTCCTAATATTTTTGTCTCCCCAAATATGTGTAATTTCTCCACCTTTTGAGAGGATTTATTAATAAAAATAAAGACAACTTCAAGCAAAATATATTTAAAAAATAAATGTCTATTTTTATTTTAAGTAAAATGTAGCCTATTTTTTTCTTCTTGTTCTTCTCTTCTTCTTTTTCATCTTCTTATGATTATTATAATTATAATTTTGTAATTATTATAATTATTTACTCTGCATTATAAAATAGGGAATTTCGGACTAAGATTGGGCTAGTAATCTTACAACCTTGTCCTATAAGAGGAACAAGATGGTGGAAGCCTCATGACTCATGAAAAGTCATCCTTCAGCACTCAGGAGAAGAAAAACCCCCTTGTGGAGGAAACCTCTGGGGACCCATGGCTGAAGGACTGCCCATCCCTCTAGGCATTAAGAGACTATGCAGAGTTTGCCCAGACCACCCGCCCACCCACTAACCTTGCATAACCCAGTCACCCCTTCTGACACCTAAAATCTACTGTTTTGACCTTTTACCCGGCCGGAGAAGAACGCACCTACAGTCGATGGTGAGAGAGTGAAAAAAGAGCAAGAGATGGGGGGGACAGTCATAACCACCATATCACTCTTCTCTGATTCTCACAGGGAGTTACAACTGTACAAATGTTTCCAATCTCGTCGTGGTTACATCATTCCGCGATTGCACCTTGTTAGGCGCGACCGCGCTGCGTACGTCTGGACGTCTAAGATGTTTGTTCACCCATTTCACCTGAATGGGAGCGGCAAATGCCGCAGCTCTGCACGGCTAGGCGCAGGTGCGCATAGCTGCGTCGAGGGTGCACGTTTACCTCAGATGTAGCCATGATTAGCGTGGCTACATCTGTATATAGTATTGGATAAAAATAAAAGTAATGATTAAAGCACAATATAATTCTCTTACACCTCTCCACATTAATAAAAATTGCACAGCCTGCAATACTGGCACACTGGGATTTAGGCAGACAGAGAGATAGTAAAGGATTTACTTTGCAACATTATAGATTTACCAAACAACTCCAAGGAGATATCATAGGTGTAGCTGCACATAAAGGATTTAATTAGGGACATTATAGGCCCATCTAGACAGCGCTCTTCAAATATCTCCAATGACATATTTGCAGGTGCTTGTGGTTGTTAAGTGAAGGCCAGTACTCACTGGCCGATGTGGGAGAGATGTGTGGTGAGCGCACCACTCAGCACACATCTCTCCCGCCGCTCATTACAACGCGATGTGTGCTGAGCGTGCAGGGGGGGGGGGGCAACGGGGGGGCCGCTCATTTCACCCAGCGGGTGAAATGAGCCACCCGCTAGATTGGCCTGCATGGCAGGCCAATCTAGCACCAGCGATAGCGATGCGCGGGGCTGCGCATCGCTATCGCTGTGGGGGCTACACATGGAGCGATCCTGCTTAAAATCTAAGCAATTTAGTCAGATTGCTTAGATTTTAAGCAGCGATCGCTCCGTGAGTACCCCCCTTAACAGCACTGTCCCAGTAGGTGTGAGATTTTGTTTGTATCCAATACTATGCTATCCCCAAGGTCATAAGTCATATATTATAGTAGTCAGGGCCGTTTCTAGACAATTTGGCTCCCAGTGCGAGATTTCAAAATGCGCCCCCCCCCCCCCCTCCCAATTGCTCTAAAAAAATGCGTGCCCCCCCCTCCCCCCATATCGCCATAAAAAGAAAAAGCATGCGCGCGCCATAGGCGTGCGCGCTCCCGACAACGGTGTGTGGCCTGATTAAAATTGGCGTGGTCTCATTAAAGTGGGCATGGCCTCATCTGATATCATCACACCCACCACAGGGGGGGAAAAAAATAAATAAAAAAGTCGCCTTTTTACACATTACAGCAGGCAAGTGTCCCCATATTACACAGCGCGGCAGGCAGGTGTCCCCATTTTACACAGCGCGGCAGGCAGGTGTCCCCATTTTACAAAGTGCGGCAGGCAGGTGTCCCCATTTTACAAAGTGCGGCAGGCAGGTGTCCCCATTTTACACAGTACGGTAGGCAGGTATCCCCATTTTACACAGTACGCAGGCAGGTGCCCCCATTTTACACAGTGCGGCAGGCAGGTATCCCCATTTTACACAGCGCGGCAGGCAGAAATCCCCATTTTACACAGTACGCAGGCAGGTGCCCCCATATTACACAGTACGCAGGCAGGTGCCCCCATATTACACAGTACGCAGGCAGGTGCCCCCATATTACACAGTACGCAGGCAGGTATCCCCATAGGCAGGTGTCCCCATTTTACACAGTGCGGCAGGCAGGTATCCCCATAGGCAGGTGTCCCCATTTTACACAGTGCGGCAGGCAGGTATCCCCATAGGCAGGTGTCCCCATTTTACACAGTGTGGCAGGCAGGTATCCCCATAGGCAGGTGTCCCCATTTTACACAGTGTGGCAGGCAGGTATCCCCATAGGCAGGTGTCCCCATTTTACACAGTGCGGCAGCGGCAGGCAGGTTTCAAGTTGAGGGGAAGGAAGGGGGAGAGGGGGGGGGAGAGAGAGAGAGAATACTTACCGATCGAATCCGATCGGATCCCTCACACAGCGCCGCGGAGAGAAGCCCATAGGCTTCTATGGACGTACGCCAGCTAAAGCTGGCGTACCCCGCTGCGGCGCTGTCCTGCCGGTCGGGGGTTAGTACATCAGGAAAATGCGGTATACAGGGAGTTTACCGCATTTTCCGCTTAGTACATCCCGCCCATTAACTTTATAAGTCAGTCTTTGAGCGCTGCTTGTTCGTATTGGTTTATATCTAAATTTTTATATGGGTAATGAACCAGCACTCACATACAAAGGTTGTTTGCTTAGTGCCTTCAGCAAAAGTAGTGGTAGGCAATGAAAGAATGCGGCACGCCAAGACTTACTTTTCAATAGAATATATTAAAGCTCATAGCATGTTACAGTCACCGACGTTTCATTGCTAACCGATGTTTTCTTCAAGGTATACATGCACTGGCAATAAAAGAAACAAAGTGTACATGCACTGACACTGTATTGTCAGTGCATGTATACCTTCAGGAAAACATTGGTTAGTAATGAAACGTCAGTGAACATAACATGCTATGAGCTTTAGTATATTCTATTGAAAAGCAAGTCTTGGCCCCATAATATGTGATGGGTTAGAAATACTGGAGTAGGACCCCAATCTTCTAAAGTGAGGGGTCCCTGGGACCCACAAAATTTTTCGCTCAGTGCGATCACTGCTGTAGGTTAACTTTAGTGCATAGCGGGGATATTTTGAATTCAAAATGGAAATATCAATCGCTATGCCACAGTTATTAATACATAGGCCTCTCAAAATTTCATAATCCTTATTATACACCGAGTCCCCAATAAATGTAAGGGAATGGACCAGTTCATTCACACTCGCTGACAAGCAGTATTCATAAACGTTAGCCCTCTGTACCATACACTGACAGTATGTGGAAATGCTAAGTAAGTACATGCTGCACTTTCCTGCAGGTAAACTTGGAGTCTCTGTAACACACGTCTAACGCTCTGTTGAAGTGAAGGACAAGTACCAAGTTTTTGTCTACAATGGTAACTAGCGTTTATCACCTCTCTTCTGTACAAGTCCTGATAGTTCGTTACAAAGGAGAATTGTTTGCTGCAATGATTCCAAGCGTTTAAGCATTTCTTTACTGGATACCTGGCGAGATTAATATTATGCTGCTCAGAATTTGTTTCCAAAGGACTCCTGGTTGCTCTATGGCCAAAATCAATAATTTTTAATGAATGTTCGGGTTCTTACGCCTAACAGAAAATGTAGCGTTACTTGTGACTGAATACTAACAATGTGTTACTATCAGGATGCACAGCCTTCTGCTTCTTGTACACTATTATAATTACACTTGTACACATAATAATTATTTGTGTTTGTTGTATATTTAGAATATGTTTCCACATTGTAGAAAATAAAGACAGTGTATCTATATAATAATCGATGATGACATGTCCTGAGATCGACATGTACAGTACGGACCAGATTCAGGTCGTGCTGCACAGTGCTGATGTACTTTGTACATGCGCAGGACCTGTACTGCGCAACTCCAGGATGTCTGTGATGTCAGTCGCACTACGACATCAGGCTGTCAGTGATTGACAATCTGATGCTATTTTGGGGTGGGGAGGGGGAGGCAATGGCGTCTGTTTCCCAAAACGGAGGCGTGTCACAGCTGTTGCGGGGGAGGGACAATGCCAAGATCTCTGTCCGAGGACAGAGAATTTGTTGCCTCCTTGTTGTTGCCTTGTCTATGGTCTTGCGCAACCCCATGGGTCACAAATCTCGGTGATGGTGTTGCAGATGACCTAATACTGCGTCCTAGAACGCAGCTCGGATCAGTAATGCAGCAGGAGGCGTGACGCCCCCAGCTGCATTACTGTATTAGCGCTGTCGCTGAGCTTCTATGTAGGTAGCAGTGGTAGCAACTCCAACCACAAAGTACATGTAGGGGCAGTAGAGGGGGAAACGGAGAGACCCCCCGACCTGCAATCACTGGCTTCACTTCCTAACAATGGGGCAAATTCAGTAAGAATCGCAAGTAGCGATTCGTATGAAATTTTTGCTGAGGGGCCGCGGGCGCATGCACAGCAGGCCCTACTGCGCATGCGCCCGCAATTCCTGCGGGTGGCTGCAGAAATTACGATCGCCTCTACCTGTCAATCAGGCAGAGGCGGTCATCGGGCGGGAGGTGGGACGGCAATGCTCCGTTTTCTGGGTGGAAACGGAGCGTTGCGGGGGCGTGCCAGCCCAAACGGTGGGCTGGTACACGCAAACGGGGGCGTGTCGGGGGTGCGGCCGCAGCGGCTGTGTGACTAAGCTGTGCTTAGTGTGCTAAGCTGCGCTGGCAGGAGTCATCCTTAATTTCTGCTAACAAGCAGAAATTGTGTGCTGTTCGCAATTTCTGCTTGAAGCAGGGGGGGAGGCGCCGGTCAGCATGCTGGGCGGCCCCCAGCATGCGTGCTAATGGTTAGCAGAATTTCCTAACCTTACTGAATTGGCCCCATTATCAATTGCAGAGCGTAGAAAATCACAATTGCAATGGCATACAACTCTGAATAAACCCACAGTCCAATTTAAAAAACAAAAAAACCCAAAAGGATAAATACTAATAATTAAAAATATTTTTGTAAGTTTTTTTTTGTTAAAATTAAATTAAAATCTCTAATTTAATGCTAACAGCGTTTACAACTGTTAGACCCTCAGTTTAACTTGAGATCTTCTGGTCAGGGCCGTAACTATGTGTGCGTGGAGTGTGCCACCGCACATAGTGCTGCAGGGTAGGGGGTGCTGTTGGTGGCACTTGTCAATTATCTGTTTTAATTACTTTCACTTGCAGCTCCCCCTTTTTGAAGCCCAGCAACTCCGGGCCGTCCCGTCTCCTACCCCCACCCCTTCTGTCACTGCTACCTATACAACATTCATGAACTTAACTTGAGAGCTCTCTGTTATTCAGTCACACTGTCCTTTATTACATTTCAAGATGCTGACATACTTAGGATTGAACCCATTGCCTGTGACATTGCAGTCATACACTCTATTCATTGAGCTATCTGCCCTTGCATAGAAAGCTAGAGAACTCTATTTGATGCTTACCTTGTACTTTGTGAAAAAATGATCAGCATTGCAGCTGAGCAGATCTATGTAGTGTGTGGCTGCAATTGTTTGGATGTGTGGCTGCCACTACATAGATCTGCTCAATTGTAATGCTGATTATTTTTGTACAAAGTACAAGTAGCATATTTGTAGAAATCTCATAGTTTTTATGTAGGATCAAATAAATCAGGTTATAGGTTTGAATCCTGGGTATGGCAGTATATTGAAATGTGTTGTTTAGTAAAGGGTACTACTGGAACTTTTCTGCATGTAATGACTTGCAAGGTGATAGCTCCATGCATGTCACCCTCCCAGTTTATGGGGAAAGTAATGTCAAAAAGTTGAGTGTGTGAGGAAGCAGACAAGACGTGTAAATAGTATATTTTATCTACATTCACATCAGCTATTTCTTTAAACAGAGCACCACATACTGATAAATCTGTAGGACAATGTACAATACACATCTTTGTGGATCGTATCATATATCAATAGGATATCAGCATGGACATTATAATTGGCCACTATAATGGCGAATGATAGGTCTAGAGATAAAAAGTCAAAGTAAGTTCAGATTTAGGAGGTGCTGTAAGGTCTATATCAAGGTTACAGATACAGGTTAGTTTTCTTTTGTGTTACAAGTATTTGAGGAGTTCGCTTACAATGACCTTGGTAAAACACTTTTATAGAAAGAGAAGCTTCTGCTCTTTGAAACTAGCCGATGTGTTTTACTATACGGGCTCCTTCAGTAAGGCTTGGGAAGCCACAGACACTGGTTTTGCCTATTATATTGACCATAAATAATTTGAATTGGTCCTGGACCATGAACTCAGGTCACCCCTGTAAGTGCCTAGAGGCAACCCAGTTTGGGAACCACTGACTTAGTGAATAGATGTTTGTATGAAGCTCATTTTGCAATAAGCCCTCTGGTGTTCCAGGACTTTAGCGCTGTTTTTGGTCCAGTCATGTGCCGTGGCTCTCAGGATTCTGCAGGTCAGTCGTTGGTAAGTCCTAGGAAGCCGGTCAGATATTCTGTACTGCATAACACATCCAGCGCTGGTTCAGCATTATTTTGTTTTTGTTTTTGATACTGGTTTTTAAGTGAAAATTAGATTAAAACTGTATGATATTATCTCCACTCTAGTTGTTTAGAATGTAATTAACATATATTTAGGTGGTCTCATAGCACTTGTATTTCTCTATTTTGCACTGAAACAAAGTCTGTGTCATTGGAACACTTACCACAGCCCAAAGTTATCAGATCCCTCCTGAGATGTCAGTAATACATGTGGGTTTCATATAAATATTTTATGCAATTCACAATATGAGCACAATATGAGCTTACCATCTTCAGAGTGTTAGAGAATTAGTCTAACTTTTTTTTTCTTTTTTTTTGGACAGATACAATTTTTTTTGTAAATAATTTTAAAATATAACTGGACCCTCTTTTGTTATTTTCCCGTCAGCTCACTTTAAAATCGTTATAAAGGAGAAAAGTGTCTATAAGCAATTACAGAGTAAGACCATTTTCCTTACTGTGTAAGCTGCAGAACTAGGTGTCCTGTTAGTTGGTTTTCATTTTTCCCTTGTATGCCTTACTGCCATGTTTTGCTAATCGCACAGTGTAACCTATGTAGTGCACCCAACATGGCTGCCTCGCCTGCTACTCTCTTGTGTAGAATATACAATGTATGGTTCTGAACTCTCCAAATATTTTTATCTCCCCAAATATGTGTCATTTCTTCACCTTTTGAGAGGAAAAATAAAGACCACTTCAAGCAAAATATATTTAAAAAATAAATGTCTATTTTTATTTTAAGTAAAATGTAGCCTATTTTTTTCTTCTTGTTCTTCTTTTCTTTTTCGTCTGATTATTATAATTATTATTTTGTAATTATTATTATTATTATTTACTCTGCATTATAAAATAGGGAATTTCGGACTAAGATTGGTCTAGTAATCTTTCAAAGTTGTCCTATAAGAGGAACAAGATGGCGGAAGCCTCATAACTCATGAAGAGTCATCCTTCAGCACTCAGGAGAGGAAAAACCCCCTTGTGGAGGAAACCTCTGGGGACCCATGGCTGAAGGACTGCCCGTCCCTCTAGGCCAGTGATTTTCAACCTTTTTAAATCCGTGGCACACTGAACAAGATTTTAAAATTGCCAAGGCACACCATCAGTTTTTTTTGTTTAAATCAAATATAATAGCAAATCTCAGAATATATTGGCCCACACTGTAATAAAACTAATGCTTTCACCCTCACTGTAATAAAACACATTGGTCCCTACATTAATAAAGAACATTGGCCACCTGAATTTACTAAAGCACATCAGTCCCTGCAGTAATAAAACACCTTGGCCCCCACAGTAATGCCAGACACTGCTCCCCATAGTAATTCCACTCATTGGCCTCACCCCCCCTTCCCAGTAATCCTGCAAACTGTCCCCCCATATTATTCCACATATAGCCTTTCCCCCAGCAATTTCACACACAGCCTGCCACCCCCCCAGTAATTCCACATATAGCCTACCTCCCTCCCAGTAATTCCACATATAGCCTAGCTCCACCCCAGCAATTCCGCATATAGCCTACCTCCCTCCCAGCAGTTCCACACACAGCCTGCCACCCCCCCCAGTAAATCCACATATAGCCTACCTCCCTCCCAGTAATTCCACATATAGCCTAGCTCCACCCCAGCAATTCCGCATATAGCCTACCTCTCTCCCAGCAGTTCCACACACAGCCTGCCACCCCCCCCAGTAATTCCACACATACTGTAGCCTGCCTCCACCCCCCCCCCCTAGTAATACCACACACAGCCTGCCCCCCCAGTAATACCACACACAGCCCCCACCCACAGTAATAACACACTCAGCCCCCACCCCCAGTAATAACACACACAGCCTGCCTCCCTCCCCCCCAGTAATTCCGCACATAAATAAAAACATTATTTTCATTTAAGCTGCTGCTGTACACTCAAAAATCTCTCCCTCTCAGTCTGTTGCGCGAGCAGTGAATAACGCTGGGAAGGGACTGAGACTCCGGCAGCGGCGGGCGGGCGGCAGGGCTACGTGACGTGCGTGACCTATGAGTCACGCACGTCATCATAGGTTTGCCTGCAGAAGAGGACAGCGCTGCCTGCGATAGAGAACAGCCCTGCCCGAGACAGCAAGTGATGGCAGCGGCAGCCGGGCAGGTACCTCTGACAGGCGGCGGACATTTCCGGCGGGTGATGGCAGCGGGCATCTGTGGTGGGCAGCGGCACACCTGGCAACTAGTGTGCCGCGGCACAGCGGTTGAAAAACGCTGCTCTAGGCATTAAGAGACTATGCAGAGTTTGCCCACACCACCCACCCACTAACCTTGCATAACCCAGTCACTCCTTCTGACACCTAAAATCTGCTATTTTTATCTTTAACCCGGCCAGAGAAGAATGCACCTACAGTCGATGGTGAGAGAGTGAAAAAAGAGAGCAAGAGATGGGGGGGGGACAGTCATAACCACCATAGCACTCGTCTCTGATGCTCACAGGGAGTTACAACTGTACAAATGTAGCCAATCACGTGGCTACATCATACCGCGATTGCACCTTGTTAGGCGCGACCACGCTGCGTACATCTGGACGTCTAAGATGTTTGTGTGCCTATTTCACCTGAATGGGAGCGGCAGATGCCGTAGCTCGGCACGGCTAGGCGCAGGCGCGCATAGCTGCTTCGAGGGTGCACGTTTACCTCCGATGTAGCCATGATCAACGTGGCTACATCTGTATATATTATAGGATAAAAACAAAAGTAATGATTAAAGTACAATATAATTCTCTTACACTTCTGCACATTAATAAAAATGGCACAGCCAGCAAAACTGGCACACTGGGATTTAGGCACAGAGAGAGAGAGAGAGTAAAGGATTTACCTTGCAACATTATAGGCTCACCAAACAACTCCAAGGAGATGTCATAGGTGCAGCCACACATAAAGGATTTAATGAGGGACATTATAGGCCCATCTAGACAGCGCTCTTCAAATATCTCCAATGACCCATTTGAAGGCGCTTGTGGTTGTTAAGTAATGGCACTGTCTCAGTAGGTGTGAGATTTTGTTTTTATCCAATACTATGCTATCCCCAAAGTCATAAGTCATATATTAAAGTAGTCATGCTAAAAGTCTGCGGACGATTTGAACTAAGCTGCCCTTATCTTTGTCCAGTCACTAACCTTCTGCTGGTGTGCTATGCCATCCCAGGCCTCAGGAGGCATATGCAAGAGACAGCAACAGCACAGCCCTGATATAGGCAGTTGTCATTATGACATCACAGCATGACCTCACACACCCCACCACTCTCCTGTAGAATGTTATCTGCTGCGTTACCCTCTGGCATAAATCCAATAGAAACCAATATGAACAAGCAGCAGCACTCAGAGACTGAGTTATAAAGTCAATGTATTAAAACACATAACATTCCAATGTTTCGGGGCACACCTTTACAAAGGGGCAGTTGTGCAGCGAAACTTTGGAATGTTATGCACTTATGTGTTTTACCACACTGACTTTATAACTCAGTCTTCTAGTGCTGCTTGCTCGTATTGGTTTATATATATATATATATATATATATATATATATATATAAATAAAAACATTTTTTATATGGGTAATGAAGCAGCACTCGCTCACATACAAAGGTTTAGTTTGCTTGGTGCCTTCACCAAAAGTAGTGGTAGGCAATGAAAGAATGCAGCACTCCAAGATTTACTTTTCAACAGAATATATTAGAGCTCATAGCATGTTACATTCACCGACGTTTCAATGCCCACCACTGTTTTCCTCAAGGTATACATGTACTGACAATACAAGAAACAAAGTGTACATGCACTGACACTGTATTGTCAGTGCATGTATACTGTACCTTCAGGAAAACATCGGTTAGTAATGAAACGTCAGTGAATGTAACAAGCAAGTCTTGGAGTGTCGCAGTCTTTCAATGCCCCCATAATATGTGATAGGAGGACCTAGAAATACTGGAGTAGGACCCTCATTTTTTTTAAATGAGGGGACCCTGGAACCCACAAAATTTTTCGCTCAGCGCGATCACTGCTGTAGGTTAACTTTAGTGCATAGCAGGGATATTTTTAATTCAAAATGGAAATATCAATTGCAGTGCCACAGTTATTAATACATAGGCCTCTTAAAATTTCATAATCCTTATTATACACAGAGTCCCCAATAAATGTAAGGGAATGGACCAGTTCATTCACACTCGCTGACAAGCAGTATTCATAAATGTTAGCCCTCTGTACCATACATTGACAATGTGTGGAAATGCTTATTAAGGACGGGATGCGGTCATTAGGTCGACACCAGTTAGATTGACAGTCATTAGGGCAACGACTATTGGTAGACATGCATTAGGTCAACAGGGTCACTAAGTCGACATGGTCATTAGGTCGACATGTACTAGGTCAACAGTTCAAAAGTTCGACATGAGTTTTTCAAAAAAATTTCAATGTTTGAACTTTTTCATAGTCTATGATCCACGTGGACTACGATTGGGAACGGTAACCTGTGCCAATCGCAGTGGTAGCGGAGCGAGGCACCTTGCCCGAAGCATGGTGAGTGAAGCAAGCCATGCGAGGGGACACGGTGCACTAATTGGGGTTCCCGGTCACTTTTCGAAGAAAACAACACCAAAAAAAGTAAAAAAAAACGCATGTCGACCTTTTTTTTAACCTGCCGACCTAGTACATATCGACCTAATGACCATGTCGACCTAGTGACCATGTCGACCTAATGCGTGTCGACCAATAGTGGTCGTCCTAAGTTGTGTCGACCCAACGACCCATACAACTTAAGGACATGCTGTACTTTCCTGCAGGTAAACTTGGAGTCTCTGTAACACACGTCTAACGCTCTGTTGAAGTGAAGGACAAGTACCAAGTTTTTGTCTACAATGGTAACTAGCGTTTATCACCTCTCTTCTGTACAAGTCCTGATAGTTTGTTACAAAGGAGAATTGTTTGCTGCAATGATTCCAAGCGTTTAAGCATTTTTTACTGGATACCTGGCGAGATTAATATTATGCTGCTCAGAATTTTTTCCAAAGGACTCCTGGTTGCTCTATGGCCAAAATCAATAATTTTTAATGAATGTTCAGGTTCTTACGCCTAACAGAAAATGTAGCGTTACTTGTGACTGAATACTAACAATGTGTTACTATCAGGATGCACAGCCTTCTGCTTCTTGTACACTATTATAATGAAGCTTGTACACATAATAATTATTTGAGTTTGTTGTATATTTAGAATATGTTTCCACATTGTAGAAAATAAAGACAGTGTATCGGTATAATAATCGATGATGACATGTCCTGAGATGGACATGTACAGTACGGACCAGATTCAGGTCCTGTCGCTATATCGGCGCATGCCACACAGTGCTGATGTACTTTGTACATGCGCTGGACCTGTACTGCGCAACTCAAGTATGGGTCTGTGATGTCAGTCGCACTACGTCATCAGACTGTCAGTGACTGACAATCTGATGCCATTTTAGGGCGGCGACGGGGAGCCAACGGCATCCGTTTCCCAAAACAGAGGCGTTTCGCTGCAGTTGCTGGGAGGGACGAGGCCAGGATTTATGGATCTGTCTGTCTCTATAGCAATCATTTCATAACACGTATGTATTTGCACATATGGAGCTGTTTCAATGAGTAAACCTTTTTATAAATTAATGGAAAAAGTGTCTGTGAGCAGATGATGTAAGGAATGCAAGCTTGGTTTGCATTTTCCCCCCATAAATTATAATTCCGATAGTCTACACTTATATAATAACTTGGCTAGAGATAATGGGGGGAAATAAAATATATGTAATTCCTCTTAACATTATAATTACTCATTTAGAGGGATCCTCGCCAAAGTAATAAAAGTTTACATCTTATGTGTGTGCATTTTAATTGGATAGTAATTAATGTATACCAAAACCAAGTTTTCAGCAGCTGCCGCTGTTATTGGTGCACTGTGTGCATTCCTGGTTTAATGTATGATAAAAATAGTCATTTGACTTTTTAGAGGAAGCTACCGGATTTTGTAGCATTTACATGAGTTAACATGTTGATATGAGGGATATTAGAGATCCCTTCGCTGGAAAACGGGCAGGGTGAGATTGTGAGGATGTGATTTGCTGTGATGATGTGATTCGCTGTGACAGTGTGATTCGCTGTGATGTGATTTGCTGTGATTATGTGAGTCTCTGATGATGTGAGTCGCTGTGATGATGTTATTTGCTGTGATGATGTGAGACGCTGTTATGATATGATTCGCTGTGATGATGTGAGTCACAGTGATGATGTGATTTGCTGTGACGATGTGAGTCGCTATGAAGGTGTGAGTTGCTGTGATGATGTGATTCACTGTGATGATGTGAGTCGCTGTGACGATGTAAGTCGCTGTGACGTTGTGAGTCGCTGTGACGATGTGATTTGCTGTGATGATGTGATTCGCTGTGATGATGTGATTCGCTGTGATGATGTGAGTCGCTGTGATGATGTGAGTCGCTGTGATGATGTGGGTCGCTGTGATGATGTGGGTCGCTGTGACGCTGTGAGTCACTGTGACGATGTGATTTGCTGTGATGATGTTAGTCGCTGTGATGATGTTAGTCGCTGTGATGATGTGAGTCGCTGTGACGATGTAAGTCGCTGTGACGTTGTGAGTCGCTGTGACGATGTGATTTGCTGTGATGATGTGATTCGCTGTGATGATGTGATTCGCTGTGATGATGTGATTCGCTGTGATGATGTGAGTCGCTGTGATGATGTGAGTCGCTGTGATGATGTGGGTCGCTGTGATGATGTGGGTCGCTGTGACGCTGTGAGTCACTGTGACGATGTGATTTGCTGTGATGATGTTAGTCGCTGTGATGATGTGAGGCGCTGTGATTATGTGAGTCTATGTGAGTCGCTGTGATGATGTGATTTGCTGTGATGATGTTAGTCGCTGTGATGATGTGAGGCGCTGTGATTATGTGAGTCTATGTGAGTCGCTGTGATGATGTGATTTGCTGTGATGATGTGAGTCGCTGTGATAATGTGAGTCGCTGTGATGATGTGAGGCACTGTGATGATGTGATTCGCTGTGATGATGTGAGTCGCTGTGACGATGTGAGTCGCTGTGATGATGTGATTCACTGTGATGATGTGAGGCGCTGTGATGATGTGATTTGCAGTGATGATGTGAGTCGCTGTGACGATGTGAGTCACTGTGATGATGTAACTCACTGTGATGATGTGATTTGCAGAACCACATCCTGACTCCTCCTTTAAAAAGTAACTGAATGTGCTTTTCACAAATGGATTTATCAAGAATTTGACGAAAGGAAAACTGCCTACGTGCAACCGGTGAAATGCGTTTGTGACGAGGAGTTATATCCCTATGACAATCTTCTTCCAAACTGAGGGATAGCGTATATGCATTGCTTTCTGATGACTGTTCCCTAAACACTATCATTTTCTTGCATATACCAGTACGGTAGCGTCTAGTTTACCTTCGTGGAGAGGACCTTTTCCATAACCCCCTGGATCCATGTCACAATCTATTTGGAATAGTAAAGTGTGGCGAGATTAAAAAGTGGATAATGGGATTGATGCATGACCAATATATGTATTCTCTCAATTCATAGCATTGAAAGAACCCTGTTTAACTTCCCATCACCATGCAGGAGGCTGCACTGGAAACTTGAACTGTGGGCCTAATTCATGTTTGTACACAGTGGGCGATTAATACGCAACAGAACGATTATCGGCAGACTGCGCTTGTGCTGCGATCGCAATGCACATGAGCGAAGGTGTCGCTTTGATCCCCCTCGCAGTGAGGTTTACATCGCAAACTGATTGACAGGGAGTGACCGTTTGGAGGTGTCAACTGGGAGTTTACGAGGAGTGGGTGGCAAAACAGAGGCGTGTCATGGCTGTATTGCTGCGGGTATCTGCCTTCAGCTGCGAGCTCATACATACAAATACACGGCTCCTGCATTGCTACTGCTGTGTTCAGGCTGCGTAACCATAGGGTTTCCCTTAACCGCAGTGTTCCTCGTTCTTGCGTTTAGGCTGAGAATGTGTACGCAATTTCAGTTGGGTTTGCGATGACTCCGGTGGTTGTCTCTGTTCATTCTTCGGTAGCAGCTAGACTTGCTAACATTAACAGTTCTGTAGCCGAGAAAATTGCAATTGCATTTGCGGACAAAGCAGTGAAAAGAATGGAGAAGTGAGCCTGTGGAGAAGTTGCCCATGGCAACCAATCAGCTGCCCCGTACAACTGTATAGTATGCAAATTATAAATGTTACTTCAATGCTGATTGGTTACCATGGGCAACTTCTCCACTGGCTCACTTCTCCACTCTTTTCACTGCTTCATGAATAGATCCCTATGTACCTTACAGTATTCCACAGTTGGTGTGCCAGGAGACTATCTATATTGGGCAGGATTGTGTGGGCAAGATGGTGGTATGGAATTGGACAGGTGCTGAAACAACCAATCATGTGCTTCCACATATAACCCTAGGACCTTCTGTAAATGCTCCAGGCTAGGTGGATTTCATAAAGAATGAGGGCATCACGGTAGGAACCGCTGCTATTCTGCCAGTCATTGGTCTGTGCCAAGTTTTATCTCTCAATACGTTGGTTAATAAATACAGCTTGGAGAATATACTAACAACCATCTGTACACTCCTTGTATCATTTGATATTACTTTGAGTTACAGTAGAGTCTAAGCATGAAGAAGAAATAAATAATTTACCAACAGAAACTCAATCCAGTAGGTTTACTTTTAATGCCCTTTGTGTTCCAGCTATCAGTTACAGCCGGCTTGCAGTATTGGGATGGGTGTTGAAATATAGTGTTGAAAAGCTCTGCGGCTGCTGTGCAGGATGGATGTGCATAGATGATGTGTCAGCCTCAGATGTTTGTCTTGTGTTCTTGGCAAATTAATTAAAGGGGTTGGGCACGCGTTGCCACGTTGCCGCCGGGAACCCGGGCTAACAGATTTCAAATTGCTTCGTAGTGGTTTGTATCGCATCACACAGCACTAGGGACATGGGTTAGAATCTGACCAGAGCCCTGTCTGTGTGGAGTGTGTATGTTTTCCCCATGTTTCCATGCATATCCCCTGGTGCTCTGCTCTCCTCCCACATGCCAAAGATATCCTGGTAGGTAAATGAGCTGCTAGGAAAATTAACCCTACTGTTTATATGCACGTGTGTGTGTGTGTGTGTGTGTGTGTGTGTGTGTGTGTGTGTGTATATATGTGCGAGTGTGCGTTGTGTGTACATGTGGTAGGGAATATACTGTAGATTCCAAACTCTGATGAGTCAGGGGTTGTTGTGAAGGATTAAATATTCTCTGTAATGCGCTGCATAATATATAGGCAGGGCCGGACTGCCCATCTGGCCATTCTGGGCATATGCTAGAAGGGCCAATGGGCAGGTGGGCCGATCCGGTCCCACAGAGAGTCGGGAAGGGCACAAGCAGCGCAGCCTCCAGCTCTTTGATCCATGTGTTTCCATGGAAATGGGGGCGTGCCGCGAGTCCGTGCTCCCTGATCCACGGCACGCCCCCGTGTCAGCGCACCCCCGGGATGCGCGCGTGCCCCCCTGTGACGTCACAAATGCCAGGGCCGAACTGGAGCCCAAGTCCGTCCCTGTATATAGGCCATGTATAAAAAAATGATGGCATAAAAGAGTCAGAGGGACGACACACGGGCGCTGTCTGCGTTGTGCAAAGTGCATCTAAAGATGTTCTACTGTACTTTGCTGAAGAGCAACGATGGATAAAACCCACTGTCTATCAGAGCTGGTACAGAAACGGAAAGGGGCGTGCTCTCCTAGCACACAATCAGTGGCCCTAAAGTTAGCAATTTCTCCACCCCTTTTAATGTTCCAATAATTTATCACCACAGAACACCTTGCTCCCGCAAATCTGTGTGTTGTGGCAGAACTAGCGCAAATCGAGACGGATGGCACTACCAGAGAATGTTATGCTACTCCTCGCCCCTACTCCAAATCTGTCTCCCCCTATAATCCATACTTGCGTACTCTCCCGGATGTCTGGGCGACCCCCAAAATGAATAATTAGTGGGGCGTGGCCTAAATGAAACCATTTGCATCATCATGACTGCAGTAAAGAGTGGATGATCAATGAATAGGCGCACCACACCCCACACCAACAACCGAGAGGTCTATGAGAAGTTACACCCCAACTTCAAAACCATGGCTAGAGACAAACAAAAATAGACTTCAATAGGCGCTGATTAGGATTCCATGCAACACAGATATGAATGAGGATTTGCTGCTCATAACAAAACCTTTTATAGAAAGACACCTTCCTTATGTAATGAGTCAGTTCATTGAAGATCTGGATGATAAATCAGAAATCTCTTTTAATCCTGTTTGATTTGTTCATCTGTCTTGAGATGATAACCCAAAATACAAGATGAGAGAATGTATAGTGCAATACTGTATATACACCAATTAATGGATTTGCTGAGAGTTTGCACTCACATTAAAAAGAAATAAACAGGCATGTATCTCACTTGACTGTGAGTAATCACAAACGTCCTCCATTTCAGACCCTGGATGTCCTTATTCAATAGAGATGATTAGTGCAAAGCACTCATTTTCAGCGACCTCAAAAATGAAGGAACAAGTGATAGTGCAAATACGTTTTTTGATAGCAGGTAAAGAGAACGGAGGACATTTTATATGGCTGTAGTGACATAAAATTCTGAATAGCAGGCTGAATGAAGCAGCTGGAGAAGTGGTAGTATCCATGGTAACGATGGGCCTATGAGGTGACTGAGGAGTCTGTTGATGGGAGGGGCTTAGGCCTTATAAGGAGAGGACTGATTAGGTTCTCCCTCCTTTTTCCTCAGTGAAAATTGAACAGTGAAGTGCTCTGCATTTGTTTTGTACTAACTGTGTATTATTTGTGATTTTGTGGTGTTTTTCTTCTCATTTCCTTTCCATCTTTACTAATCTTTAAGCTTTTCATCCTCCTTTTATTCTTGAACTTTCTCTTATTTCTCTATCGTCCTAAGTGGATGCTGGGGTTCCTGAAAGGACCATGGGGAATAGCGGCTCCGCAGGAGACAGGGCACAAAAAAGTAAAGCTTTACTAGGTCAGGTGGTGTGCACTGGCTCCTCCCCCCATGACCCTCCTCCAGACTCCAGTTAGATTTTGTGCCCGAACGAGAAGGGTGCAATCTAGGTGGCTCTCCTAAAGAGCTGCTTAGAGAAAGTTTAGTTTAGGTTTTTTTCTTTACAGTGAGTCCTGCTGGCAACAGGATCACTGCAACGTGGGACTTAGGGGGAAAGTAGTAAACTCACCTGCATGCAGAGTGGATTTGCTGCTTGGCTACTGGACACCATTAGCTCCAGAGGGATCGAACACAGGCCCAGCCGTGGAGTCCGGTCCCGGAGCCGCGCCGCCGACCCCCTTGCAGATGCTGAAGCGTGAAGAGGTCCGGAAACCGGCGGCTGAAGACTCCTCAGTCTTCATAAGGTAGCGCACAGCACTGCAGCTGTGCGCCATTTTCCTCTCAGCACACTTCACTGGGCAGTCACTGAGGGTGCAGAGCGCTGGGGGGGGGCGCTCTGAGAGGCAAATATAAACCTTATACAAGGCTAAAAATACCTCACATATAGCCCATAGGGGCTATATGGAGATATTTAACCCCTGCCTGACTGGAAAAATAGCGGGAGAAGAACCCGCCGAAAAAGGGGCGGGGCCTATCTCCTCAGCACACGGCGCCATTTTCTGTCACAGCTCCGCTGGTCAGAACGGCTCCCAGGTCTCTCCCCTGCACTGCACTACAGAAACAGGGTAAAACAGAGAGGGGGGGCACATTAATGGCTATATATATATATATTAAAGCAGCTATAAGGGAGCACTTAATATAAGGATATCCCTTGTATATATAGCGCTTTGTGGTGTGTGCTGGCAGACTCTCCCTCTGTCTCCCCAAAAGGGCTAGTGGGTCCTGTCTTCATTAGAGCATTCCCTGTGAGTTTGCGGTGTGTGTCGGTACGTGGTGTCGACATGTATGAGGACGATATTGGTGTGGAGGCGGAGCAATTGCCAAATATGCAGATGTCACCCCCCAGGGGGTCGACACCAGAATGGATGCCTTTATTTGTGGAATTACGTGATGGTTTATCTTCCCTTAAACAGTCAGTTGAGGACATGAGGCGGCCGGACAGTCAATTAATGCATGTCCAGGCGCCTCAAACACCGTCAGGGGCTGTAAAACGCCCTTTGCCTCAGTCGGTCGACACAGACCCAGACACGGGCACTGATTCCAGTGACGACGGTAGAAATTCAAACGTATTTTCCAGTAGGGCCACACGTTATATGATTTTGGCAATGAAGGAGACGTTACATTTAGCTGATACTACAGATACCGTAAAACAGGGTATTATGTATGGTGTAAAAAAAACTACAAACAGTTTTTCCTGAATCAGAAGAATTAAATGACGTGTGTGATGAAGCGTGGGTTGCTCCTGATAAAAAGTTGATAATTTCAAAAAAGTTATTGGCATTATACCCTTTCCCGCCAGAGGTTAGGGCGCGCTGGGAAACACCCCCTAAGGTGGACAAGGCGCTCACACGCTTATCCAAACAAGTGGCGTTACCCTCTCCTGAGACGGCCGCACTTAAGGATCCATCAGATAGAAAGATGGAAGTTATTCAAAAGAATATATACACACATGCAGGTGTTATACTACGACCAGCTATAGCAACTGCCTGGATGTGCAGTGCTGGAGTAGTTTGGTCAGAATCCCTGATTGAAAATATTGATACCCTAGATAGGGACAATGTTTTACTGTCGTTGGAACAAATAAAGGATGCATTTATCTATATGCGTGATGCACAGAGGGATATTTGCACACTGGCATCTCGGGTGAGTGCTATGTCCATTTCAGCCAGAAGAGCCTTATGGACACGACAGTGGACAGGCGATGCGGATTCAAAACGTCACATGGAGGTTTTGCCGTATAAAGGGGAGGAGTTATTTGGAGTTGGTCTATCAGACTTGGTGGCCACGGCTACTGCCGGGAAATCCACTTTTTTACCTCAAGTCACTCCCCAACAGAGAAAGGCACCGACCTTTCAACCGCAGCCTTTTCGCTCCTACAAAAATAAGAGAGCAAAGGGCTTGTCGTACCTGCCACGAGGCAGAGGAAGAGGGAAGAGACACCAACAGGCAGCTCCTTCCCAGGAACAGAAGCCCTCCCCGGCTCCTGCAAAAACCTCAGCATGACGCTGGGGCCTCTCAAGCGGACTCGGGGACAGTGGGGGGCCGTCTCAAAAATTACAGCGCGCAGTGGGCTCACTCGCAGGTAGACCCCTGGATCCTGCAGATAATATCTCAGGGGTACAGGTTGGAATTAGAGACGGATCCTCCTCATCGTTTCCTGAAGTCTGCCTTACCAACCGTCTCTTCCGAAAGGGAGAGGGTGTTGGAAGCCATTCACAAGCTGTACGCTCAGCAGGTGATAGTCAAAGTACCCCTATTACAACAAGGAAAGGGGTATTATTCCACTCTATTTGTGGTACCGAAGCCGGATGGCTCGGTAAGGCCTATTCTAAATCTGAAGTCCTTGAACCTCTACATAAAAAAGTTCAAGTTCAAGATGGAGTCACTCAGAGCAGTGATAGCGAACCTGGAAGAAGGGGACTTTATGGTATCCTTGGACATCAAGGATGCGTATCTACACGTTCCGATTTACCCCGCACACCAGGGGTACCTCAGGTTCATTGTTCAAAACTGTCACTATCAGTTTCAGACGCTGCCGTTCGGATTGTCCACGGCGCCTCGGGTCTTTACCAAGGTAATGGCCGAGATGATGATTCTTCTTCGAAGAAAAGGCGTATTAGTTATCCCATACTTGGACGATCTCCTAATAAGGGCAAGGTCCAGAGAACAGCTGGAGACAGCTTTAGCACTATCTCAAGAGGTGCTAAGACAACACGGGTGGATTCTGAATATTCCAAAATCCCATTTAATCCCGACAACTCGTCTGCTGTTCCTAGGAATGATTCTGGACACGGTTCAGAAAAAGGTTTTCCTTCCAGAGGAAAAAGCCAAGGAGTTATCCGATCTGGTCAGGAACCTCCTAAAACCAGGAAAAGTGTCAGTACATCAATGCACAAGAGTCCTGGGAAAAATGGTGGCTTCTTACGAAGCAATTCCATTCGGCAGATTCCATGCAAGAATATTCCAAAGGGATCTGTTGGACAAATGGTCAGGGTCGCATCTGCAGATGCACCTGCGAATAACCCTGTCACCAAAGACAAGGGTGTCACTTCTGTGGTGGTTGCAGAAGGCTCACCTATTAGAAGGCCGCAGATTCGGCATTCAGGATTGGATCCTGGTGACCACGGACGCCAGCCTGAGAGGCTGGGGAGCAGTCACACAAGGAAGAAACTTCCAGGGAGTATGGACGAGTCTGGAAAAGTCTCTTCACATAAACATTCTGGAACTAAGAGCAATCTACAATGCTCTAAGCCAGGCGGAACTTCTCCTGCAAGGAAAGCCGGTGTTGATTCAGTCGGACAACATCACGGCGGTCGCCCATGTAAACAGGCAGGGCGGCACAAGAAGCAGGAGTGCAATGGCAGAAGCTGCCAAGATTCTTCGCTGGGCGGAGAATCACGTGATAGCACTGTCAGCAGTGTTCATCCCGGGCGTGGACAACTGGGAAGCAGACTTCCTCAGCAGACACGATCTTCATCCGGGAGAGTGGGGTCTACATCCAGAAGTCTTCAACATGTTAATAGACCGTTGGGAAAGACCAATTGTAGACATGATGGCGTCTCGCCTCAACAAAAAACTGGACAAATATTGCGCCAGGTCAAGAGATCCACAGGCAATAGCTGTGGACGCACTGGTAACTCCTTGGGTGTACCAGTCAGTGTATGTGTTTCCTCCTCTGCCGCTCATACCAAAGGTATTGAAGATCATACGGCAAAGAAGAGTAAGAACAATACTAGTGGTTCCGGATTGGCCGAGAAGGACTTGGTATCCGGAACTTCAAGAGATGCTCACGGACGAACCGTGGCCTCTACCTCTGAGAAGGGACCTGCTACAGCAGGGTCCCTGTCTTTTTCAAGACTTACCGCGGCTGCGTTTGACGGCATGGCGGTTGAACGCCAGATCCTAAAAGGGAAAGGCATTCCAGAAGAAGTCATTCCTACCTTGATTAAGGCACGGAAGGAAGTCACCGTGAAACATTATCACCGCATTTGGCGAAAATATGTAGCGTGGTGCGAGGATCGGGCTGAGGTCCAGACTTTTGTCAAGGGAGTACTGCATATACAGCCTCCTGTGGTGCCTCCGGTGGCACCGTGGGATCTAAATGTAGTTTTAGATTTCCTCAAATCCCATTGGTTTGAACCATTGAAAAAGGTGGATTTGAAATATCTCACATTGAAAGTGACTATGTTACTAGCCCTGGCCTCTGCCAGGAGAGTATCTGAATTGGCGGCTTTATCTTATAAAAGTCCTTATCTAATCTTCCATTCGGATAGGGCAGAACTGCGGACTCGTCCGCATTTTCTCCCTAAAGTGGTATCAGCATTTCATCTGAACCAACCTATTGTGGTGCCTGCGGCCACTAGCGACTTGGAGGACTCCAAGTTGTTGGACGTTGTCAGAGCCTTAAAAATATACATTGCAAGGACGGCTGGAGTCAGAAAATCTGACTCGCTGTTTATATTGTATGCACCCAACAAGTTGGGCGCACCTGCTTCTAAGCAGTCGATTGCTCGTTGGATTTGTAACACAATTCAACTTGCACATTCTGTGGCAGGCCTGCCACAGCCTAAAACTGTAAAAGCCCACTCCACAAGGAAGGTGGGCTCATCTTGGGCGGCTGCCCGAGGGGTCTCGGCATTACAACTCTGCCGAGCAGCTACGTGGTCGGGGGAGAACACGTTTGTAAAATTTTACAAATTTGATACCCTGGCAAAGGAGGACCTGGAGTTCTCTCATTCGGTGCTGCAGAGTCATCCGCACTCTCCCGCCCGTTTGGGAGCTTTGGTATAATCCCCATGGTCCTTTCAGGAACCCCAGCATCCACTTAGGACGATAGAGAAAATAAGAATTTACTTACCGATAATTCTATTTCTCGGAGTCCGTAGTGGATGCTGGGCGCCCATCCCAAGTGCGGATTATCTGCAATACTTGTACATAGTTATTGTTAACTAATTCGGGTTATTGTTAAGGAGCCATCTTTAAGAGGCCCTTTCTGTTGTCATACTGTTAACTGGGTTTAGATCACAAGTTGTACGGTGTGATTGGTGTGGCTGGTATGAGTCTTACCCGGGATTCAAAATGCCTCCCTTATTGTGTATGCTCGTCCGGGCACAGTACCTAACTGGAGTCTGGAGGAGGGTCATGGGGGGAGGAGCCAGTGCACACCACCTGACCTAGTAAAGCTTTACTTTTTTGTGCCCTGTCTCCTGCGGAGCCGCTATTCCCCATGGTCCTTTCAGGAACCCCAGCATCCACTACGGACTCCGAGAAATAGAATTATCGGTAAGTAAATTCTTATTTTATCTTTCCTATCTTTTAACATGCCGAGGCCCAGTCGTACTGTGCGGCCCCCTGTTCGTTTTATCGACAGCGGGGTAAGGGATGCTGCTGGCTTAGGGTCAGGTAGTGGACAGCAGCGGTCATTACAGACAAGAAGTCAGGCTGGGAATAATGTTCGTAATGCCGCCACCAGGGGTCGGGCTCGACAGCCTGAGAGAATTTTGGCGGGCGAAGGTGCGTCACGCAGAGGCCGGGTCAGTAGCGCGTTGGTGACACGAGCTGCTGTTGTGAGTGACAATTCTAGAAACTTCTCAAAGGAACCGGTTTCCGTGAATAACATGTCGCGAAGTGTGGGGGCTATGACGGAGTCGCCGAGCGGGGTGTTAAGGAGAATTTTAGCATCCCGAGGTGTTACCTCAGGAGTTCATGTGCCGGAGGTACGCCGCGGTCGCCCCGTGGGCCCGCGGGGGTCCGTGGCTGCCAGAGGTGGTCGAAGAAGTTCGATTCTTACTAGAGGTGAGCACATTGGGAGATGTACAAGATTACAAGAGTCGGTGCAAGGAGAGGGGGCACCCAACAGTGGTATTACAATGGGTTCGGTTAGTAATATAAACAACAGCGCTGACACGATTGTAGCGGGACAGGGCGCGAGGACATTGGGTATTAGTAATGCTGGAAGACAGCTTGTAAGGCCCGCCGCGTGTAATATTAGGAGTAAAAGAGGAACTGGGGAGCTACGTGGTATGAGGGGCACAGCACCGGGGAGATCTGATGCTGATGCGGTATGCTTTGGA